>NC_142798.1:10725551-11042295 GCF_049724085.1 Artemia sp. Qi Xiang Cuo | reverse complement strand
CTAGCTATTTTCTTGCGAAAACACACAAAATCAGAAACAATGTTCAATGTTCCTTTAGTACCTACGCAATTAGGCTAAAATTAAGATATTTATTCATAGTTTAAAATATATATTTCTAATTTTTCTAAATACAATCTATTTTATTTATAAAAAACAAACAAAATCACAAAAAATGTTCAATTTTCCTTTAGTACCTACCCAATTAGGACAAAAATGAAGATATTTATGAAGAGTTTCAACTAGCTATGGCTAAGTTTGCTAAAGACAAGCTATTTTCTTGCGAAAACACACAAAATCAAAAAAGATGAACAATTTTACTTTAGTACGTACGAAATTTGGCTAAAAATGAAGATATTTATGCATAGCTTCAACTATCTATGGCTAAGTTTGCTAAAGACAAGCTATTTTCTTGCTAAAACACACAAACTCAGAAGAATGTTCAGTGTTCCTTTAGTACCTACGCAATTAGGCTGAAATGAAGATATTTATGCAGAGTTTCAACTAGCTATGGCTAAGTTTGTTAAAGACAAGACATTTTCTTGCGAAAAACACACAAAATCAGAAAAAATTTTCAATGTTCCTCTAGCACCTATGCAATTAGGCTTAAATGAAGATATTTATGCAGAGTTTCAACTAGCTATGGCTAAGTTTGCTAAAGACAAAATATTTTCTTGCGAAAACACAAACAAAATCAGAAAAAATGTTAAATATTCCTTTATTACCTACGCAATTAGACTAAAAATGAAGATATTTATGCAGAGTTTCAACTAGCTATGTCTAAGTTTGCTAAAGACAAGCTATTTTCTTGCGAAGACACACAAAATCATAAAAAAATGTTCAATGTTCCTCTAGTACCTACGCAATTAGGCTTAAATGAAGATATTTATGCAGAGTTTAAACTAACTATGGCTAAGTTTGCTAAAGACAAGCTATTTTATTGCTAAAACCCAAAAAATCAGAAAAAATGTTCAATGGTCCTCTAGTACCTACGCAATCAGACTAAAAATGACGATATTTATGCAGATTTTCAACTATCTATGCCTAAGTTTTCTATAGACAAGCTATTTTATTGAGAAAACACACAAAATCAGAAAAAATGTTCAATGTTCCTTTAGTACCTACGCAATTATGCTGAAATGAAGATATATATGCAGAGTTTCAACTATCTATGGCTATGTTTGCTAAAGACAAGCTATTTTCTTGCGAAAACACACAAAATCAGAGAAAATTTTCAATGTTCCTTTAGTACCCACGAAATTAGGATAAAAATGAAGATATTTATGCAGAGTTTCAACTAGCTATGGCTAAGTTTGCTAAAGACAAGCTATTTTCTTCCGAAAACACACAAAATCAGAAAAAATGTTCAATTTTCCTTTCGTACCTACGCAACTAGGCTAAAAATGAAGATATTTATGCACAGTTTCAACTAGCTATGGCTAAGTTTGATAGAGACAAGCTATTTTCTCGCGAAAACACGCAAAATCAGAAAAAATGTTCAATATTCCTTTAGTACCTACGCAACTAGACTAAAAATTAAGATATTTATGCACGGTTTCAACTAGCTATGGATAAATTTTCTAAAGACAAGCTATTTTCTTGCGAAAACACATAAACTCAGAAAAAATGTTCAATGTTCCTTTAGTACCTACGCAATTAGGCTGAAATGAAGATATTTATGCAGAGTTTCAACTATCTATGGCTAAGTTTGCCAAAGATAAGCTATTTTCTTGCAAAAATACACAAAATCAGAAAAAAAATGTTCAATGTTCCTCTAGCACCTACGCAATTAGGCTGAAATGAAGATATTTATGCAGAGTTTCAACTATCTATGGCTAAGTTTGCTAAAGACAAGCTATTTTCTTGCGAAAACACACAAAATCAGAAAAAATGTTCAATGTTCCTTTAGTACCTACGCAATTAGTCTTAAATGAAGATATTTATGCAGAGTTTCAACTAGCTATGGCAAATTTTTCTACAAAAAAGCTATTTTCTTGCAAAAACACAAACAAAATAAGAAAAAATATTCAATGTTCCTTTATTACCTACGCAATTAGACTAAAAATGAAGATATTTATGCAGAGTTTCAACTAGCTATGGCTAAGTTTGCTAAAGACAAGCTATTTTCTTGCGAAAACACACAAAATCAGAAAAGATGTTCAATGTTACTTCGGTACGTACAAAATAAGACAAAAAATTAAGATATTTATGCACAGTTTCAACTAGCTATGGCTAAGTTTACCAAAGACAAGCTATTTTCTTGCGAAAACACACAAAATCAGAAGAATGTTCAATTTTCCTTTAGTACCTACGCAATTAGGCTGAAATGAAGATATTTATGCAGAGTTTCAACTATCTATGGCTAAGTTTGCTAAAGACAAGCTATTTTCTTGCGAAAACACACAAAATCAGAAAAAATGTTCAATGTTAATTTAGAACCTACGCAATTAGGTAAAATTTTTAAAATTTCGATGATCAGCCATAGATTACCACGGAGGCAGCCGAATAAATCTTGGAATTGTCGGAACTTGGAGCGAAATCTGAATTGTGGAATAGGGGGGCACAAGTGAAGAATCTAGAACTAACGCAACGGGAACTGGGTTTGAAGATGGGGTCAGAGGGGCATAGATAGAGCTGGAGTTGGTTGTGCCGGGATGGAAGCTACCAGAATTGGAGGTGGGACCGTGGTACCCGGGGGTCAAAAGTAAGGGAAGTGAAACTGGATATCACAGAAATGAGATAGTGGTCAAAGAACTTCACAGTTTCGTGTAGAGTCAGGGGAAACATCTTAGAAAATCATGCTTATTGAATGTATCAGTGAAAAATCCTCGACAATTTGCCTGTAATCTAAGTTTTGTATTCTATTGAAGCAAATTTGATTTTTGAAAAAAGGGGGGAAAACATCCCCCCTAGAGTGTCACGGGTCTTGATAAAAGTTACAGCATCAAATAAAGAACATCAATGAATCTTGGTGTGGAGGTTTCACGTGCACATCTACAAGAAATATAGAATGTGTTGCGTTTTCGATGAAAATATGTAAAATGGAAAATTCAACCTGGTAAGATTGATGAATGTAAGTTAATAGTTAAAGAATTTTACAATTTCGTGAAGACTCATGGGAAAAATCTTGGAAAATCATAGTTATTCACATCAAGTCAAAGTAACGACGCATTTTCATTAATAGCGCTTCAGAAATACCTCTTGACAAGACTTAAATTTACCTCTAATAAAAATGCTTCCACCCAGGAATTGTCTGCTAGGGGATGGGGGTAGCCGGTTATTGTCACGGTGGTGTGAAATAATCATAGTCTTGGCTCAAAGAAATGTTTTGTTTTCGTTAAAATCTCTTAATATGGCTTAAATTTAGCAATAATATCAACCCCGCCCTCTGGATATGATTGCTAGGGGGTTTGAGCAGCCCCATATTGCCACGGTTGGGTGAATATTCATTGGGTTGGCTCAAAGAAAAGTGATATTTTCGTTAATGGCTCTCAGAAATACCTTCATAGGGTTTAGATTTAGTTCTAATGACAAGCCTTCACCCCTCCCTCCCTGGAAATGACTGCTAGGATCCCGCTTGTCTTTAATTCACGCATGTTTTTGCTTATATTCTATCCTTTATAAGTTTTTTTCAAATTTTGGCTTGTTTTCAACTGTTTTTTTTTCTCTGTTTTAATTAATAAACCTTTTATTTACAAAGTATGACAAAGTATATTTACAAAGTATTTTATTTACAAGTCTTTTTAGATTTATTTACCTAGGATATAACTTCAATACGAAAACATTTACGTAATGAAATATCTAAAACTAAAACTACGTAACACTTGCTATGTAACTTTACTGGTCTAGATCGCATTAGTGTGGAAAAGTGACAGGTATATTTAATAATGTAAGAGTCCATAGGACTGAGGACCACTTGTGCTCTGATGCGAAAAGGCTTGGAAGTCATTTAATCTGATTGGAACATGTGGGATTCAGATTGCGTGCTAATGGCTATGATGTGGATCCTCAAAACAGAATATTAGAAATAGATTTCTGGTTCAGGTGTCTGGGGAGTAGTTCTGTAGGATGGGAATGACCTTTTGAGTCCTAATGAAGACAAACATTATTAAAATATAATTCCTCCTCTGAGAAAAACGCATTGAAAGCCAAATGAAATCCCAAAAAGTGTTACGTAACACCCCAAGTGTGTGTCCTCAATTAAAAGCGGGGGGTCCCCCCTCGGTTTCAGAAGTAACAGGCTAAATTAGAATGATTCATCCATAAACAATCCCCAATTGCACAAGAATTAAAGAAATGTTGGAAAAGGTTTTGAAAAAAAAGAAAAAAAGTCTTGAAAGAGAAAAAAAGTCTTTAGATGTCTTGCCAAAAAATGCACTGAAATAAAATGATATCTCAAAAAAGTATTATGTGACACTGAATGGCAGTGATGTGCACTGCCATAACATGACACCCACGTGTGCGCTGTCAATAAGTAACACCCACGTGTGCGCCGTGCTCAGTTACGAGCGGGGGTTTCCCCTCGGGTTCTGAAGAAGCATGTCACATTAGAATATGTCATCCTCTATTACATAGCAACCGAATGTAAATATTGACGTAGCTAACACATGCTACATTGACGTAACACTTGACCATTTAAACAGGGACCGGTTGTATTCTGGAGGCGTGTCTTCCCCAAAGCAAACATTGACACAACACCTGGTGGCTCCCATGGAAACATTCACCGTGAAGTAACATCTGCTCTCGTGACCGGTTGTATTGCGGGTCCATTTGAAATACGGAATTTGAATATTTGAAATGGATAATGAAATCCATTTGAAATCAATTAGTTTTCGCACGAGTAAGAACTTGTTCTCTTGCCATCGATCACTTTTTGATCAGTTGATTACTCTTGATCCCTTTTCCACTGTTCATTCCTAAGTGGCTTAGAAATAGCTTGTTTTACGCTGAGATTAAAAATCCGTGTGTGACCTTAGTTTCAATAAGGTGCAGAAATCCTACCTTTCTGTTAAAAAACGGCTGGTAGGGATGGGGTGTGGGGATTAGGGGCCTAGTTTATTCCCTCAATAATACATAATTGAATATGCTGCAAAATTCCAGCTTTAATTGGCGGCAACACACCCACCTTTTCTACTAGAATACATATGAAAAGCATGTAGCCTACTAATTGTAAAATTTGGGGCGATTTCCGTAGGTAAACCATGAATCTTGTCCCTCCATCATGTCGTAGATGCATAAATTTTAGAAATTTAAACCATTATAAATGAAATGTCAATCCCAAAATATTGATTCGATACCCCCAGAGACTACAGTGGTGCCCAGGATCTAAAAAAAATATACCATAAAATATAAAAGTTTTATTTCTGACAACATTTGACCCTTAAGAGACTAAGACGTTCAATTTTCGATCGAATGGGTCTTCTACGAGGTTTGTACAACCATCAGTTCTATACGAAGGGCCCAGGAAAAATAATAATTCAGGAGGGACATATCACTCTTTCCTAAGTCAACCGTACTACGGTAACTCTGATACTGACCAAAAAATCTTCCTAAAGGTAAGACCCCCCCCCTCCCGAAAAAAATAAGGACATATTTTAAGGAATCTAGCAATTTAGCCTAGGACCCAGTCATGCTGCTTTTAAAAGTAAAACTTTAAATATAAATTAAAGCTCCTTTTATTTTTCAGGAACTAATGATAAAAGCCAAAGAATTCCCAATGGATTTGCCTGAGAAATTTTTAATTCCACTAATGGTGAAAGACAACGAGTTTTAGACCACAAAAACGTTCAGTTTACAAGCCAAATACGTGACTGGAAATTAATGTTTGGGGGGAACGTGCCTGATTGATAAAAGGCTCTTTCACTCCAGACTATTAAGATGTTTTAAGTACTTCTGTAGGAAAAAAGGAAAATCAATCCCATAAATACAAGTCCGCTCAAAAGACAAAAAAAACTTCTAGTTTTTGTTTAACGCCTCAATTTTGACGAGATTGTAAGTTTTACAGTAAAAAAAAAATAACCACGTAAATGAATATCTATAGCTGAGGAACAAAACTGAGTTAGCTTGGGTTTAAAATTAAACTATACGATTTTTATGTAATTTTTTATGCTGCACGGAAAAAATGTAGTCAATAACTAATAGTTTTTACGTTTTAATCTTCGTTTTAATCTTTTTATCTTTTCTCTTTTTATCTTTAATCTTTTTATCTTTTTATCTTTTACGTTTTAATCTTTTAGTTTTTACGTTTTAAATCTTCAATGACTCAGGATGTCTATACTTCCGTTCGCTTGAAAAAAATAAAATAAATAAAACAAAGAAATTAAAGCATTGAAGATAGAAACGTAAAATCTTTGTATAATAATCTTCGAGTACGAGAAGTTGGTATAATTTATTATATTTATGAGAATATAATTTTAATTATATTTATTAAGCCAATATAATTTATTAAGGAAAATCTTGAAAACTTGACCAGAAATGGTATCATGATCTTCATATTGAAAAAAAAAATTCGAAAAAGAAGTTTCTCCGAGAAAAGTAAAGACTTACATTAAACCTAAGACCAACAGAAATAAAGTCCTATGATAACTCAAACTGAAAGCGACCAGAAATTACTATTAAAGAATAATTGAAGCCAAAAACGAACAAAAATTTAAATAAATAATCACATCAAACATAAAAATAACAGATACTGCTACTATTACTAAAAACTCACTACAGCACCAATCCGCCTGAGGCCAACACAGCTAAGTACGCTCTTCCTTCACCTCAATCTATTCAAAGCCTCCCTCTTTACAGCCTCTCAGGAAGTTCCCATTTCCCTTAAAATTTCCCTTGTGACATCCTCCCATCCCAACTGAGGACGACCTACTTTCTATTTAGCCCTATACGGTTGGCCGTAAAGGGCAATCTTCGGCAATCTGTCATCCTTCATTCGTAAAACGTGCCCCAGCTATCTCAACATTTTCTTCATTATAGCCCTAGAAAGCGGGATTGAACAACACTTTTCGTACACCCTATTCTTTGAGATACGATCAGTTAGTCGGGTGGCCGAAACCATCCGTGGGCGATTTCTTTGGAAAACATCTAGCAAATCTTCGTCTATTTTTCGGAGCGCCCACGCTTCATAACCATATCCTCAGTGTAATTAAACCACTGTCCTCAGTGTAGCTTCCACTATTCTATTCTTGGTTTGCAAGCTTAACTTTCCAAACTTTTTCAACTATGAAAAAACAAAATGGGCGTTAGTTATTTTACTTTTAACATCGTCACTGCATCCCACGTCTTTACTAACAAGATAAATGAGGCTGTCCACGTGATCGATCTTTTCGTTACCCAGCATCACCTTTGCTTCTTCACTTATTCCTAACCTTAGCAACAAGTCATTGTCAAAATATTGCAGATACACTATTTTGGTAGCCTTAAAACATGTAGTATCTTTTGATGTATCTTGTAACTTCACCGTGAATAGATTGTAAGCTATATAGTGCCTGATAGTACAAAAATATTTAGATTGACTGAAGATAAAACACATTTAGATACACCCTCCCCCTAACACACAATTCTAAGTCTCCTTGTCCTTCAAACTTACTTCTCCAAAATTGACTGAGTTTAAACACCCCCCCCCCCCACCCCCGAGTCGTTTTCAAGATATCGCAGCTTTGCTCTTCTATTATCCTGGATGTATATAATGTTATTTGAATTAGGTCCGTGATTTCCAACGTGTGGTATGGCGATATTTTGGTGGGTAATGGGCAAGACGTGCACCCTTCAGCTGACTATACTTTAGAGCCTTAATTTTGAAAAAAAAAACTTTTTCATGGGAGTCCATTTTTAAGGTATCACATTTTGAAAGATATAACATCAAGAATCACTTGATAAAAATACACTACCCTTCCAACTTTCGAAAATTCAAGAATATCAGAACTTGAAGGGTCGAAGGCAGATAAAGCGTCCAGCGCAGACATAATTTGCGTGACATGTCTATGCATCTCGCTCGTGAAGTGGTCTATCACCTCGAAGTGAAAAAAATTCCGGAGTCAGATTGAACTGGCTGACAGATGTTCCGTTTACCAGTTTTTTAATTTGAAAAAGTTTTTGAGACGGGTGGAAACGACTTGAGTTCTCTTGTTCCGAGCACTGGTTTTGGATTTTGGAGACTTTGATTCCTGGATATTGTACAAAGCCAAGAATTCGGTAATGTTTTTGCTGAAGTTTTTACTCGTTATCATTTCTCGGCTCTTGGAGTGTCTTGTATGTCCCAGAAATCAGTGCAAGTGTCCTATTAACCAGCCAACTTTCTGTTTGAAGTTGCTCTGACAAACAGTTTACAATGAGTAACACTTTTTTCCATTATATGCAAGGTTGACACAAAAGAGGCCGAGTTGAATTTTTTCAGTAGCCTTTTTGCTTCACACACTGCCTCGCCGTTGAAACTATAAGAGACTGCGGCTAGCACGGCAACAATACAATAAAATATGGCCTTCACTCTGTAAATAGACTGGCATGCGTAAAACCAGCAAGTCTGGACAGTCCTCTCAAGCTCCAAGACTTTTTGCCCACTAATGCACTGGGATTCCACTTCTGAAATGAAGTCTTGCAGCAAGGCATTTCCTTTAAGTGTTTTTGGTACTGCTTAGTTTTGGTAGTGATGAATGCAATAGTGACCATATCAGCGCTGTAACTTGGCCTTCAACTTTTCATCACCTTCAGATATTTTCTCCATTGGTTCAATGAAATTACCCTGGTTTGCGGATATTTCTGATTCGTCATGACCCCCCAAAGAAAGACTCTGGTGGCTAAGCAAACAAATAGCGCAGAAAATGTACTTCCCATTATTTCTATTTTCTTGAAGATCTTTAGACCTGGACCGACTTAGGCTATTCACTACAGATCTCGAATTATCAGTACTTATTATCTTAAACTTCACCCATGCTGACACACAATTCCGATTTTTTTTACTACCGTCATGTTGCTTCTATAGACCATAACTGTCTTTCCACTTGCAACAATCCTGTTTTGATGAAAGCCCTTTTTCAGCAGTTTCCCCCAGCCCTTAGAGCCCCACTAGATAAATGGCAGCAAGCAAAACAAGACACAGAATCCAAGTTTAATGAGTATTTAATCCATTCGTAAGTCAAAGTAACGCGCACTGAATCTCCTTCCGTTAGAAGTGGAAGCAGGATATCAAGAATAAAACAGGTTGAGCTGGCTGGTCGGGACGCGTCGAAGAGATACCTGAGAGAGATTCTCGACTGCCACTAGAACGTGCAACGGGTTCGGGGATGCAGACCACTCTTTCATGTGGACCTGGTTCATTTATTGTTCCACTTGTTTCTGAAAGATTTTCACCCACAGGGGAAATCGTGTCCAGCGACCCGACACTTTGAGCACTAACATTATTGCCAGTTTCTTGCACTGCAGTTTCTTTATTTTTCTTCTAGATTTTCACCGCAAAAAAGTACGAAGTATGTTGTCGCTTTTTCCTCGTTGTTTGATTACGGATTCACAACAACGAAACAGCTAAGCTGACGCCTATTTTTTGACTGTACAAACAGCGTAGAGAAATCGTTTTAGACACTTCAAAACAAGGTTGTCTACTATCGCTATATTTAGAATTCTCCAAAACAAGGACAAAAGTAACATTTCACAACAAATTCATTGAAAAGGAACTGCAAAGGTAACAGTAATAAAATTAACTGGGATATTTAATGAATCTAAAAAAAAAACAAAGCACGGAGCTGAACAACACAAGCGACCGGTAAGTCAGTCTCGCTAGTTCAATATACCATATAGCTAAAATACGTAATAGCTATTAAGTAGAAATAACAAGCTCTTTTTCCAAATCTAGGGGGCTTGTCCCCTGTCCCCCCGCCCTAATTGGCACCACTGTGGCCTTTTAAGCTTCCTTCAGGTGAATGCACGTAAAATTTTGAATAACAAAATTTAAAAATCACGAGGGGGGCATGAGAATTGTAAAAATGCCTATGTAGGGTATGAACCAAAATTGGTTGGGAACCACTGATTTAGATCTCCTCTCTCTCCCAATTCGTAATTCAAAGTCGTCCTGCACTCCCCCCCCCCTCTTCTACACTTCCTTAAAATTTCAAATTTATGCCCCGAATCGTTCCCAGGACAACACATGCCCCATTTTTTAAACTTGGCAATTAATAGTATCTTCTGGTTTACCTCGCTACATAACCATGCATAGATTATAAGTCCCGTTGGAGCTTATAACGCGAAAGCGTTTTGGTCGATCCGAGACAAAATCGTTTAGTCCTTTCCCCCCACCTAACAAAACTTCAGGTTTTCTCCCACCCCCCTTTCCTTCCCTCAATTCTATCTGAAAGTTTCAACTCCATCCCCCAAGTCAGTCCCCAGACATTACAGATGTGTTATTTCAACTGAAGCACATGATAAATATCTTTGCATACCCAAGCTCATGATAAAAAACTCTTATCCGAGCCTAAAATTATAGATATGATAAACTTAAAAATTATAAAACTAGAAGAATTAACTGCATGAAATAGAAGAAGCGATCAAAAGTTTCCCACCGCAGCCTTATTATACATCACTAGGTCTATTTCCCACACAAGAACAATTCTTTTACAGCGCTTTTACGAGCAGTACTTGGCTGCCACGTCATCTAGGACTGCCTTAGATATGGGCTAAGTGGCAAAAGTTCACTATCCATAATATTCAATTAAAGTGTAGGCAGGGCCAGATTTAAAGCTTTGACACTCCTAGGCAAAACCGTTTTTGTCGCTCCATTTTTGCGAGATTGTCGAGGAAGTCCCCGAAAAATCGGGAATAGTGGAAGCACTAAACAGAACGCAACTGATGAGCTAAAAGCTATGAAAAAGGGAGGTGATACCGAACTCTCAGCTACGATTCTTGGGGGAAATTTGACAGTTTATAAGTGGCCACGGAGGTCCTGTGTTGTTTTAAAATCACTTTTCTGTGAATAGGCTGCATAGCAGTGGAGTTCACCTGGCACTTAGACAATAAATAACATTGGTCCTGTTTTTGTTAAAAAAAATCACTCAGTGATAATTTATTGCGCCCCCTGGCATTACGCGCCCCTAGGCCCGGGCCTAGTGGGCCTATTGGTAAATCCAGGTCTGAATGAAAGGGGTCTAGGAGCTGCAGCTTTAGTCAGTTCACTTCTAAAACAGATCCAACTTGAGGTAAATGCACTTAACATGACTGTCAAGAGCAGGGTCAGAGGGTGGTCCACACTGAAGCTGCCACTTTTGAGGCAAAAATGTACCCGTAAGTCATCAAGAGAAGTAAAGAGGTGCGGAGCAGAGACAATGACTTTCCTGCAAATAAAACGATTGAAAATAGTGCTGTCGGCATTCTATACTAGATGGGTATTCAAAGGAGTATATTTTTTTCTGATAAATTTTCTGGGAAAATTTCCGGGAAATTTGCTCTCAATCAGACATATCAACAAGTGGCTTGGCTTCGTCTTTTTCGCTCGATTATACTCACCTACGACCTCATAACTTATCACAAAACATTTCCTTCCACACAAATAGAAAGCTGTAAGACCAATTGCGGTATAAAATTTCCTAAGTGTGGACATCAAATCCAGGCACAGCCCAGCTCAGCTTAGAAAGAGATTAGAAAACCTGATTGTTGCGTTGAATAATTTCCCATTATGATCAAGGGGTAGTTTTAATGACTTTATAAATTAAAATAATTTATATAGTTAAATTACCTATTCATTTGGAGCCAGGACAGAAAGAAGTTAATTGTAGAACCTCTATTAAGGCCCATCCACAATGATATTTTACTAATACCATAATTTAGCTGTCGCTAATTTGAGCTAATCATATTTTCCCTAGAACTTCCTTGGCTGAAAAATCTATGAAAAACTCTGATTTGCTTAAGTTAGGGCTAGCCAAATCTCGAAATTAATAAGATATCATTATGAATGGGCGTTAATAAAAATTAGATAGTCATGGAAGAAAACAGATACTTAGAAAACCATCCATTCTTCTATATTAGCAGTTATGTATGTTTTAAAAATCAATCATAGGCAGCGCGATAGCGCTGCCTAAGTAAAGAAAAATGTGGGCACAATGTATTATTTTTTTTTCTCCATACTTGGGCACTTCGTATCGAAGGAGTTGTCGTAGAAACTTCAAAAAGGGCTCATTTGATTTTTTTTTTCTTCTTCTTCTTCTTTCTCCATACCCGGGTACTTCGTATCGAAGGAGTTGTCGTAGAAACTTCAAAAAGGGCTCATTCGATTGGAAATTGGAGTGGCTAGTTCCCTTTGTAATAATCGAAAGTGATTGGAGGGCAACTAGCCCCCCCCCCCCCCGCCCATCATTCCACCAAACACATCCAATCAAAATTTTGAGATCGCCCTTTTGTTCAGCGTCGTTGATTTCCTGATAGAAAATATATTTTTGAGGAGGACACTCCCCCACAACCCTCGGGGCAAAGATTTTAAGTAATGCCCTGGGGGCATATAAGGTTTAATAGAAGGCATTGTCGTAAAGACTTCAAAAAAGGCTCATTCGATTGGAAATTCAAAGGAATAGTGCCCTTTTTAATAGTCGAAAGTGATTGGAGGGCAACTAACCCCCCCCCCCCCCGCGCCCATCATTCCCCCACACACATCCAATCAAAATTTTGAGATATCCAGTTTATTCAACGTAGTTTATTTCCTGATAAAAAATATGTTTTTAAGGAGGACACTGCCCCACAACCCTCGGGGCAAGGGTTTTAAGTTATGCCCTGAGGGCATATAAAAACGATGGTGGCACATTGTATCATTTTTTTTTTTCCTTTAGAGCAGGGCACTTCGTATCGAAGAAGCTGTCGTAGAAACTTTGAAAAGGGCTCATTCAATTGGAAATTGGAGTGGATTTTGCCCTTTTTAATAGTCAAAAGTAATTGGAAGGCAACTAACACCCCTTCCACACCAACCATTTCCCGAGACACATCCAATCAGAATCTTGAGATATCCATTTGGTTCAGCGTAGTCGATTTCAAGATTCAAATTATGTTTTTGAGGAGGATACTCCCCCAGAGCCTTCAGGGCAAGGGTTGTAAGTTATGCCCTGAGGGCATATAAGGTTTTTATAGAAAGTGTTGACGTATAAACTTCAAAAAAGGCTGATTCGATTGGAAATTCAAATGGCTAGTGCCCTTATTAGTAGTCGAAAGTGATTGAAGGGCAACTAGAACCCCCACCCCCACGCCCATCAATCCCCCAAACTCATCCAATCAAAATTTTGAGATAGCCATTTTGTTCAGCGTAGTTGATTTCCTAATAGAAATCATTTTTTCGAGGATGGCACTCCCCCAGAACCTTCAGGGCAAGGGTTGTAAGTTATGCCCTGGGGGCATACAAGGTTTTTATAAAAGGCGTTGTCGTAGAAACTTCAAAAAAGGCTCATTCGATTGGAAATTTAAAGGGCTAGTGCTCATTTTGATAGTCAAGACTGATTGGAGGGCAACTAACCCCCGTCTCACGCCCACCTTTCCCCAAACACATACAATCAAAATATTAAGATAGCACTTTTGTTCAACGCAGTTGAAAATTCTGTAAAGTAGGTCTTTGAGGATGACCACCCCCCCTCCTAGTCCTAAGGACAAGGGTTGTAAGTTATGCCCTGGGGGCATTTAAGGTTTTTATAGAAAGCGTTGTCGTAGAAACTTCAAAAAGGGCTCCCCCCTCTCACAAAGGGGGGTTTTTTTTCAAAAAAACCCCCCTCTCACAACCTCCTTTTTCTCCAAACACATCCAATCAAAATTTTAAGATAGCCATTTTATTCAACGTAGTTTTAAGTTCTGTAAATTAGATCTTTGAGGATGACAAACCCCTCACAGCCCTCAGGACAAGGGTTGTAAGTTTTGCCCTGGGGGCATTTAAAGTTTTTATACAACGCGTTGTCGTAGAAACTTCAAAAAGGAAACTTCATTTGATTAGAAATTGAAATGGCTCTTGCCCTTTTTAATATTCGAAAGTAATTGGAAGGCAACTAACACCTCTTCCACGCCCACCATTTCCCCAAACACATCCAATCAAAATTTTGAGATAGCCATTTTGTTCCACGCAGTTAAAATTCAAGAAATTTTCCTTTGAGCAGGACACTTCCCCTACAATCTTCAGGGCAAGGGTTATAAATTATGCCCTGGGGGCATATAAGTTTTTATTGAAATCTTTGTCGTAGAGACGTGAAAAAGGGCTCGTTCGATTGGAAATTCAAAGGTCTAGTCCCCTTTTTAAAAGTAGAAAGTGATTGGAGGGCAATTAACCCCCCTCTCTCGCCCACCTTTTCCCCCAATACATCCAATCTACATTGTTAGATAGCCATTTTGTTCAGTGTTGTGGATTTCCAGATAGAAATTATGTTTTTGAGGAGGACACTCCCCAAGAGCCCTCAGGGCAAGGGTTGTAAGTTATACCCTTGGGGAATATAAGGCTTTTATAGAATGCGTCGTCGTAGAGACTTTAAAAAAGGCTCATTCGATTGGAAATTGAAATGGCTAGTGCCCTTTTTAATGAATGTGCATTGTCAGTTTAATATGCATATACTAGTATTTAGTAATCAAAATTTTAACATTATTTGATTTATTAAAGTTATAAAAGTAAAAACATTTATATTTTTTTCAGTCAAGTGCAAATTGTGCTCTGGCCTTGGGAAAGCATAGGGGTTTTGAGCCCAACTTATGGTAATTTCTGCTCGTTTTGAGTCTGACAGGGTGATTTATTGTAATTTCTGTTCGTTTTGGGTTTCATTTATTTATCGATGCTGATTTGTGGTAGTTTCACGCTTGGTAAATTATTTGATTTTATTTTTGATCATTTTTTGTTTAATAGAGATCTTTATTTTTCTTTGAAAAACTCATATTGAGGAAAAAGCTTTTTTAATTAATTTTCTATAAAAAAAAACATTATTTGCTACTTAAAATCGGTTATTATCAGTGGGTTTGAAATATTTGAAACGGTATGACCCTGTTTCGGGCAACAACCCAGCTCAAACAGTTGGGGCTTTCAAATTAAAAAAAATTATATCTCTAAACTACCCTGCAATCAGGTTGTGAAGCAGTTGAAATTGTATCATTACACGCCCAGAAATTATTCATTCTTATTTCCCCTATCTACAAGTTACTACAAACCAAATGGCGTGCTTCCTAATGCCTCAGTAATTTCTCCAGGCGACACGGTTGAAATGATCGTGTCTAAAATTGACTATCAGAGGAATCAATTGTTTAATATGTTTTCCTGGAAATCTCCGTGTTCGAACAAAATTTTATTGAGCAAATCGTAGAAAAAAAGAGAAAAGATTGCTGTGCTGCAACCAATGGTTTCAAAATGTAGACAACGTTTTGACTAAGAACTAGCAATCAATAAGACTCCATCAATCAATAACAAATCAATTTTTTCCATTATAAAACTCATGTATAGATATTTGGCAACCTCCATTATTTACAACCCTTGCCCCAGGGACTTTGGGGGTCATTTGTTTCCCAAAGGCATTTTCATTGGATCTTGGCACTATTATGAACGAAATGATTATCCAGAATTTTTATCAGATGCGGGGATTACCCTTTCAAAAACGAGCACGAGAAGGGAGCTGGTTGCCCTCCAATAGCTTTCAACTTTTAAAAAGGGCCTTACAACCTTCAATTTCCAATCAAAAGAGCCGCTCCAAAGCTTCTATGATCACCGCTTCCATATCGAATTGCTGGGGAAAAAATTATATATTTCATGCCTCTAATTTGGCATGAAATGTGGCATATAATGTGGATAAACTTATGCATCAACAATTTACTATTTGAATTATTTACGGCCTTTGCCACAGGGGCAGTGGGGGTTATATTACCCAAAACCCAAAACCCAAAACATATTTACTTTGCCTCTTGACAATTCTGAACAAAATTGCTATCTTTAAATTTTAATCGTCTGCTTTGGGGAAGGGTACAGGTTTGGGGTGGGAGTATAGTAACAAAAAAGGCACAGAAGGGGGTCTGATTGACCTCCAATCACTTCAGATTCTTAAAAAGGGCACTACAAATTTCAATTCACAATTGATAGGAAGTGGTTTTAAAAAGTACAGGTAAGGCATATGGCTCTTTACAAAGACAACACTACAGTATGTTCTCTTAAAAATACAAAATTCCAAATATTCGTAGACAGGGGTTTAAAAACTCTACTCTAAGAGCTTTCAGACATGACTTACTCTTAATTCATTTTCTCAAAAAAATTGATTATGAACATCCATGCGGCTATTAATGAAGTAGATGCATTATCACACAGCGATTTTGGCACTTTGGTTTGCCGGCTAGCTAAAGTTCCATTCACAATGAGATATTACTAATACTAAGATTTAACTAGTATTAATTTGAGCCAACAAGATTTTTCATAAAATTTTCTGATTGGTTGAAGAATTTCATGAAAAATTCTGATTGGCTCAAACAAGCGCCAGCTAAATTTCGGTATCTGTAAAATTTAAGAAAAAAAAAGGTCTTCGTGCGGATTAATACCCGATATATTCGGTTCTGTATGAAAATTGTAAAATTCAATTATCTAGCGCAGTGGTTCTCAAACTTATTTAGACACTGTGCCCTTTTTTACCCACAAAACATTTTAGGTTGATTATTATCTTTGACTTAAGAATATTTGAAATGTCATGGCCCTTTTTCAGACGACACCCCTCCTTAAACAATTTACGTCTTCCAAAATCAGACGTAAATTGTGTTTCAAAGCTCCCCGTATCATTACATTCCTAGAAAATACTCGTGCTTATTCATACCATAATTGCGTGTATATGGGGAGGGTAATATTTCAATGTGTAATAAATAGTATCAACTATATTGAATAGTCAATAGTTCCTTACGTCCTTTGAAACAAAACACTTACATCTGACATAAATAAGAAAGGAAGCTTTCAGGTAAACATAATATTTACATCAGATCATAGGCAGCGCAATCGCGCTACCTAAGTAAAGAACGATGTTGGCATTATGTATTATTATTTTTTTTTTTCCTTTAGACCAGGGCACTTCGTATAGAAGGAGTTGTCGTAAAAACTTGGAAAAGGGTTCATTCGATTGGAAATTGGAATGGCTAGTGCCCCTTTTAATAGTCGAAAGTGATTGAAAGGCAACTAACACCCCTTCCACGCCCACCATTTCCCCAAACACTTCCAATCAAAATTTTGAGATAGCCATTTTATTTCAGTGTAGTTGATTCCCAAATGGAAAATATATTTTTCAGGAGGAAACTCCCCTACAGCCCTCAAGGAAAGAGTTTTAAGTTATGCCGTGGGGGCATATAATGTTTTTATAAAAAGCATTGACGTATGAGCTTCAAAAAGGGCTCATTCGATTGGAAAAACAAAGGGCTAGGGCCCTTTTTAATAGTCATAAGTGATTGGAGGGCAACTAACCCCCGTCTCACGTCCACCTTTTCCCCAAACACATCCAATCAAAATTTTGAGATAGCCATTTTGTTCTACGTAGTTGAAAGTTCTGGAAATTTGGTCGTTGAGGATGACAACCCCCCCTCCTAGTCCTAAGGACAAGGGTTGTAAGTTATGCCCTGGGGGCATTTAAGGTTTTTATAGAAAGCGTTGTCATAGAAACTTCAAAAAGGGCTCATTTTATTGGAAATTGAAATGGCTAGTGTCCTTTTTAATAGTCGAAAGTGATTGGAAGGCAACTAACACCCCTTCCACACCAACCATTCATCCAAATATTCAATCAAATCAAAATTTTGAGGTAGCATTTTATTCAAAATAGTTGAAAGGTTTGGAAATTTTATTTTTGAGGATGACACTCCCCCCACAGCCCTCAGGGTAAGGGTTGTAAATTATGCCCTGGGAGCATATATGGTTTTTATTGAAAGCTTCGTCATAGAAACTTGAAAAAGGGCTCATTCGAATGGAGATTCAAAGGGCTAGTGCCCTTTTCAATAGTCGAAAGTGATTGGAGGGCAACTAGCCCCGCCCCTCTCATGCCGACCTTTTCCCCAAACACATCCAATCAAAATTTTTAGATAGCCATTTTGTTCAACGTAGTAAATAGTTTTAGAAATTAGGTCTTTGCGGATGATAACCCCCCAGAGCCCACGGGGCAACGGTTGTAATTTATGGCCTGGGGACACATAAGGTTTTTATAGATAGTGACGTTTTAGACACTTCAAAAAGGACTCATTCGATTGGGAATTAGAAAGGCTTGCGCCCTTTTTAATAATTGAAATTGACTGGAAGATAACTAACACCCCTCTCACACCCACCATTTCCCCAAACACATTCCATCAAAATTTTGAGATAGCTATTTTGTTCGATGTAGTTAAAAGTCCGAAAATTATCGTTTTGAGGATGACACTCCCCCCGCAGCTCTCAGGGCAAGGGTTGTAAGTTATGCCCTGGGGACATATAAGGTTTTTTTTATAGAAAAAGTTGTCGTAGAAACTTCAAAAAATAATCATTCGATTCGAAATTGAAACGGCTAGTGCCCTTTTTAATAGCCGAAAGTGATTGGAGAGCAAGTAGCCCCCCTCTCACACCCACCATTTCCCCAAACACATCCAATCAAAATTTTGAGATAGCCATTTTGTTCAACGTCGTTGAAAGGTCCGGATTTTACGTCTTTGAGAATGACAACATCCTCACAGCCCTCAGGGCAAAGGTTGTAAGTTATGCCCTAGGGCATATAAGGTTTTTATAGAAAGCGTTGTCGTAAAACTTCAAAACAGGTTCATTATATTGGAAATTGAAAGGGGTAGTTCCCTTTTTAATAGTCGTAAGTGATTGGAGGACAACTAACCCCCCTCTCACGCCCACCATTTCCCCAAACACATCCAATCAAAATTTCGAGATATCAATGTTGTTCAACGTAGTTGAAAGTTCTGGAAATTAGGTCTTTGAGGATGACAACCCCCCACCCTAGCCCTCAGGGCAAGGGTTGTAAGTTATCCCATGGGGCATATAATGTTTTTATTGAAAGCGTTGTCAGAAACTTAAAAAGGGCTCATTCGATTGGAAATTGAAAAGGCTAGGGCCTTTTTTAATAGTTGAGTGACTAACGCTCTCATGCCCACCATTTCCCAAAACACATCCAATCAAAATTTTTAGATAGCTATTTTTTTAACGGAGTTGAAAGTTCTGGAAATTAGGTCTTTGAGGATGACAACCTAACCTCACAGCCCTCAGGGTAAGGGTTGTAATTTATGCCCTGTGGGCATATAAGGTGGTTATAGAAAGCGTTGTCGTCGAAACTCAGAAAGGGTTCATTCGATTTGAAATTGAACGGGCTAGTGCTTTGTTTAATAGTCGAAAGTGATTGGAAGGCTTGAAATTTTTATAGTAAAGATCGATGTGGGTGCAGTGTATTATTTGTTTTTTTTTTTTTTTTTGTTTTTTTTTAGACCACTTTGTATCGAAGGAGTTGTCGTAGTAACTTCGAAAAGGGCTCATTCGATTGAAAATAGAAAGGGCTAATGCCCTTTTTAATAGTCGAAAGTGATTGAACGGCAACTAGTCCCCCTCCGACATAGGGGTCTGACGTTGGGAAGATATAGGGGTTTTGAGCCCTACTCATGTCAATTTCTGCTCGTTTTGAGATTGACTCTGTTATTTATTTTAATTTCTGTTCGTTTTGGGTTTCATTTATTTATCGATGCTGATTTGTGGTAGTTTCACGCTTGGTAGATTATTTGATTTGATTTTTGCTTGTTTTTGGTTTAATAGTTCTTAACTTTTCTTTGAAAAACTTATTTTGTGGAAAGTTTTTTTAATTAATAAAGACAAAATACCGGAATGATTGGGGGTAATAATATGGAGCAAGAGTCCAGAGTTATGGTTTCGGAGTAACATATAAACGCGAGGCTAAGAGTAAAATAGAGTTATTGAGCATCTGTGACTCTTAGCCTGTAGTGCTTACTAATTGTCAGTCTAGTTTTACCAGTACTTTAGGACGGACCAGATTGTTTTTGCTTTTTTTTTGTTAATTATTATTTATTAAGGGGTATCTATCTGTAAATCTTTAGTTGAGCCAGCCATATTCTCGTTTGTATTCCTTATGTCAATAAATATAATCAAGATATAACCTAGTTTTCCTTGTTCAAGACTCAGCAGGATATTCGCCTAATTCTAACTACCCTAGTTGGCCCTTGTGAGCTTATAAGAAAGGGATTTCACGTCCAAGTTCGGGACCACGGGATATCCCTTAAAATTTCGCGGCCCAAAAGAATTATAACAACTAGTGAGAGCGAGAAACTGAGTCGAAGGAAAAAATAGGTCTTTCTAAAAAGTCATAATTGCTTTATCGGAAGAACCGGAATAAAAATAGCATCTCTTACAGCTGTGTTTCAAATAGAAAAAAATATGCCTGAATATGCGGGAAATACGACAAAGATGGATTTATAGCAAAATAAAAAAAAAATTAATGAATTGGCTCCATCATCGATTTTAAGCTAGAAACATTATTTAGCAACTAGGCTTAAATCAAGTGGATTATTAGTAGTGTTAAGTTGGGCTATACAAACATTGATAGCGTATTGGATAATATGCTGGCAGAACAGCCATGGAATGAAACCTATGGGGAAAAACTTTCCATTTTGAAATTCTAGCCTACAAGAAAAGAATTAATGTCCAAACACCAGCAACTTGCAGGATTGAGTCATTCCCAGATTTAAGCTTCCCTGGTTCAAATTATGTAAATACTTTGGGAAATGTTAACGTCCCATTTAAAAAATTATATTTTGATTTATTGACTTTTGTGTATTTTATTCTATTAAGTAAAAATTAAAATTGTATACGTATATATTGGATTTGTTTTTCTGCAGACTTAGTTTTTGACCTAAGCCTCCGAGATTTTGAGTAGTTGGATTGTATATGCCTACCAGAGCTTTCGAAGTACGTTTCAATTTTGTAAATGGGGTAAACTTAATCATTGACCATAAACTAAATTGGAGTACAAGTAACCAGCTTTATGATAAACCAAATACTTTGGACAATAGAACGCAGAAAGAGTGAAAAATTAATATATACAAACCAAAAATGTAGGTGCTGTAGGTGAAACTTTTGGCAAATAAATAATAATACCCAAAACCAGCTTAATATCGAAGTAAACTCTTGACCGCCATGTCTTAAAATTGCAATTATGTTGTTGCTTTTGCCAGAAGTGATTGCTGCAAAATAGCAGTGATGTTGAACCAAGAATATCTTTTTAATCTCAGCCAGCACTGGGGAAAAGCATCTGATGCCTGCCTTGAATAAGTGTTAGCGATTTGGTGTTGCACTAGACCGTTCGTTGGGAAAGTAATTGGAAAATTTTATCAAACATATTTAAAAACCGAAAATAATCTTAAATATAAAAAATTGTTTATTAGGGTACTTGTTTATTCTCGTTTACTCTCCAGTCTTCAGCCTTTTCCTTGAATTATTTTAGAGTCATCAGTAGACGTAAGTAAGCATGTATTCTTCTTAAATGGTTTATTTAATCAGTCTCTGGAAATGGTGCCCAAGAAAGCATTTCAACCGAAAGAGAACTCACACCAACAAGAAGAATGCAAGCATATAACAAACCAAAGTTCAAATGACTGTGAAGCACTCTGAGTATGTTTATATCACCCATAGAAGTGACCTCTCAGGGTATGAAATTTTAAGTAACAAAATGGCACCTTACACATAGAGATTTAGGTGAAGTCCTTTGAAACAATATATTTACTTCTGACATAAATAATAAAGGAAGCTTCCGTGTAAACAGAACATTCACATCCGATAAGGAGAAAATACTGGAAAGATTGAGGGTAATAATATGTTTTTTAAGACTTTATAGTTTGGCCTGCTATTTGTATGCTGGAGAAAAATTTTCAGCAATTTTTAACAACATACACCCTTTTAAAAATCTGGACACAAATAGTACTGTTTAATTTAGTTTCATACCTCCTCGAGTTGACCTGAAATGGAAAACTTGATACCATTCGCAAAAAATCTGTTTACTTTCTTTGACAGCTTGGATACGCTTAGCCTACGCTATTTTGATTCGGTTAAATTTTAAGATCAGAAATAACCCCATAACTTTGAAAATAATACCATCAGTCTTCCATGGGATACTGCTGAGATGCCTTATTGGGAATTAGCATTAAAACAGTAGATTTTGATTTAATCTTAAGGCAACATTTCGTTTTTAAACATAATGGGCAAATGGGCCGGTCGGCGTTGTGGGCGTGGGAGGGCCGGAGTGGAAGGAGGATTAGTTGCCCTCCAATCACTTTCGACTATTAAAAAAGGCATCAGCCCTTTCTATTTTCAATCGAATGAGCCCTTTTCGAAGTTCCCACGACAACTCCTTCGATACGAAGTGCCCTGGTCTAAACAACAATAACAACAAAAAATAATACATTATACCCACATCGATCTTTACTATAACAATGTCAAGTCTTCCAATCACTTTCGACTATTAAAAAGGGCACATAGGCCTTTCAATTTCCAATCGAATGAGCCTTTTTAGAAACGACGACGCTTTCTATAAGCACCTTATATGCCCCCAGGGCATAAATTACAACCCTTACCCTAAGGTCTGTTAGGGTGGTTGTCATCCTCTAAGACCAAATTTCCAGGAGACAAACAAAATAACTATCTCAAAATTTTGATTGGATATGTTTGGGGAAATGGTGGGCATGAGAGGGGCAGCAGTCGCTCTCCAATCACTTTCAACTATTAAAAATGGCCCTAGCCTTTTAATTTCTAATCAAATGAACCCTTTTGAAGTTTCTACGACAAAACTTTCAATAAAAATCTTATATGCCTCAAGGGCATAACTTACAACCCTTACCCTGAGTACAGGGGGGGGGTTCATTCTCAAAGACCTAACTTCCAGAACTTTCTACTACGTTGAACAAAATGGCTATCTGAAAATTTTGATTGGATGTGTTTAGAAGAATGGTGGGCGTGAGAGGGGGGTTAGTTGCCGTCCAATCACTTTCGACTATTACAAAGGGTACTATCCCTCTAAATGTCCAGTGGAATGAGCCCCTTTTGAAGTTTTACGACAACTCTATCTATAAAAACGTTATATGCCCCCAGGGCAGAACTTACAACCTTGCCCTTGGGGCTCTGGGGGGTTTGTCATCCTTAAATACATAATTTCCAAAACTTTCAACTACGTTGAACAAAATGGCTATCTCTAAACTTTGATTGAATGTTTTTGGGGAAATGGTGAGCGTAAGAGGGGGGTTAATTACTTTCCACTCATTTTCGACTATTCAAAAGGGCAATTTAAATTTCCAATCAAATGAGCCCTTTTTGAAAGTTCTATAACAACTTTCTATATAAACTTTATGTGCCCCCAGGGCATAACTTACAATCACTTTCACTTTTAATCGCTCTCCAATCCCTTTCAACTATTAAAAAAGGCACTAGCCCTTTCACTTTCCAATTGAATGAGCCCTTTTGAAGTTTCCACGCTTTCAATAAAAACCTTATATGCCCCCAGGACATAACTTACAACCCTTGCCCTGACGGCTTTGGGGGGAAGGGGTTGTCATCCTTAAAGACCTAATTTCCAAAACTTTCAACTACGTTGAATAAAATGGCTATCTAAAATATTGATTGGATGTGTTTGGGGAAAAGATTGGCGTGAGAGGGGGGTTAGTTGCCCTCAAATCTCTTTAGACTATTAAAAAGGGCACCAGCCCTTTGCATTTCCAATCAAAAGAGCTCTTTCATGTTTCTACGACAGATTTCAATAAAATCTTATATGCCCCCAAGGCATAACTTATAGCCCTTGCCCTGAGGGCTGTGGGGCGAAGGGTTGTCATCCATAAAGACCTAATTTCCAAAACTTTCAACTACGTTAAATAAAATGGTTATCTAAAAAATTTTGATTGGATGTGTTTTGGGAAAAGGTAGGCGTAAGAGGGGGGGGGGGTTAGTTGCCCTCAAATCACTTTTGACTATTAAAAAGGGTACTAGCACTTTGAATTTCAAATCGAATGAGCCCTTTTTCACGTTTCTACTACGGAGATTTCGATAAAAACCGTATATGCTCGCAGGGCGTAACTTAGAACTCTTGCCCTGACGACTTTGGGAGGAGTTTCCTGCTCAAATGTATAGTTTACTGAACTTTGAACTTTGTGGGACAAATTGGCTATCTCAAAATTTTGATTGGATGTGTTTGGGGAAATGGTGGTCGTGGACGGGGTGTTAGTCGCCCTCCAATCACTTTCGACTATTAAAAAAGGCACTAGCCATTTCAATTTCCAATCGAACGAGCCCTTTTTGAAGTTTCAACGACAGCGCGTTCTATAAAACACCTTATATGCCCCCAGGGTATAGCTTACAACCCTTGCCCCGAGGAATGTGGGGGGGTTTCCTCCTCAAAAACAAATTTTCTATCCGGAAAACAACTACGCCGAACAAAATGGCTATCTCAAAATTTTGATTGGATGTGCTTGGGAGAATGATGGGCGTGGGGGGGGGGGGCTAGTTGCCCTCCAATCACTTTCAACTATTAAAAACGGCACTAGCCCTTTGAATTTCCAATCGAATTATTCTTTTCTGAAGTTTCTACGACAACGCCTTCTATAAAAACCTTATATGCCCCCAGGGCATAACTTACAACCCTTGTCCCGACGATTGGGGGGGGGGGGGGAGTGTCCTCCTCAAAAACATATTTTCTATCTGGAAATCAACTACGCTGAACAAAATGGCTATCTCAAAATTTTGATTGGATGTGTTTGGGGGAATGATGGGCTTGGGGGGGGGGGGGGCTAGTTGCCCTCCAAGCACTTTAAACTATTAAAAAGGGCACTAGCCCTTTCAATTCGCAATCGAATGAGCCTTTTTTGAAGTTTCTACGAAAACGCCTTCTATAAAAACCTTATATGCCCCCGGGGAATAACTTACAACCCTTGTCCTGAAGGCTGTGGGGGAATATCCTCCACAAAAACATAGTTTCTATCTGGAAATCAACTACGCTGAACAAAATGGCTATCTCAAAATTTTTTATTGGATATGTTTCCGGAAATTGTGGGTGTGGAAGGGGTGTTAGTTGCCTTCCGATCACTTTCGACTATTAAAAAGGGCACAAGCCACTCCAATTTCCAATTGAGCCCTTTTCTAAGTTTCTACGACAACTTCTTCAATGCGAAGTGCCCTGCTCTAAAGGGAAAAAATAATAAAGGGTAAATTGTGCCAACATTGTTCTTATATGCCCTCAGGCATAACTTAAAACCCTGGCCCTGAGGGTTGTGGGGTAGTGTCCTCCTCAAAAAGATATTTTCTATATGGAAATCACTTATGCTGAACAAAATGGTTATCTCAAAATTTTGATTGGATATGTTTGGGGGAATGATGGGCGTGGGGGGTCTAGTTGCCTTCCAATCACTTTCGACTATTAAAAAGGGCACTAGCCACTCCAATATCCAATCGAATGAGCCCTTTTCGAAGTTTCTAAGACAACTCCTTCGATACGAAGTGCCCAAGTATGGAGAAAAAAAAATAATACATTGTGCCCACATCGTTCTTTACTTAGGCAGCGCTATCGCGCTGCCTATGATTGTTGAATTCAGAAGAGGTCATGGATAGCAGTGTCACCCCAAGACTTCATTATGTTTTATCTGATTTCAACGTAAATAATATGTATCAAAGCTTCCTTTGAGTTACGTAACGAGGCAGGTGAAAATAGTATCATTTCCTAGAAACTATTCTTTCTTATTTCCTCCATTTACGAGTTACCACAAATCAAATGACGTGCTTCCTTACGCCCCGACAATTTCTCCAAGTGACACACTGGAAACGATTGTGTCTAAAATTGACACCCTTAGGAATGAACTATTTAATGTGTCTTCCTGGGAATCCCCGTGTTCGAACAAGATTTTATTGAACGAATTGTAGGAAAAGAAGGAAAAGATTGCTGTGCTGTAACTAATAACCTCAAATTGGAAATAACTTTGCATAAAAACTAGCAATCAAAGAGGTATGTAATTTTGCAAAAGCATGTAACTATAGCATGTAAAACAAAAGCATATAACTAAAAGCATGTAACTATCTGACTATAGAAAAATAACATGAAATACATGAATCATATGCATGGGTAACATAACTCGACAACAGAATGATTACCATTGTTAAATTTAAATAAATTTTTAAACTATATTTTAACTAATAACTTTTCCATTATTAGATAAAAATTTATTTGAACTGTTCCATTTATATTCAAAAAGCTGAATATCTGAAAAATCTGACGGATGGATACGGCATTCTTTTTTCTCAGATGTTCAGTGCACTTGGGGGGGGGGACAAACTCAACAACAATAGATTCTAGGTCCCATACATGCTCCTGTCATGGCGGTGTAGGTTTCAATATCTAAATCTTAGATATTGAAAGTATCTCTATGTCTTTGAATTCTGAGACAAAAAGAAGCACTTTTTTCCAAAGAGCTTTTATCGAAATTGTTCTGGTAAAAGATTTTTAGCATTTACACTTCACAGTAAAATTAACTTTTTTAGGGGTTAGGTGGTCCAAACGCACAGATCTTTTGATATGTCAATTTTATAAAAATATTTAAATACAAAATATTTCGTTTTTCCACACCCAAATATAGAAAGCGTGTTCGGGGTTGGTATCTTTAACTGTGGAGGTGTCCTCCCCTTACATGTCATGTTATGTTGACATTAACGAAACGAGTAGACATTTTTCAAAAGAAAATCCGTCATCAAATTCTTGTTCTGTCAAATGTTTAGCTCGGGGCTATGTATTTAAGCCAAATTCTATGTAACCTAATTCTATTTAGACCAGGACTGTATATCCTATGGAATCTATGGGATCTCAAATCTTTGTTTCTCCGAATATTTGACTCAAGGCTATGTGTGTAAGCCAAATACTGTGTAACCTATGGTTATTTTTGTCGTTTTTCACGTAAATTTTAATTTTTGACTGGGATGTTTCTAACAAATATTTCCTACAAAATAAGCTTTAATTTTCATACAAAATCCCAATATAAAAAATATTTGCGATGGCCCATAAACTTTATGGTGACGCACTCCTCCCCAGGCGCGATGAATATGTGTAGAAAAAACTGTAATTTTTATCCATTAGTTTTGTTTTATATTTAACAGTGCCAAGCAAATAGCACACCCTGATTAGTTAAAGGATTCCGAATGTGTTATCTCATAGCATGAATAAAAATTGGCTACAAATACACAATAACAATAACAGTCTGGAGCAAAATAAATGCAAATGTACGTTAAAGCAGGGACAGCGTTCTTAGTAACAGAATAACGTAATAAACGTGAAAAGGTCGATTTGCTCCATCTTTTTCAAATACTCCTGACTGATTTTAAGACTATTCGTAAGAGAGGGGGGAATTATGGATAAGGTAAATCTAATAAACCTCAGGTATGTTCATTTCAGTATTTTTACTTCCTGAATGATGACATTCCTCGTCACTGGAACCATCTACACAAAAAAATATTGTTCCAAATGGTCCTTATAAATCAATTAACGGATAAACAATACGATTCAAGATACAAGTCTTTTTTCTACAAAGCTTTTTTTACAGTCTTTTGTGTGCTTGCAACTCTGCTGCAACCGCAATTCTCTCATCCAAGCAAAAAGCGAGACTATTATGGAAGGAAAAAAAATTAAGCTCGAAATTACAGAAATAGAATTACTTACTTTGAATGCAGTGTGCTTATTTTATGAGTTGAGATACGTTGGTTAATCTTATTAACCAATAAGATTATTAACCAATAAGATTATTAACCAATAAGATGACCAATCCAGAAAGGCCATGGAAATAAAGTTCATTATTTATATTGATATAATTATTATTATTAATTTTAATATTTTCTTCAAGAGACAAACAGTTTATATGATATATTAGCTGTAATTTTTCCCAATTTTAACTATAGATGAAAAGTTAGGTTTTTTCATAGGCTAGGAGACCTGTCTTAAGTGCGTCTGAACTTACCATTGTGAAATCATCCTCGTTACCATCAGAAAATTATTTTTATCATCAAAACATTCTCAGATGTTCCTAATTTCAGTAATAGCATGTTAAAGTTTCTATGTCCAATTTGTTTGTTTAAAATGAGGGTTACATAAATGAACTTCCCTGAGGCAAATTCCCTTCAATATTTTCAAAAATACCCTTTTCAGTATCTTCATAGAAAGATCAGAAAAACCTTCCCCCCGATATACCTTGTAACTATGTTTTTCTGTCTCTTCATTCGAAAATTAAAAATTCCTTACCCCCCCCCCTTATTTTTTGTGAACTGATGACACTGGCCTTGCCCCTTCTCCTACTTTCCACTGCACAAATAAATATGTTTTACAAAAGTATAAAAAAATATTCTGTAAAACTCTAAACTCAAAACTTATAATCTTAGAAGAACAGTAGGCATTTATTTCTTTCATTTTCTTTGCCAAACGGGTATACTAAATGGGCACTTTCCCAACCACATTACTGACATTCTTTAAGTAAAAATTGGTGATGGCTTGTTCCAAGCATCTACTTCTACAAGGGACGATGTTTCCATTTTAATTACGAACAAATAGAAGCTGAAATAAGAATAAGTTCTTTTATTAGACAGTGAAAAAGATACAAAAATTTCTGGATATTTCAATTATATATATAGTGACCGTCATCAGCAGATAAATTAAGGTTTTACAATTAAAACAAAAAATATTTATACTAAATAAATATCTTTTGCCTTAATTTTAACACTAGTTTATCTGCTGATGACGATCACTGAATATGTTATCGAAATATCCAGAACTTTTTGTCTCTGTTTCACTGTCTAAAAAAGGACTTACTCCTACCTTAACTTTTATTTATTAGTCATAGAAAGGCAGTTAGGTCTTAAAAGAACATCCATTTCAATTAAGGACCAAATTCAGACAAATTACCTCGTAAGAAAAGTCAACATGTCCCGGGGTATCAATAAGATTAAGAAGGTACTTTTCTCCTTTATATTCGTATATAAGAGTTGCTGCTTGCGCCTTCACAGTAATACCTCTTTCCCTTTCCACTTGCAATTTGTCCAATCTTTGATTTTTAGACGTATCTTTCGTAACGGTACCTGAAATTAAAGATATACTTTACATTTTATAATAATAATTGATTAAAATGCTATCAGTATCTTCTTGAAAAACGATTATAGTTTAAGACCTCTTATATTGCTAAAAAGTTATTGTTGTAAGAGGTAGAAAGTAAGCTGCAAGGGCGGATCCAGGATTTTTTTTCGGGGGGGGGGGTTTACTAATTTTTTACTCAGTTTTTGACTAATTTTACTGATTTTTACCTAGGTTTTACTAATTGTGGACTTATTTTCGACTCGGTCAAAAATTTCGGGGGGGGGGGTTCAAACCGGGTAACCCCCCCCCCCCTGGATACGGCCTTGGTAAGCTGCAACAGCGTAGAGTAACTAAGGAAGCAATTATTTGTTAAAGCATTTCGTATTATCATAGATTAACTAATACAGAACATAGTAACTACAAAGTCTTGTAGGCATAGTAATTACAAAAGTACCTTATGGTAAGTGGAAAAAATAGAAATTAGTCTGAAGCAGCATAGAACCTCTTACGAAGCAATTAATTCTTAAAGCCTTTCATATTATCTTGTAGTTACTATTACAGAACATAGTAACTGTATAATGTTGCAGGTTCAGCAATTATATTGAGGGTCTCATAGTAAGTGGCAAAATGAAAAGTAGTCTGCAGCAACGTAGAACATCTCACGAAGCAATCATTTCTTAAAGCCTTTCATATTATCTTGTAGTTACTATTACAGAACATAGTAACTTTATAATGTTGCAGGTTCAGCAATTATATAGAGTGTCTCATAGTAAGTGTCAAAATGGAAAGTAGTCTGCAGCAACGTAGAACATCTCACGAAGCAATCATTTCTTAAAGCCTTTCATATTATCTTGTAGTTACTATTACAGAACATAGTAACTATATAATGTTGCAGGTTCAGCAATTATATAGAGTGTCTCATAGTAAGTGGCAAAATGGAAAGTAGTCTGCAGCAACGTAGAACATCTGACGAAGCAATCATTTTTTAAAGAATTTCATATTATCATATACTTACTATTATTGAACATAATAACTACGTAATTTTTTAGGTTCAACAATTATATAGACCATCTCATAGAAAGTGGCAAAAATAGAAAGTAGTCTACATTAGAGTAGCGCATCTTACAAAGCAATTATTTCTCAACGCATTTCACATAAAAATATAGTATAGTAGCAAAAATAGAAAGTAGTCTACTGTAGCGTAGAGTATCTTACGAAGCATTTGTTTTTCAAAGCATTTCATATTATCATATAATTACTATTATAGAACATGGTAACTATATAGTGTTTTAGGTACAGCAATTATATAGAGCGTCTCATAGTAAGTGACAAAATGGAAAGTAGTCTGCAGCAACGTAGAACATCTCACGAAGCAATCATTTCTTAAAGCCTTTCATATTATCTTGTAGTTACTATTACAGAACATAGTAACTTTATAATGTTGCAGGTTCAGCAATTATATAGAGTGTCTCATAGTAAGTGGCAAAATGGAAAGTAGTCTGCAGCAACGTAGAACATCTCACGAAGCAATCATTTCTTAAAGCCTTTCATATTATCTTGTAGTTACTATTACAGAACATAGTAACTATATAATGTTGCAGGTTCAGCAATTATATAGAGTGTCTCATAGTAAGTGGCAAAATGGAAAGTAGTCTGCAGCACCATAGAACATCTGACGAAGCAATAATTTTTTAAAGCCTTTCATATTATCATATACTTACTATTATAGAACATAATAACTACGTAATTTTTCAGGTTCAACAATTATATACACCATCTCATAGAAAGTGGCAAAAATAGAAAGTAGTCTACATTAGAGTAGCGCATCTTACAAAGCAATTATTTCTCAACGCATTTCATATAAAAATATAGTATAGTAGCAAAAATAGAAAGTAGTCTACTGTAGCGTAGAGTATCTTACGAAGCATTTGTTTTTCAAAGCATTTCATATTATCATATAATTACTATCATAGAACATAGTAACTATATAGTGTTTTAGGTACAGCAATTATATAGAGCGTCTCATAGTAAGTGGCAAAATGGAAAGTAGTCTGCAGCAACGTAGAACATTTGACGAAGCAATCATTTTTTAAAACCTTTCATATTACCATATAGTTACTATTATAGAACATAATAACTACGTAATTTTTTAGGTTCAACAATTATATAGACCATCTCATAGAAAGTGGCAAAAATAGAAAGTAGTCTACATTAGAGTAGCGCATCTTACAAAGCAATTATTTCTCAACGCATTTCATATAAAAATATAGCATAGTAAAAAAAATAGAAAGTAGTCTACTGTAGCGTAGAGTATCTTACGAAGCATTTGTTTTTCAAAGCATTTCATATTATCATTTAATTATTTGAAAAAAACTACGTTTTCTAAAGAGTTAAAGAGGCTGAGTTACAAGGTCGAACCTTAAAACGTACAGGGATTAGGAGGCACTGTTGGGGGGCTGCCGCCCCCAAACCTCCCGCTTTCACAGCCTTTAAATAAAAAAAAAAGTTTTTTAAACTGAAAGTAAGGAGCGACATTAAATCTTAAAACGAACAGAAATTATTCCGTATATGAAAGAGGCTGTGCCCTCCTCAACGCCTCGCTCTTTACGCTAAAGTTTTTATTGTTTAAAAAAAAGAGTTGTGAGAAAGTCAAACTTAAGCGTAAAGAGCGAGGCGTTGAGGAGGGCACAGCCTCTTTCCTATACGGAATAATTTCTGTTCGTTTTAAGATTTAATGTCGCTCCTTACTTTCAGTTTAAAAAACTTTTTTTTTATTTAAAGGCTGCGAAAACGGGGGCTTTGTGGGGCGGCAGCCCCCCAACTGTGCCTCCAAATTCCTGTACGTTTTAAGGTTCGACCTTGTAACTCAGCCTCTTTAACTCTTTAGAAAACGTAGTTTTTTCAAATAATTTCTGCACGTTTTTGTACAGTTTATTACTTATTATTGCTTGACTAACTGTTAGCTGATCGTGTCAGGAGTTAAAGTTGGGGGCTGCCGCACCCCAAACCCCCCGCTCTTGAACATTCTTGTGTTAAGGCTTTTAATTCCTGAATACTCAAATCACGACGTAAAGGGTGCCTCCTAATCCCTGTACGTTTTAAGGTTCGAACTTGTGACTCAGCCTCTTTAACAGCCCCCCAACTGTGCCTCCTAATCCCTGTACGTTTTAAGGGTCGACCTTGTAACTCAGCCTCTTTAACTCTTTAGAAAACGTAATTTTTTTCAAATAATTTAAAAAAGAAACTGAGTTTCTTTTTTAAAGTTTAAATTCAGTATATAAGAAATTTGCTCTGACGGTGAATCGAACCCGGGTTTTCCATCTGACAATCTGGAGTATCAACCGCTGGACTAAAGAGACACAATTGTAATTGTTTTTTAGTAAATGGAATCTATTTTTGACGCAAGCAAATTCCCACAAAACTTGATATTTGGTTTTTGGAAAACAGGGAAGGAGTGATCAGATTGAGCTGAAATTTCGAGGATAAGCTCCCAGGCCCCAGGAACGCTTATCCTTTAAATTTCAGCCCGATCAGACAACGTTAAAGGGGAGTTGTGGTGGGAAAAATTAACATGGGCTATTAAAGGAAAACGAGGTTTTTCGTAAATGTAAATTCGGAGGATAATTTTTTCGGTCTGAAAATATCAAAAGGCCCTAACAGGTCGAATTCTGCTTCGAATGAGTCCTCATTCACCCGGATCAGTTGCCAATTGTGGCCTGTAGGCGTGGATAAGAAAAAAAAGAAATGATGATGAATTTTAAGTGGCTATATTTGGTTTTTTGAAAACAGGGAAGGAGTGATCGGATTGAGCTGAAATTTCGAGGATAAGCTCCCGGGCCCTAGAAAAGCTTAACCTCTAAATTTCAGCCCAATCAGACAACGTTAAAGGGGGCTGTGGTGGGAGGGTCGAAACTTCCGGCCCAGTTTATCCCATGAAGATAAAGTCGGAGGAGGATGAAATTTTGCAAGTTTCTTAGTTTGAGCTTGGGCTACAAAATGCGATTACCGCCGTCTCTCTGCGACCTCTAGGACCTGAAATCGCTTAACATTGTGGTGGGTCGCCTCTTTATAGAGGCACAAGTGTGCCTCCTTGATTACTATTATAGAACATAGTAACTATACAGTGTTTTAGGTACAGCAATTATATAGAGCGTCTCATAGTAAAAAGCAATCATTTTTTAAAGCCTTTCATATTATCATATAGTTACTATTATAGAACATAATAACTACGTAATTTTTTAGGTTCAACAATTATATAGACCATCTCATAGATAGTGGCAAAAATAGAAAGTAGTCTACATTAGAGTAGCGCATCTTACAAAGCAATTATTTCTCAACGCATTTCATATAAAAATATAGTATAGTAGCAAAAATAGAAAGTAGTCTACTGTAGCGTAGAGTATCTTACGAAGCATTTGTTTTTCAAAGCATTTCATATTATCATATAATTACTATTATAGAACATAGTAACTATATAGTGTTTTAGGTACAGCAATTATATAGAGCGTCTCATAGTAAGTGGCAAAAATGGAAAGTAGTCTGCAGCAACGTAGAACATCTCACGAAGCAAACATTTCTTAAAGCCTTTCATATTATCATATAGTTACTAATATAGAACATAATAACTAAGTAATTTTTTAGGTTCAACAATTATATAGACCATCTCATGGTAAGTGGCAAAAATAGAAAGTAGTCTAAAGCAAAGTAGAGCATTTTACACAGCAATTATTTCTCAAAGCATTTCATACTATCATATAGTTACTATCAGAGGCAACGCTATAGCTTTGCCTATAGCAAAGGCCATACGGTTCCAATGTTTTCGAATTTTTTTTTTTTCCCAGAGGCACTTCATATGGAGGGGGTCGTCGTATAAACTTCAAAGGGAACTCATTCGATTGGAAATCAAGAGTTCTAGTGCCCTTTTTAAGGGTCAAAAGTGATTGGAAGGCAACTAACACCCATTCCACGACAACCATTTCCCCAAACAAATCCAATCAAAATTTTGAGATAGCCATTTTGTTCTACATAGTTGATTTCCAGATAGAAATCATGTTTTGAGGAGAAAACTCTCCCCAACAGCCCTCAGGGCACGGGTTGTAAGCTATTCTCTAGGGGCATATAAGGTTTTTATAGAAAGGTTTGTCGTAGAAACTTCAAAAAGGACTCATTCGATTGGAAATTCAAAGGGCTAGTGCCCTTTTTGTAGTCGAAAGTGATCGGAGGGCATCTAACCCCCCTTTCACGCCCACTTTTTCCCAAAACACATCCAACTAAAATTTTGAAATAGTCATTTTGTTCAACGTAGTTGAAAATTCGGAAAATTAGGTCTTCGAGGATGACACCCCCCCCCCCCACCGACAGCCCTCAAGGCAAGAGTTGTAAGTTATGCCCTGGGGGCATATATGGTTTTTATAGAAAAAGTTGTCGTAGAAATTTCGAAAAGGGCTCATTCAATTGGAAATGTAAATGGCTAGTGCCCTTTTTAATAGTCGAAAGTGTTTGGAAGGCAACTAACACCCCTTCCACGCCCACCATTTCCCCAAATACATCCAAGTAAAATTTTTAGATGGCCATTTTGTTCAACGTAGTTGAACGTTCTGCAAATTATATTTTTGAGCAGAACACCCCTCCATAGCCTTCAGGGCAAGAGTTATAGGTTATACCCTGGGGCATATATGGTTCTTATGGAAGAAATGCTCGTATAAACTTCAGAGAGGAATCATCTGATTGGAAATTGAAAGTACTAGTTCACTTATTAAGCGTCAAGAGATATCGGAGGGTAACCAGCCCCTCCCCTACGCCCTTTTTTCCCAAATGCATCGATAAAAATTTTGAGATAGCTATTTTGTTAAAAATAGTTCAATGATCATATAACAAAAACTCCGGTGTCGAAACAATTCCCCCAGGGCCGGGGGGTAAGTGTTGTAAGTCATACTCAGGGAGAATATATAGTTCTTGTGGAAGGGATGCTCGTACGAACTTCAAAGAGGGCTCATTTGATTGGAAATTGAAAGTTCTAGTTCACTTTTTAAAAGTCATAAGAGATTAGAGGGCACCTAGCCTCTCCTCCATACCATTTTTTGCTCAAAGCCATCCGATAGAAACTTTGAGATAGCCATTTCTTTAAAAATTGTTCAAAGACCACATAACGAAAACTATGGGGCGGACACAGCCCCCCAGGGCCCGAGGGCGGGCGTTGTAAGTTATGCTCAGGGGGAATATACGGTACTTGGAACTATCTTGAAAACTGAGTCTTGAACATGTCTTGGAAAGTATAAACAACATCAAATTGAATATTTGATGTATAATGATGTTAAGTGTTGAAAGATCCATTAGTTCAAAAATTTATTTTACTGTAATTTTTATTTTTATTTTCAATGCTGTAAGAACTGGAAAAGAAAATATTTGTAACCTAATTCGTTTTCAGTTAAGCACCAATGACAAAGCAGGCTTTTTGTTTTTATTTACAGTTAAGGAAGGGTGCAATATCCAAACTCTTGTTTGTAGTGAAACTATATTCGTCTTGAACAACTTTAGAAAGAACTAATAAATTAAACTGAATACTTGATGTATAATGATATTAATTGCTGAAAGCTCATCAGTTCAAAATTTTACTATAATTTTAATGTTTATTCTCAATATTAAGTACAAAAAAAAATATTTGTAATAAAATTGGTTTTCAGTGAAGCGCCAATGATGCAGTAGGTTGTTGACTTTTACAGTAAGAGAAGGAGGCGAAACCCAAACTCTTGATTGTAGTGATTTTTGTTCGTTTCAAGCTTGATTTGCATATTCAATTTAAGTGTCACTCGTTTTAAGATTTATTTATTCATTTACATTAATGTCTATTGTATGTTTGTTTGCATTGATTATTTATTTAATTTCTGTTCGTTTTAAGTTTCATTTATACTTCAATAGCAAAATGTTTTTTTTCGTTTTAATCTTGATTTTCATATTCAATCTAAGCATTACTCGCTTTAAGATCTATTTATTCATTTATATTATTACTTGTTGTATGTTTTTTGCTATGATTGTTTATTTAATTTCTGTTCGTTTTTGGTCTCATTTATTCTTTAGTAGTAATTTTGGGTAGTTCACCGTAAGATTTTTTTTCTCTCTTAAAACAGTAACCAACACGTGCATTCTTAATTATTTCCTTCTTTATCAATATTTTGAATTCAGCGATTTTTCATCGAGTCGTTATTTTAATAACACTAAACTAGCATTGAGATTTAGAGCTAAGACCCAATTTTTTAGGGGGATAATTTTTAAAACTTATAAGACGGTTAGTTAACCATGAATATGCAAATTTTCTCTCTATCTACAACCTTTCCCTTTTTTTACAGACTTTAAAAAACGATTGAGATTTTAATAATTTTTAAGGATTTTTATTTCATGCATTCTATACAGTTATTTTTACAACTAAGCCTATGGTTGTGATTTTTCCGTATATTACTGCCCTGTTTAATTGCTGGAGTGTTTTCGAAACTTTATTTACTTATCTTTCATGCTCCTCAGAAATTAATAACAAGTTTAAATTCTCGTCTGTTGAAATTCCTAAAGTTTGACTTTTAACAAGTATTTGTATCTGCTGAGCTTGAGTTTAAAATGGCCCTTACTTTTCTTTGAAAAACTTATTTTTGGGAAAGTTTGTTTTTTAATTAATTATAGATCATAGTAACTATATAATTTTGCAAGTTCATCAATTATAAAGACCATCTCATAGTAAGTGGCAAAAATAGAAAGTAGTCTACAGCAGACTAGAGCATCTTACAAAGCAATTATTTCTCAAAGAATTTCATATTATCATATAGCTACTATTACAGAACATAGTAACTATATAGTGTTGTAGGTAAAGCAATTATATAGAGCGTCTCATAGTAAGCGGCAAAAATAGAAAGTAGTCTACAGCAGACTAGAGCATCTTACAAAGCAATTATTTCTCAAAGAATTTCATATTATCATATAGCTACTATTACAGAATATAGTAACTATATAGTGTTGTAGGTACAGCAATTATATAGAGCGTCTCATAGTAAGGGGCAAAAATGGAAAGTAGTCTGCAGCAGCGTAGAACATCTCATGAAGCAATCATTTCTTAAAGCCTTTCATATTATCTTGTAGTTACTACAATAGAACATAGTAATTATATAATGTTCTAGGTTCATCAATTATATAGACCATCTCATAGTAAGTGGCAAAAATAGAAAGTTGCCTACAATAGAGTAGAGCATCTTACAAAGCAATTATTTCTCAAAGCATTTCATATTATAATATAGTTACTATTATAGAACATAGTCCCTATATAGTGTTGTGGGTACAGCAATTATATAGAGCGTCTCATAGTAAGTGGCAAAAATGGAAAGTAGTCTGCAGCAGCGTAGAACCTCTCATGAAGCAATCATTTCTTAAAGCCTTTCATATTATCTTGTAGTTACTACAATAGAACATAGTAATTATATAATGTTCTAGGTTCATCAATTATATAGACCATCTCATAGTAAGTGGCAAAAATAGAAAGTTGCCTACAATAGAGTAGAGCATCTTACAAAGCAATTATTTCTCAAAGCACTTCATATTATAATATAGTTACTATTATAGAACATAGTCACTATATAGTGTTGTGGGTACAGCAATTATACAGAGCGTCTCATAGTAGTGGCAAAAATAGAAAGTAGTGTACAGTAGCCTAGAGCATCTTACAAAGCAATTATTTCTCAAAGCATTTCATATTATAATATAGTTACTATTATAGAACATAGTCACTATATAGTGTTGTGGGTACAGCAATTATATAGAGCGTCTCATAGTAAGTGGCAAAAATGGAAAGTAGTCTGCAGCAGCGTAGAACATCTCATGAAGCAATCATTTCTTAAAGCCTTTCATATTATCTTGTAGTTACTACAATAGAACATAGTAATTATATGATGTTCTAGGTTCATCAATTATATAGACCATCTCATAGTAAGTGGCAAAAATAGAAAGTTGCCTAAAATAGAGAAGAGCATCTTACAAAGCAATTATTTCTCAAAGCATTTCATATTATAATATAGTTACTATTATAGAACATAGTCACTATATAGTGTTGTGGGTACAGCAATTATATAGAGCGCCTCATATTAGTGGCAAAAATAGAAAGTAGTGTACAGTAGCCTAGAGCATCTTACAAAGCAATTATTTCTCAAAGAATTTCATATAAAACTATAGTTACTATAGAACATAGTAACTATATAGTGTTGTGGGTACAGCATATAGAGCGTTTCATAGTGAGTAGCAAAATTAGAAAGTAGTCTACTGTAGCGTAGAGCATCTTACGAAGCATTTGTTTTTTAAAGCATTTCATATTATCATATCGATAAATAAAAGTTCAAATAGGGATAAAATCCTTTTAATAGACAGTGATGATAGAAATTCACAAAAATACCAGATATTTCGGTCACATAGACAGTGACCGTCATCAGTAGTAAAACAGTAGTTTTACTACTGATGACGGTCACTGTATATGTGACCGAAATATCAGGTATTTTTGTGAATTTCTATCATCACTGTCTATTAAAAGGATTTTATCCCTATTTGAACTTTTATTTATCGTCATGGAAAGGCAGTGTGGTCTCCGAAATTATCTATATTATCATATAGTTACTATTATAGAACATAGTAACTATATAGCGCTGTAGGTACATCAATTATATAGAGCGTCTCATAGTAAGTGGCAAAAATGGAAAGTAGTCTGCAGAAGCGTAGAACATCTCATGAAGCAAGTTATTACAAGTTTAAGGAACCCAATCCATAATTTGGAACAAGTATTCGTTTCATTTCGGTTTTAGATGAGAATTTTATCAACAAGTCTTCGGTTTAGCAATGGGCGCTCCTTTAAGTCCAATTCTGGCTAATTTATTTTTGGATTCTATAGAAATATCCGCTATTCAGTGTTTTGGCCTGTCTCCTTGTTTCTGGGGTAGGTGTATGGATGATGTTTTGTATTTTTGGGAACATAGATTGAATTTCTTAAATTTTTTGTTAGACCATTTAAACAGGTTTGACAAAAATATTAAATTAACTCTAGATTTAGAAAAAACAAGATAAGCTACCCTTTTTAGATGTTCTATTAATATATAATGATAATAGTTTCCTTTCTAACACTTAAAGGAAACCTACTCATAAGGCATTTATTTAAATTATCGTTTATCTTACCCAATTTCAGTAAAAAAAAAGGAACAGTCATATAATTGTTTGTTAGTTTTTAAGACTTGTTCCCTGGAGTATATTGATAGCAAACTATGGTATTTGAGAGATATTTTATTTTGTAACGGTTTCCTGTAGAATTGGTTAATGAAATAATACATAAAAGGCATATTAAGCATGAAAAAAGGTAATTAAATCGACGGTTCTCAACTTTTGGATCCCATATTTGCCAATAGACGCATTTCATTGCCTTACATACCAATTCTTTGGGAGAAAATCAAACGAACTTTACTCAAACATAATATTTCAACTTGTCTTAAATGAATCAGACCACTGAGTAACTTTTGAAATTCTGGAAATGATATAACACGGAATATTATTTCAAGTGGAGTTTATAGCATCCCTTGCTCTTGCGGAAAATTTTACATCGGTCGAACACACCAGCAACTTGCAGAAAGATTTATTGAGCATTGGAGTTCAGCAGATCATTCTGTAAAATTTACAAAACCTCCAGACAGTTTCACTTCAGCCTTAGCAGAACATATATTTTTTAATTCGGACCGATTTGTGCAGTTCGAGGAGACAACAGCCATTTCCGATAAAAAAGCTTTTTGGCAGTGGCCTCTCGAAATATCAGAAATTAAAAAACATATTTTTGAAGGTTCATCAAATATTAGAGATGCTGGTTATATAACTATTGATCCTATGTATGATAGTATTTAAAAAAAGGAACCGATATTTAAAAATAAAAATAAAGTATTGCAAATTGTCCTAGGGGTTAGTTTAAATAATAAACCAAAGCGAATATCAGCATCAAAAGCTTTGCATAAATTACTATGATTGTTTATTCAATTTCCGTTCGTTTTGGGTTTCATTTATTCTTTAATAGTAATTTCTGGTCGCTTTGAGTTTGAATTTTAACTGGTATTTGTATCTCCTGAGGTTAAGTTTAAAATGGCCTTTACTTTTCTTTGAAAAACATATATCAAAAGCTTTGCATAAAATTATGCCGCAATAACTTATTTCTTGTTCATTTTTTATTTTAAAAGATTTAATCCAGTTACTTTTGTGAGGTGGTTTCCGGAAGGTAGCTTCAAATTGTAAATGTTAAGCAATTGTATATTATATTTTTAGGTGAGTCTATTCTAGGTTTATGTATATTTTTTAGTTTTAGTTTATTTTTTTTTCTTTTTCTCTACGCTGAAACGCCTTGTTTGATATGGGCAAAATATTTTTTTTTTTTTTTTATTTTTTTTTTTTTTTTTTTTTTTCTTCGTTTTCATTTACAGGCCATAGACCCGTTTGTCGTATTTATATTTTTTCTGTTATGGCTGGTCAGTTCGGCTTTAGATCTTTTAAGCATCTTAAGAAGCAACCATGGTTTGACGCATACCATATTTTATATACTTGTTATTATGAAGTATAGTATAGACCGTAACAATTGTATATAGGAAGTACTGTAAATAGAAAGTAGGCTGCAGCAGCATAGAGCCCATTGTAAAACGATTATTGTGCAAAGCATCTTATACTATATTGTTATGTAATTGCCATTGTAAAATAAAGCATCTAGTATAGTAACTATATGGTTTAACATGTATGCCTATTACATAGAGCATCTTACAATATTATCCCATAAAACCAAACGACCATAGCAAGAACTTAAAAAAAAAAACAAGTCAATTTAGCTGGTGAAAGTTTCCTTCGAATTGAATTAGAAATGTTTCGTCAGTAAGTCGTACCCCTGGGACTTAATTCTTCCGAGAAATGAAAAGAGATTGCTTTATGGAGGAAGAAGAAACGTTCCAAAATAGACAAGGAAATTCAGAAATACCCATGTCAATATCCTCGGTTATTATTTAATGAAAAATGGGGGCCAAGATATTACATCAAATGGTGTTATTAAGGATTAAAATTGAACAGACACTAAAATTAAGTGAAAATAGGTCAATTCAGGAAAAAATAAGTAAATATAAGCAAATAATTAAAAAATAAGCTATAAAAGTAATTCAGTAAAAAGCAATAACTGATTCAGTAAAAAATAACTATAAAGAAGTAAAAATTAGTATAAGTAAAAAATTCAGTGAAAGTAAGCAAAAAGGAGTTATAAAAATTATATGCTGCCATCTTCTTGAATCAAAACTGAGAAATAAGAACACCATACTTAAAATATAAAAGTCTCGATTAAAAGTCTATTTCATCCTAGCCATAAAAACTTTCCACATGCCCCAACATACGACAAAAAGTACATTTTATTTTTCATTTACTCAGAGGGCGCTTTGCTTTTGGTCTATTCGTTTTGGATTCTTGTTGCCCACAATTGATTTGTCTGACCTTCGTCCAGCCCAAACTTAAAAACATTTAGATGCCAACCCTGTCTGTTGATTCTCAGAAGACAGCTACACAGTCAACGGAAAGACAAGCCTTTTGAGCATATTGGTGTCACAAATATTAGAGCTTATTTTTTATGGTTTTTCACCAAGGTCTCTTCTTTATAAGTGCCAATACAAGAACAGCATATCTACACTTGGAGGTATTTTTCGTTAAAAATAAAAATCTCTATTTCTGCTAATTTTTTTAACAAAAATATAGATCTTGATCAATAGTCTTTAGTTTTTGGATCTAATTTTCTTTAAGCCTGGCCACAAAACTTTCCAAAAAGTGTATTTTATTTCTAATTTACTGAGAGGACGCTTGGCTTTCTGACAATTTATTTTTAATTCTTGTAGCCACAAATTTACTTTCCCCACCTCGACTCGAGCCACTATTTCGGAACGTTAATATGGCAAGAATTTCTACTGTTTTAGCTTATTTTTTGATGATTTTTCTTTATCAGTTTTGTGCCTGCTACTACCGAAACTGCACAGCGACATATGGAGGTCTTTTTTCGCTAGAAACTGAATTCCCTATTTTTGCAAATTTTTTTGCAGAAATTTGCTAATACCCAGAATCTGTCAAATAGATTCGAAATATGTCAAATATATTTTGGAAATGAAATATATCATATATATATTGAAAGTGAAATATCATACATCTTTCACGACACATTTTTTCAACTATAGAATATATATACCAAACTCTCAAAAAGTTCATCGGAAATGAATTGTCAGTTCAGATCAGCGAGCATTGTATGTATTCAATAACATCCCACCGACAATAAAGATGATGTAATCAGATCCTCCTTCCTTAGTCACTAAGAGTTGTTCAGAAAAAAAAGAAGTAACCTAAGCAATAAGATACTGTAAGCCTATTACATCCCCACAGAGAACATATTATAATATTCTCCCTTTTAAAAGCAATTTTCATGTAACAAAAAAGAAAAGACGCCTCTTAGCAAATTTTCTCAGATTATGAAGAAATGTGACTTTTGTTGCAGATGAAAATTTCTCGAAAAAGAAAGATTAGAAAATAAATTATTGTCAATGATAGTAGAGAACAAGATTAGTAAAACGTGTCAAATAAGAAATGGAATTCATTTTCTATAGCCCAGAGAGGGGCGTAGGAATCAGGGGCGTAATTTTCTATGGGGCAGAGGGGCACGACATCCCCCATTTGCCACCCCCCAGCTGAAATTCGGCGTCTTTAAAATCTTGTCAAAACTAAGACAGGTTATATAAATCAAGCATCCATAGAAACAGATCAGTTTTCTTTAGTATATATTAGCATTTATGGGACTATATTGATCATTTTTCGTTGTTATTTTCACTTGACTCGGGAAAGTCGGCTCCGACTTTGCTACTGTAAAGACTTCTGATGAAATTCTTGAAATTTACGAATGCAAAGCAAAGCCCGGAACACTGTTTTTTTTTTTTTTTTATGGAAAATAGACTGAATCAGGACAGTGAGGGCAAGTGATGCACTAAATCTAGTGGAATTTACTAAATCTAGCAAAACTAAATCCTTAAGAACATTTCTGTAAACCAATGACGACCAATATAACTCCCTAAATAAGAGGAAGGTATTCACCAAACAAACATTACATAATTGAAAGCCATACCTAGTTGGTATAATGTGGCTGGCTATCCCTACTCTAAATGAAGCATTCCAACGAAATTTTCCAGGTCCCCAACCTCCTTTATGATCATTCCGTCACCCCCGACATCTCTATGCATTCCTAATAAACTCTTTCGTATAGCTAATGTCTCTTCTCTGATACTGTATATCAATACAAAGAAGAAACAATTAAAAATGGGTTTTTTTAGGCTAAACGAATTTTCTGAAAAAACAAAACGAATATTTTGAAAAGACAACTACCTCTATTCTTTAGCGCGAACAAAAAACTATTTAAGAAATATGCCAAAAAAGACAAAGAAAAAAAACGCGCTGAGTAAAAATGCGTAGTAAATTCAATAAAAGCAAAAATTGGAAGAATTAAAACCTAATACCTAACATCCAAAAAGCGAGTCATTCACTATAATCCAACGACTTGCACAAAATCCTTGAACTGCCATAAAGGAACACTAGCAAACAAATAGTTATCAATGTTAGAAAAATTTACTACACACAAAAGCCACCTCCTCTTCTTAGGACATACCTTCCTTTAATTAATTTCAGCGTCTCAAGTCTCATTGTTCAAGTGTTCATATACTTTTTTTCTTATCTACTCGTATTTTCATTCTGGTCTTACGTACAAATTGTAAGACAGAATCAAAACAGCCAAGAAAGGGAGATTAGAGATCATTCTTTCGAAGCAAAAGTCCCAATAAATATATCCTGGGAAAGACCTACCCAAATACCCAAAAAGAAAAAGGAAATACCTAGGACATAATCCTCCCTTTTTGAAGTTCCTACGACAACTCCTTCGATACAAAGTGCCTTGGTCTAAACAACAACAACAACAACAAAATAATACATTATACCCACATCGATCTTTACTATAAAAATGTCAAGCCTTCCCATCACTTTCGACTATTAAAAAGGGCACTAGGCCTTTCAATTTCCAATCAAATGAGCCCTTTTTCATTTTCTACGACAACACTTCCTATAAACACCTTATATGCTCCCAGGGCATAAATTACAACTCTTACCCTAAGGGCTGTGAGGGTGGTTGTCATCCTCTGAGACCTAATTTCCAGAACTTTCAACTGCGTCAAACAAAATGGCTATCTCAAAATTTTGATTGGATGTGTCTGGGAAAATGGTGGGCGTGAGAGGGGTGGTAGTTTTTCTACAATCACTTTTAACTATTAAAAAAAAGGCACTAGACAATTCAATTTCCAATGAAACGGGTCCTTTTGAAGTTTCTGCGACAACGCTCTTAATAAAAACTTTATCTGCTCCCAGGAAATAGCTTAAACCCATGGCCCGGAGGGGTGGGAGGGGGGGTTGTCATCCTAAAAGACCTAATTTCCAGAACTTTCTACTACGTTGAACAAAATGGCAATCTGAAAACTTTGATTGAATGTGTTTGGGGATATGGAGGGCGTGAGAGATGGGTTTGTTACCGTCCAATCATTTTCAACTATTAAAAAGGGCACTAGCCCTATCGATTTCCAATTGAATGAGCCCCTTTTGAAGTTTTTATCATAGAGTCTCTATCATTATAAACCTTATATGCCCCAAGAGCATAACTTGCAACCTTCGCCCTGGGGACTCTGGGGGGTTTGTCATCCTTAAATACATAATTTCCAGAACTGTCAACTACGTTGAACAAAATGGCTATCTCTAAACTTTGATCGAATGTGAACCCCTTTTGAAATTTCTACAACAACTTTCTATATAAACCTTATATGCCCCCAGGGCATAACTTACAAACCTTGCAGTGAAAGCTCTGATGGGGTTATCATCCTAAAAGACCTAATTTCGAGAACTTTCGAATACGTTGAACAAAATGGAAATGTTAAAATTTTGATTGGATGTGTTTGGGGAAATGGTGGGCGTAAGAAGGGGGTTAGTTGCCCTTCAATCACTTTTGACTATTAAAAGGGCACTGGCCCTTTCAATTTTCATTTGAATGAGCCATTTTGGATGTTTTTACAACATCAATTTCAATAAAAACCTTACATGCTCCCAGGGCATAACTTAAAACCCTTGCCCTGAGGGTTGTGGGGGGATGGGTTGTCATCCTTAAAAACCTAATTTCCAAAACTTTCAGCTGTGTTGAATAAAATGGCTATCTAAAATCTTTGATTTGGTGTTTTTAGGGAAAATGTGGGAGAGAGAGGGGGGTTAATTGCCCTCAAATCACTTTCGACTATTAAAAAGGGCACTAGCCCTTTGAATTTCAAATCAAATTATCCCTTTTTCAAGTTTCTACGACAAATCAATAAAAACCTTATATGCTCCGAGGGCATAACTTATAACCCTTGCCCTGAAGACTGTGGGGGGAGTGTCCTGCTCAAAGGTATAATTTCCTGAACTTTAAACTGGGTGGAACAAAATGACTAAAAATGTTGATTGGATATGTTTGGGGAAATAGGGGGCATGGAAGGGGTTTTAGTTGCTTTCCAATCACTTTTGACTATTAAAAAGGGCACTAGCCATTTCAATTTCCAATCGAATGAGCCCTTTTTTAAGTTTCTACGACGACGCGTTCAGTAAAAACCTTACATGCTCCCAGGGCATAACTTAAAACCCTTGCCCTGAGGGCTGTGGGGGAGTGTCTTCCTCAAAAACATAATTTCTATCTGGAAATCTATAACACTGAATAAAATGACTATCTAAAAATTTTGATTGGATGTGTTTGAGGAAAAGGTGGGCGAGAGAGGGGGGTTAGTTGCACTCAAATCACTTTCGACTATTAAAAAGGGCACTAGACCTTTGAATTTCCAATCGAATGAGCCCTTTTTCAAGTTTCTACGACAAAGATTTCAATAAAAACTTATATGCTCCCAGGGCATAACTTATACCCCTTGCTCTGAAGACTGTGAGGGGAGTGTTCTGCTCAAAGGTATAATTTCCTGAACTTTAACTGGGCGGAACTAAATGTGTTTGGGGAAATGGTGGGCGTCGAAGGGGTGTTAGTTGCCATCCAATTACTTTCGACTATTAAAAAGGGCACAAACCATTTATATTTCAAATCGAATGAGCCCTTTTTGAAGTTTCTACGACAACGCTTTCTATAAAAACTTTATATGCCCCAGGGCATAACTTACAATCCTTGTCCTGAGGGCTGTGAGGGGGTTCTCACCCAAACCAGGTACATATGGTAGTGAAATGAAAGTTTTTGATACATCTAAATCTAAAGACTGAGAAACCCCAATAACCCTACTATCATGTTTAACACGTCCATTTTCAATTATTTTCTCAATGAACTTAATTGGGTAATTATTACAAAACAAAATATCCCTAAGTATAACAATTCCGAATCCAGAAATTCCTGGGAAAAAATTCTAAAGGCTCTATACACTAGTGAAATTACAACCCCCCGTTTCACCGAGATAAGATGGCAAGAATTAAAATTCAAATACTATCATTGTGCTTAGGTTTTCTGTAAATCGAGAAAAGTAAATGGAGATCCCTTTTAATTAATAAAATATCCAGAAAAGGTAATTTATTATTTTCCTCAAACTCAACTGTAAATTTAATATTATTATCAAAACTATTTAAATGCTTACAAAATAGGTCTAAGGAGCCCAATCCATGTTTCCAAGCGCACACCACATCATCCATGAATCTACCCCAGAAACAAGGGGAGATTCTAAAACTGTGTATAGCAGAGGTTTCAATAGCATCTATGAAAAGATTTGCCAATAAAGGAGAGAGAGAAGCCCCCATAGGTAACCAAAAAATGTATCCATAAAGCTCCAATCTAAAACCCAAATAAAAAGAAAATTCATTTACTGGGATAATTAGTTTCAAAATGACTTCGATATCCAAACTAGCTAAAGTCACATCTTGTATTAAATCAAAGTGTTTTTCTAATTTACTTCTTAAAATGTCCTCACATCTTTTTATATCACAATTTGAATACATGGAAACAACATTGAAACTAAAAAGAATTGAACTATCCTCCAATGTGAAATTTCTCAATTTATTAGTAAGATCAGTCGAATTTTTTAAATATGATCTTTGCGTTCCTGAAGGAGAATATAATGCTACTGACAACCAATTTTCTTATTTAGAGACATGCGTTGGAAAAGACGATACAGTATGATGGAAGAGCTATCCAGTCATACGAATCTTAGGTAGGCCTTAAATATTGGATGCCGAACAACCCCTAGGATAATATTTGTTATAAAACTATGGGGTAATGTGAAAATTATTTTTCAATGACTCCAATTCCTTTCTTGTTGATTTTATATATTTATCTGTAGGATCAAAATCAAGTTTTTTTGTATGTAATAGTGTCAGAAATAATGGATCTCATTTGATTATTATAGTCTTCAGTGTCCACAATTACAATCGTGTTTCCCTTATGGCTCTGGCTCTGGTGATAGTAAGGAATTTATCATTTTTCAAATATGAAAGTATTTTAATGTCATTTTTTGTGAGATGTCTTTACCAATTAAGCTCATATTAAAGGTGTTTAGTTTTCATACGATCCCCGCTCTAAGTTCTTGAAGAGTATCAACTTTATCTATAGAAGCCATAATTTCTGACTCCACCTTCGAAATTATTTTTGAATAGGAGATTGGTGTTGGAAAACAGAACTTAGAACCCTTCGACAAAACTGTCTCCTGTTGAATATTAAGAGGTTTAGAAGAAAAATCTTAATTGCTGGACCCAGACAAAAACGAGGATAAAAAACAACTGAATCTTGGAACTTCTCAAACAAAAGTTTATTAAACTTGTCAACCAGACGGACCATAGACAAATGAAAATTATGGCGAAAAGATCTAATGGCCATTGCCCTAATTCGCATAAAAGTGTCAGATGGAAGGTTATTCCTTAAAAGGATTTCAACAGAATTTCAGTCCTTAGACAGTTGAAAACGTCTCTGTTTTTGTTCAGAAATTACGTGATTTAAAGCCATTAGGCTTAATTTGTTTTTTAATTTTGTTTCATTTTCAATTCCAAAATGGGTACATATTTTAAAAGATTTCGAAATAACCGATTCCTTCTTGCAACTTTTTAAGAAAATTTGCTGATGTAAAAGAATCGCATGTTTTTTAACCAAAGAAAACCGATAGTTGACAGAACCAGCTAATTGTGGTCTTTACACTGAACTAATCAAATTCCTAAAGCCAAATTGGCCAGCAATTATAAAAACCACAAAGAGAAAAATCTAAGTGAAAAAAAAAAAACACAAAACGAGACTGCGTTCAGTGGAGAGAAAAGAAAAGACAAATGCAAAACAACGCGGATATTTCGCCTGTATCATAAACAAGGCGTCTTCAGTACAACAGACAGAAGAAGAACAAGATAAAAAAAAATAAAATAAAAAGTTAAAACTAAAAAACCAATAAAACCACCACCAAAACAAAAAATATACAATTGGCGCAAACTGATCCACGTAGAGAAAAAATGCTAATATGGAGTTACTTCAGTGAGAACACTAGAGCAACTGCGGAAAAATGAAAAAAAAAATGGGAATTACTTTAACTATTCTGTTGCGAAATAATCCTTTTATTGACTATTATTGAAGCAATTCGTTTTGGTCTAGCAGGTAAAACAGTACCCTGGTGATTATTTATTGGGTAATTGGGTCAATATTTAGATTGGGTCAATATTTAAACTACCTCTGTCCCTATTTATTGAAAGGTTAGCAAACATATGTTTTTTTAATTTCAATTGCTTCTCTCGCCCATTGTGTATACCCCTTATCATTTGAAATAGCTCATCCGTTGTTGTATAGCGGGTGCCTGAAACCAAGCGAGTATTTCTTTGTATCTAGTTAGTAGCTTTCCCCTCTCACAGGAGAGCAAACGTTTCTTTTTATGCCCGTTCCACTAGTTTGATATAAATTAGGCATTTGATAATCATCTGAAAAGACAGTCATTTTTTTTACTTTTGGGAATTTTATTTTTATTAAAATTAAGTAGAGGGCGCAGTTTCCTGTGTCCGCAAATTGATTTTGACGTTTTCATTATTCCCATATCTTTGTCACCATTCTTTGAATACAACAGTAAGCAGACCGAATGTATGCAATTTTAAATTGAATTTTAAGCAAAACGTAAACTACGCTGAACAAAATGGCTATCTCAAAATCTTGACTCAATGTGTTTGAGGAAATGACGGGCGTGGGAGGAGGATCGATTGCCCTCCAATCACTTTTGAATATTAAAAAGAGCATTAGCCCCTTCAATTTTCAATTGAATGAGCACCTTTCGAAGTTTCTATGACAACTCTTTCTATACGAAGTGCCCTGGTCTAAAATAAATAAATAAATAATGTATAGTGCCCACATCACTCTTTACTTAGGCAGCGCTGTTTTCCTACCTATGATAAGCGAGGATTGGCTCTGTATTACAATTAAATAAAAAAACAAGTTTTTTTTAACTGAAAGTAAGGAGCGACATTAAAACTTTATTGAGGAGGGGACAGCCCCTTTCATATTCGGAATAATTTCTGTTTGTTTTAAGTTTTAATGTCGCTCCTTACTTTCAGTTAAAAAGTATTGTTTTTTTAATTTAATTTCTGAATGTTTTTGAATTGATGCAGCTTTGATTTTGGCTCACCGTACATCAATAATTAAAACAAAATTTGCATTTGGCTAAATGGCTTTCTCGAAATTTTGTTCTGACGTAACTTACGAATTAACTTACGTAACGAACTTCTATATTCGTATGTTTTATTATGTATATTAGGGAGTTTGCCCCCTAGTCAATACCTTGCACTTTACGCTAAAGTTCGAATTTTGTTCGAATCACAAACGTCTACAAACCAAATGCCATTTAATTAGAAACGATAGCCATTTCGATAGTACTAAAAAAAAACTTTAGCGAAAAGGACAAATCATTGAGGAGGGGGCGAAGCCCTTTATATGCGTAATCTGTCTTGTGTGTTGTAGGTTTTGACGTTGCCTCTTATTGTTAGAAGAAAAAACTTTGTTTTTTATTTAATTTCTGATCGTTTTTAAATAATGATGTAAAATCCGGTACCCCCTTCCTAGAATTGTCCCTTCCCCCAAAGAAACATCCTCCATGTAAGGATCCTCCCCTGTAACCCGCTCCTCCGACACCCCCCTCCCCCATCAGAAAATAATCCCTCCTGAAACGTCTTTATACTTCCCATTAACCAATACTATATATAAATAATGGGCAAAGTTCATAACTTCCAGCCCTTCCCCTGGGAAATGTGGGGGACTGAGTCATCCTTAGAGACATGTTTATTAGATTCTTGACTATCTAAAACAAAATGCCTATCTCAAAATTATGATTGGTTGACTTTGGGGAAAAAATGAGTTCTTGAGGAGGCCAAGTTGCCCTCACATTTTTTTGTCACTTAAAAAGGCAACTAGAACTTTTAATTTCCGTTCAAATGAGCCCTCTTATGATATTCTAGAACTAATGGCTCAATATGATCACCCCTGGGGGAAGCAAAAAAAAAAAAAAAAAAAAAAAAAACACGCATCCGTGATCTTTCTTCTGACAAAAAATACAAAATTCCACATTTTTGCAGATAGGAGCTTGAAACTTCCGCAGTAGGGTTTTCTGATACGCTGAATCCGATGGTGTGATTTTCATTAAAATTCTATGACTTTTTGAGGGTGTTTCCCTCTTTTTTCGAAAATAAGGCAACTTTTCCCAGACGCGTAACTTTTGATGGGTAAAACTAAACTTAATAAATCTTATATATTTCAAATCAGAATAAAATTCTGATTCTATTGATGTATCTATGGGTATCAAAATTCCGGTTTTTAGAGTTTCGGTTACTATTGAGCCGGGTTGCTCCTTACTTACAGTTCGTTACCAAGAACTGTTTGAAAGATTTGACCGGAGAAAGTATTTCTTGTGGTCATTTGCTTTGAAATCCTGAAACGATACGAAAGAGAGACTCCGTAATACCACAACCCTTAATTTTATTTTCAATATTATAATAGCGAGGGCTAGTGACTCTAGACCCTTCTGACCAGTGAGCAAAGGTAGAGACCTTTTTGCTCACTGCCGTGAACAGTATATCAATACTAAGATAAAGCACATATACTTCTCAGCAATTTTTTTCGACTTACAGAAATAAAAGATCAGAAGTGTCTATTAACTAAACAATTGAGTCTATGCTTTCTTTTCAAATCAATAATGCTACTTACCCGTTAATTCAAGAAGTCTATCAGCTAATGTGCTCTTTCCATGATCAATGTGAGCTATTATACTAAAATTGCGGATTCTCTCGATTGGAAAATCAGAAATATCCAATTTTTGAGACTCAGGTCCCTTCATTCGAGCGGAAGAGGAAAAACAAGTCTTTCTGGAAAAAAAGTTATCTCTTCGTGAGTTACAACGTTCGGGGTATTGTACTTTTTTTATCCACACATTATCTTTATTTGGGCGTTACTATTTCTAAAGTCATATTTCTGTTTCTGCAATCCTATTTCCTATTTTGCATTTCAAAATATTTAAATTTTCTAAAATCACACAAATTTTCATGTGTTGATAAATTTTGGTGAACAGCTTAAGAATAAATACATTTTGCATATTAGGAATCAGCCTGAATAATAGATTTATTTTTGCATAAATTGTAATCAAAACTTGTTAAGGTTTTCAATTGACAAATTTCAGTTTCTATTGACTAGGGTCGCTCTTTACTTGGAGGATATTAATAGGAACTGTCGAATCAAAGAATATCTTGAATGTGAAGGGGGGTGGGGTTACTAATTCCTCCTTCAACCCTTTTTTTAGAGTTTTTTTTTAAGAGAAACATCTGGAAAATTCAGGGAGAATATCGCAAAAGCCTTTATCGCTATTTGAATTATTATTTAAAATAAAAATGGCTTTAATTATTATTATTGCTATTTAACTGTCCAATTACTAACTTATTGGTAGTTTTCACTTCCTTTCTCTAGAAAATCAAAAAAAAACTTAAGAAATATCAAGTTAATTGTATAAATACGTATTTAAAAACGGAAAAATGCATGCATATTTTAGTGTTCCACTCATCAAAAACTGAAATAGATGTACTGAAAAAAACAAACAATTTCTACTGGATTTTAAGGTAACGGCACTTTTATTTGGGCACTATTTTACTTCTAAGACATTACTTCTAAGACATTATTTTCATTCGGTTTCTTGTTTATTTGAAAAATATATGGCAGAAAATGACTCAAAACAACAATGTTAGTTTTGAGTTTTAATGTCGCTCTTTACTTACATTCGAAAAACTTTCGCTTTATCTAATGGCTGTTCATTTTTTATATCCCTTTGGGTGCAACATATACATGAGGGGAGTACCCATATGTCCCTGAATTTACGGTAAAGTGCAACTTTTAAGTAACAATGCTGCAAAATGAAAATCGCACCTGATAAAGATGACCCCTTTTTAACAGATTCCTGTTGAAAATGTTTTAACAGGAATCTGAAGTGTCAAAATGATTGAATCTGAGCGTCAAATGAAAAAAATGCTCATATTTTTAGGGGAATTTTCGTTGGGAAAATATTGCTCCTGGGAAATGCCACCTGTCCCATATTCCTCTTTTGTGCAGGTAAACATACGATAAAAAAAACCAGTCACATCATGTAAATCGTAGTTATACTTCTGTTATAATAGAGGAGTCGTTCTCCCTTTGGCACCCATGCTGCATGTTAAAGGCTAAATCCCCTCTCCAACTTGATTGACCTCTTACAAAAATTTGGAAGAACTGGCCCTAAAGTTCACTTTCACTATGATCCAGGAACCACCGCTTCCCCCTTCAACTTCCACAAAAGACCCATTGACCTAAGAGTTTGACCACAAAAGACCCATAGAGTTTCTATTACTGATATATTTCATTCTTTACTTAGTTTTTTACCACGCCCTATTTGATTGTCAAATAACTTCGGAGCCTAGGTAAAACTATATAAATTTCAATCCGGCAATAGAAGAATAATAGACACGTACCTTTCAGTCCAAATAAAGATTCTAAGATCTTTCTTCAATTTAAAAATTAACTTCGTTACTCCAGGGGCACCATTTCTCCAACAGTTCATTATAGTTAACTGTTATCGATCTCTAAAAGAGAAATAGACATTGTTAAATTTGACCAAATGCTCCGTTGACTAAAATGTGTTTCATACAAAATAAAAAGGAAATGTTCCATACTAAAATCTAAAAAAGTACGGAATTACTTATTAAATTAATTACTAATTAGTTGTTTACCACAAGTAAGTAATGATCCTCTAGATGATCATTCTAATTGTGAAAATGTTTCTATCCCTTTCTTTGAATCTATCAGCCTCCTTCAAAATCCACTTTATTTCAAAAGTTTAATTATTTGTTGTTGTTTTTTTCTCAAATGGGCTTTACTTGGCAGTATGAGTCTACTATTGACGAAACATGGAAACGAAACAGGGAAAAGTTTTGCACATATTCTGGGATGAAATTGTAACACCAGCAATTTTATATTTCCGAAGAAGACTGAATGGAGAATCTAAAGTTGTATTTTTGTTTTTTCCACCTGATTCCTGTCTTATACTATATCTTCAGCCATCCAAATATTTACCTATCTAATACCAATTGAAAATCAAATGCCATTTTGAATGTAGTTTTATTTAGTAACTTAATTTAATAACCTAATTAAATCTATCAAATTTTAATTTCATGTTTTAATTAAGTTTAGTTTTTTAAATTTATGCAAATAAACTATTTATTAAATAATTACTTATAACCTAAATATATGTTTAAATTTTACCCGTATAATTTCTAATTGCTACCAAGCGCATACCAATAACCACTAAAAAAATTTGAGTCTGAGAGGTGCTGAGAATCACAAAAAATTTTATACAGGCTGCATCTGTAGTCATGGATAGAATCTGTGCCCAATCCAACTTTTGAATCGGCGTATTATTTCTGTTTTGAATTTCAGTCACCTTTGCCCTATCGTTACCTTTTTTCTGTTCAAGTTGGATTTTTATTCTTAATTACTTCCATATGTCAGTTTTCTTTTATAATATGCAGGTTTTTTTTTATTACTGACTACCGCTTACCAGAGGTCATGGCCGAGATAGCTGCTTTGAATTTGTTGTTCAATGGCTGAAAATTATCCTTCATTTGGTATTGTTATTTGGTATTGTTGATATTGTGATCAGATTGTTGATATTATTTTCACATTGTGATCAGATTTTTCTCTTTGCTTCTTCATTGTTTTTGTTCTTCGTTTTACATAAGTCTTATCATTCGCGCCTTGTTTCTAATGCTAAGCTTAAACTCCAGATTGGATGTTCAAAATAGCTGCTGAAGAAGTAAATATAACTGTAAGGTTCACTATTGTGCTCGACCAACTGTGACCATTCTGTGTTATTTTTATCCGATTTGTTTCCAATTTTTGTCAGAAATGATATCTGAGCGCTCTGTACAAAGTATTTCGATAATTAAGATCGTCCTATATTTGACATTGTAGCATAAATGTAGTAAATTGGGCAGAATTTTATTTTTGCTGCAGATATAACTGATTATTCCCGATATAACGAAATATAACTCCGGATATAACGGAACATGTAAAGAAAAGTGTGCTCCAGATATAACGGAATATTCAGCATTGCTACGCAAAGCGCTTTCCAAACCTGCAATTTAGAAGTCTTGGCCATTTTAAATTCTTCTCCAGTGTTTTTTTGGTTTTTTTTTTGTATTTCTTTACTTTTATTTTATATAGTAGCGAGCATAAGCGGTATATTAGAAAGAATTGAAAGGGCATTGGAATTTAATATTGTATACATAATGCCAAGCAGACAATGGCCAAAGAACGAGCGATTGCGGAAGAGTAAAAGGCAATAAAAAAAAGAGCAAAATGGAGCAATAACATTACGGCAACGAACACAGAAAATAGAAATAGAGCAGAAAGAATTGTAGATATTTTCGACAAAAATAAAAACAGAATGAAGAGTCCGAATTTTAGAAATGAGTAAAAACAAACCAAACTTAAACAACTACTACAACTAAAGACTACTACAACTACTACTACTACAACTCACCACAGCGCCAAGCCGCCTGAGGCCAACACAGCTAGGAAGTTCCCATTTCCCTTAAATCTTTCTTTATGACATCCTTCCACCCAAACCGCAGACGACCTGCTTTCCGTTTAGCCCTAGACGGTTGGCCAAAAAGGACAACCTTCGGCAATCTGTTATCCTTCATCCACAGAGCGTGCCCTAGCCATCTCAACCTTTCTCTAATTATAGCACTAGTAAGCGGGATTGAACCACACTTTTCGTACAGCCTACTGTTTGAAATACTGTTGGTCAGTCGGGTACCCAGAACAATTCCTAGGCAATTTCTCTGGAAAACATCTAGCAAATCCTCATCCGCTTTTCGGAGCACCCATGCTATAGAATCATATTTTACCACTGTCATCGCTGTAGCTTCTAATATTCTAATCTTGGTTTACAGAAAGCAAGCTTCTAATATCTCTGTAGCTTCTAATATTCTACTCTTGGTTTCCAAGCTTTTTTTTACTGTGAAAAAACACTCTTAGCCTTGGCTGTTTTACTTTTAACACCTTCACTGCTCCCACCGTCTATACTAATAATGCTTCCAAGGTAAGTAAAGCTGTCCAACTGATCAATCTTTTCGTTACCCGATGTCACCTTTTCATCTTCACTTATTTCTAGCCTTAGTGGCTTAGTCTTCTTAACATTAATTTTCAAACCTATTCTAGCACCATTAACTCACAAAACCTCTAAAATTTGACTCCGTGGTCTCCCATTGCCTTTCCTGTGCTCCTTAAGACAAAGTCCATAAAATGATCCATATAAAGGGGGATAGAACACACAACCCTGCTTAAAATGAATTGAAAAACAAAGCATAAAAAGATGCATAAGTTCGAGGGGATTTTTTTTTTAGATTCTACAACCACCAAAGACGCTGGGAAATATGAGTGTTATAAATCAAATACATTCTCGTCAATCTTATCATTCTCGTCGGGTAAAATTTTCGCCGATGGCAAAAATTTCGGCAGAAATTTTTCAAAATTGGCCTAAATTTAGCAAAATTCTTGATTTCTACAGAAAATTCGGTATAAATCAGGTAGCGATTTGGTAAAATTTACGATGATCTCCCCCCCCCCCCCCAATAAAATGAGCCTCGGGATGCCCCTGACTATGGGAAAGCTGTACAAAAAGAGAAAATCGAGATAGATTACTTACATTTTTAACTTGGTGAACATCTTTACAAGAAAAAATGTAGTGTCAATTCTTATATAGGCCTTACTAATTTTTCTTTGGATTTCTCAGAGACAACTGCACAACATTTTATAGTTATTTTAGTTGTAATTACACAGTTAGCCTATAGTTATGGATTATCGTTTATCAAATCATAGACATGTTTTGGTACTATACATAAACAAATAACTTAATCCACTAGAAATTGCGCTTCTTTCCATTTTTCAAACGAAAAAATTGAAAATTAAAGACAATAGCGTATTTAAAGATATGATCGTAGAACGTAGTAGAAATTACATTTTTTTCGTGAATTGGGCTATATATTCAATGAACGTCTCACATTCATAGCATTTCGATATTTATTTTTGACAGGAAAGGAGACTAAGATTCTTGGGTATGCAGAAAAGGAAGCCCAAATACGAGGTTTACATTTAACCTCTTAAGAAGTTTAAGAGTGAAAATAAGAGGCTTAGGCTCCTTAAAGGATAGGTTAGAAAATACCACAGTGTGTGTCTGAATAACATGGCTAAATCGTATAAAAATTATACCAGATAGTGTCCGATTCAAATTTGATGTCTATGATTTAATGTTGATGTCTGTAAATCGAAGCCCCCTACATACGTGCAACGAAGCCCCCAACATACGTGCCCCCTACATACTCGAAGCCCCCTACATACGTAATAAATCCTACAGAGGTAATAAATCGAAGCCCCCTACATACGTGCAACGCGCCAGAGCAAAAGAGTAATTATATTTGCTTACACGAAGAAAAAATATCTTTATTAATAAAGCCATAAAACTAATATTTTCTAAAGTAAAAGTAAATGATTCTGAAAAACTTTTAGCACATGAAAAATATGGTTCACAAATAAAAAAAAATAAAAAGAAGTACAAATTCAAATTGTAGTGAACTTAAAATTGACCATATTCAACATTAGTATCACCTAAATAGTAACTATAATTGGCTTTTACGAAAAGAATTATTTAAGACGCACAAAAAGCATCTTGAAACTGAACATTTCTAATTCACAGAACATGAAAAACATAGCTCACTTTCCGAGCCTTAGCATACTTTACACATTGCAATTATGTTCAATAAAAGTAATTTTTCTAGATATTTTTTTTTCGACCAGTAATAAGAAAACTATGTTCTACCCCAGTTTTCCCTGTAGTTTTCCGTCTTTTTCTGCTTCTGTCTTATCATTTCTACCCCATCTCTGTCTTTTCACTATAGTTTTCTTTCTTTTTCTGTTTCTGTCTTTTCATTTCTACCCTATCTTTGTCTTTTCATTGTAATTTTCTGTCTTTTCATTTCTACCCCATATCTGTCTTTTCTCTGTTGTTTTCTTTTTTTTTCATGGATCATTGTCTTTTTTCACAAGTAAAAATAGTTTGAAAGAATTGGAATATAAGTCCGAGACTTTAGAATATCAGAAGCCACTTAATAATTGTGGATGAATTTGGAAAAGGACAGGTATGTGAACAAGGACAGAAGTATGGACAAGTATGGACCCTAACTCCGTGACTAGTTGGAGGAGCACGGGTACTATGAATGGTGAGGAAGATATGTTAGATATTTTCCCGAGGAACTGACTAAGGGTAGTTTTAGTTTTAGGTGCGACACTCATTACGTTGAGGATAAATCAAACAATAAGGGCACGAGTAATGTGGTGTGACCCCACTTTCTGGGGCTATAATAAAAAAAATGACAAGGCTTAGCCAAATTTTTGCAGATGAACGACCAAAGATTGTTCAAGATTGTGCTTGCTGCCCCTACACATAGGGCCAATAAAAAGAAAGAGGATAAGAAGAGGTCATAAGAAGAATTTAAAAGGAACTGGACGAGGAAGCAAAATAGCGCCGCTTTGAACGGGTTAGGATGGAGGAGCAGCGCACACAACTGTGTTGGCCTTGGATGGCTTAGTGTTGTAATAAGTCGTTAGCATTAGAGGTAGTATGCCAGTAAGGTACTAAAAATTGCTTCTTCGATTGGAATTTAATTTCTTATGAATATTTCCCCAATCAGAGGATTCCCTACATTTTATAGACCCCCAACTATTATAGAAAAGCATATTTTATGGTAGCCATCTACTATAATTATTTTTGTTATTTCTCGTTATTTTGCATTCCATTATAGTTTTTAGTCATAATTAATTACAAAAAACGTCGCAAAGCCACGCCTCTTGATTCCAATAGCTAAAATCATTCGACAAGGTTAACACCATTGGAACAACCAAATGAAAAAGTTTGTGGAAGTCAGAACCGTAACGAGTTCGAACTTTATCATATTCTGAATCAACGTGCCAAACAAATAACCAAAATTACTTTCAGAAAAAAACTTTTTATTTTAGAAGTAAAAAAAGAACCATTTTCTAAAACAGATGCAAATAAACATAAAGAATATTGAGCATTTGAAAAATATCTTTCAATTTCAAAATCTTAGAAAAAACCAAATCTAAAATTTGTGCAAACCTTACTTTACAACATTTGTAATGTCGGTAACTCTCAGCCAATGCCTATCGGAAAAATATCGTGTGATGTTATATAACGGCTAACCGAGGTGTCTCAACCGTATTACAATCTAACCTGAAGCGTCATTACGTTTCCAATAGTAATCAGATTATTTAGTTTTCTCTTTTCCTTTGCTTTTATTTAGACATGAAGGAACATGAGCGAAGAATTCTAATCGTAAATATTGCATATAGCCAAATTTCATAAAAAAATGACGTTGTTATGAATGTTATGTTAAAAATGACGTTCTTATATTTTGGGATGTCTACCCTATTTCTTCTTAGGGGATTAGAATTTATGTTTAGGAGAGGGAGGGGGAACAGCTTTTCTCCGGTCCTCATTGCATAGCATACGGTACGTTTTTTGTGTGTGTCTGTCGTGTGACATGTTCTTTGGCTAGTCAGACTACAATAAACTTACAACAGATCATATAAATCAGCATAACCAAAAGAGTATGTGCTATAGTGATAGCCATCATCATATCCTATCATAACCATCATATCTGGCTATATAACTCTTATCAATCATTAATGCAAACGAAGGTTTCCTCATTATTCATCGTATAATTACGGATTTTATACTAAATATTCTTTGGATGTCGATGATGGTGAGAAAATGGGGAGATCATCTCACTAAAATTTTCAATAAATCAACAAATGTTGGATTTATAAAAAGGCCGTTCATCTATGATCATATTGAGAATCACTTGATGTCATGAAAAACTAAAGTTCTTCAGATTAACCTGGGCATACTATTAAGAACCAACAGAAATTAAATAAAAAATTTTCTTTTCAAATGAAAGTCAAGAGTAACATAATAACGAACAGAAATTATTCTATATATGAGGAGGCTTCCCCCTCCTCTTTCCCCCGCTCTTTAAGCTAAAATTAGACCAATTCTTTAAGAACAACTTCTCAAACACAAGGGCCATTGAATTAAAATAAAAAATAATTTTTAAGTACTGTGGAACTTTGGCTTAGAGAGCGTGGTGTTAAGGAATAGGCTACCCCCCTCATATACAGAAAAGTTTCTACTCGTTATAAGCTTTAATGTCGTTTCAAACAGATTCAAAAAGATTGTTTGTGTTTTGGTTAGTTGTTCCTAAAATTTTTGGCTGCTCTAACCAAAAACTAACAGAAAGTAAGGAATTTAATGTCAGTTACTGAGCTTGGTACTCATTTCGAAATGGCATGAAAATTATTTTCGTCTTAACTGCTTAATTTACAACTACGAAATTCTAAAATAAAGAAAGAAATTTCTCAGAAACAGGGAAAGCTGACAGAGTAAAGACTGTTTTAGGCACAATCACTCTACGCATTACCGAGGAGAAGAAATCTCAGGTAACTCCAGTGTTTATTTTAGAGTCTTATTTAAACTCCAAAAATAACAAAAGATATGGCATATGGCACCATAGATTAAAACATATGTAACCAAACACTATAAGAAGGTGTAGCCATTGAAGGTTTTTTTTAAGTTGGCTTTAGAAATCAACTGATTGTAAGTTTTTTAATTTTTACAGATGTCAAATTCAAGAAGTTAGGTACCTTCTGTAAGTATTGGTTCGAAGTTCCTATGAAGTTCAATTTTTAATTATGGAAATTGCATTTTTCTTCTATATATATATATATATATATATATATATATATATATATATTATACAGGGGCGAGTCTCTAGGATTCTTATTGGGAGGGGGGTAAGAGGGGTCCATATCTGGATACTTAAAGGGCATGGGATGTATAATATTTTTTTCTCCACATTATTGGGGGGGGGGCAACTGCCCCCCCTTGCCACCCCCAAACGACACCCCTGTATATATATACTATCTTTATATGTGAATGATACTTTTGTAGGTATTTATGTATTTTTTCTCGAAAACAGCTCCATATTTTTTCGGGAAAATTGGTATCTTGGGATATTCTCGCATAAAAAAAATGATCAAAACAGGTCACAAGTCTGGGAAAAATCGTAAAGGATCTAATTTAAGTTTTTGCTATTACCATCACGTACTATGTTAGTATGTCTTTTAAGCAATTCTCATGACATCCTATATGGCATCATATAAGTATTTTCTTATATGATGTCAAGCATACCATAAATAAGATTGTTGAGTTTCCAACGCAAAAGTTATTTATATAGTATAATGTCTGTTCAGAGGCCCGAAAAACGAAAATTTGCAGATGCAGTTACTATAAATGATGATTCTTTGGAACCAACACCTGACTTATTAGACGTGATGAGATGTGACAATTGATAACGCGAACCATCAATTGCGAGACCACTAAAACGTGTAGCTAAAGCAAATGTCATTGTTTGAAAGTGAGAGAGTCAAAAATGAAACTGGAGAGCTGCGACTCAATGAAAATCTACCTGGACAGCGAGAATCAAAACGTGTCAAAATTGAAAATAATAGCGATGATGATGGGGTTAGGGATTTTGACATAGATAAGGTCATCAATGCCTAGCATACGTTTGTTAAAAAAACAAAGGTTCGACGATATGTTTTTCATAATGACGAAAAATAAAATAAGGTATAACAAAAGCAACAGACTGAAAATAACGGCAAAGTTAATTTGGTTATTGATTTGACATGGGTTAAGACATCAGTATCTACTATGCCTCTGAATATCAAAAACATGGCCTGGATAAATCTTTGAAAGAAAAAGAATTTTTTGTCCCACCACTTGAACAATCAAAAGAAACAAAGGTTGGGCGATATGCCTTTCATAATAACAAGAGACAAGCCAAGGCAAAAGAGGAAATTTTTGACCGACCACCTGAATAATTAAAAGAAACAAAGGTTCGGCAATATGTCTTACATAATGACGAAAAGACAAGCAGAGATAAAAGTTAAAGGTCCAAATAAAAAAAATGTCATTTTACAAAGGAACCGATTCTAATTTAGGGTTTATTTGATCGTCACGGCATAAAGAAATTGCTAAAATTGTCTGCTTTTAGTTGACTAGTGATAGTCAGAATCTATATATAGAAGCCTGTCGCGTAACCCATACCTTTGTTAAAAAAAACAGGTTCGGCGGTACGTTTTTCATAATGACGAAATAAGCCAAGGTGTAACGAACCAAACAAATTGAAAATGATAGCGAAGATGATTGGGTTTTGGATTTTGACATGGATAAGGTCATCAATACCTACCGTACTCTTGAAACTCAAAATTATGGACTGGATAAATCGTTGGAAGGAAAAGAAATTTTTGTCCCACCACCTGAACAATTAAAAGAAATAAAAGATTCGGCGATACGTCTTTCATAATGACAAAAGACAAGCCAAGGCAAAAGAAGAAGTTTTGTCCCACCACCTGGACAATCAAAAGAAACAAAGGTTGTCGTAAATGCCTTCCATACCTTTGAACATCAAAAACCTGGACAAGATAAATCGTTGGAAGAAAAAGAAGTTTTTGTCCCACAGCCTGAACAATTGAAAGAAACAAGGGTTTGGCAATATGTCTTTCATTATGACAAAAGACAAGCCGAGGCAAAAGTTAAAGGTCCAATAAAAAAATGTAATTATACAAAGGCACCACTTCTAATTTAAGGTTCACTTGGGCGTCATGACATCAAGAAAAGGATCTATATGGAATCTACATATGGAAGCCTGCCGCGTGCCGGGCCCGGTAATGTATATATATATATATATATATATATATATATATATATATATATATATATATATATATATATATATATATATATATATATATATATATATATATATATATATATATATATATATATATATATATATATATATATATATATATATATATATATATATATATATATATATATATATATATGTATATAAACAGAAAGTTGGTCGTCCGCGGTTGGGGTGGGAGGATGCCGTAAAGGAAGATTTAAGGGAAATGGGAACTCCCTGGGAGAGTTTAAAGAGGGAGGCTTTGAATAGATTAGGATGGCGGAGGAGCGTGCGTAGCTGTGTTGGCCTCAGTCGGATTGGTGCTGCGATGAGTTGTTAGCAGTAGTATATGTATATATATAGTAAGTGATATAGTAAGTGAGTCCTGCGACAAATGAATCTGTATAGATTTATTTTTCACATGGCAGTTCTGTTATACGATTTCTTGTGAACATACGATGTTCTGATACGGTTTCTTGTGAACATTTGTCTTTACTAAAAATGATTTTTTCTCTTTCTTATTTTCTCTCTTTCCACGTGGCAAAGCTAACATTGCTAAACAACATACACAACTGAATTGTTTCTAAAAGGGTTGATTTTTGGAACATCCAATTTTAAAAGACAAGACATCGGTGCGACCATCCCAGTCTTTCCAGATCCAACATACTACACTTAGTCTATATAGAGCCTACCAAATGTTTGTTAATAAATTTTGGCTTCCTAAAATCCCACAAATTCCCGTTCCTTCATTTAGAATTCATAGAACATATCTTTTTTTCTCAATCAAAACAAAAGTGATCATCTTCTTCAATCTACAATTTATTTCTGCGAACGTTGCTAGCTTTTACAGTTGTCAATAAATTCAACTGACTAAAAGACGTATCCCGAGAAGCTCCAGGCTCCAGGAATATTTTAAATTCATCCACGTTATCCTTTTAAGACATGTCTTATTTTATTGTGCGATATGGCTTTTCACGGATGCGTGCTCCCAGGGGGATATAGACTCCTTTGATCGAAAAAGTTAGGGAATTTCTTGGGTTTCTTGTCGTGCTGTCATGCGTAGAGATCGAACCTGAGATTATTCTAAGATGCTCGTACGATTATTCTCAGATCATCTCAGATTCTTCTAAGATTATTGTCAAAACCAGTTTGATAAGCAGTTATCAAAGGGGGATTAACCAATAAAGTAGATCAAGAGGATTAAACTGTGACTAAACATACATAGCCCTGCTGATCGTCCCTTTGGGAAGAGACTAGCCAAGGGCTTTCGACATTTATCTCAGAAATCGGGAAATAGGATGTGAAACGGGAAAATGGCAAAAGGGAAATACGATGTGAAAATGGGAAATCGGAAATGGAAAAATGGGAAATGTAATGTGAAATATTGGATGTGAAATGGGAAAATATGACAACCAGAAATGAGAAAATGGGTAAATACGGCCTTTAAGCGTAACATCGACGATATACTATGTCTTTTACTTCCAATTTTGACCACATGACCTCTACCCAAAAAGCGATTTTAACTTTGCAGAAAGCATCCAACCCCAAAACACTAATTTAGCCATTAATTAAATTCATTCATATATCTATTAAGAATAATAGGATCAACCCCCTGTAATTGATTCAAAAGGCCTTTCTTCTAGACAGAGTCCATATGAAATTTGGCCTTTAAAATTACCAAGATTATTCCAAATGGATGGAAATAGCCTAAAGACTAAATAAAAGCAACAAAATTGAGATATAACATGTAAAGGTCGGAGAAAGGAAAAGGCTTAAAAGCAACACAAGCACTAGATTCAATAGAGATAATACAAAACTTTATGACACTAAAAAAGAAAAGTAACTACTACATTTAGACACAATTGAGAACGGACAAAGTAAAGAATAAAAAACTGTACAAGTTTTTTACCAGGTACACTTATAGGTTTTACACACAGTATACGAGATCTTTGAACCTTAAATGTAACTGACTTTTATATCTTATAATAAGTGTGTATATGTTTATACTTTAATTAATAAGTTTATAAACAATAATAAGCATGTGACAAATGGTACCAAGCATGGTAGAAAAAACAGCGCTACAACATGTAAACAGGTAAATATGTAAGCCATACAGTAGGAAACCCTAAGAATCTATCTAATTGTAATTTCTGAGACCACACTGACTTTCATATTACAAATCAAAATAAATGAAAATATAGAAAAAGGGATATAATATTTGAATTATGGAAAATAATAAGACAGCCTTTTTTCCACCAATATTGATAAAAGTCCGAATATTTCGGATCCACGTCCGGAAGCCTTTATCAGTGGAGAAAAAACAAAAACCTCACCTAGCTTTTAAGCTTTTAAGCATAGCTTTTAAGCATGGCAGAAAAAACAGCGCTACAACATGTAAACAGGTAAATATGTAAGCCATACAGTAGGAAACCCTAAGAATCTATCTAATTGTAATTTCTGAGACCACACTGACTTTCATATTACAAATCAAAATAAATGAAAATATAGAAAAAGGGATATAATATTTGAATTATGGAAAATAATAAGACAGCCTTTTTTCCACCAATATTGATAAAAGTCCGAATATTTCGGATCCACGTCCGGAAGCCTTTATCAGTGGAGAAAAAACAAAAACCTCACCTAAATTAAATGAAGCATATAAAGAAAAGGAAAAAAACATTGAAAAACTCACATCCTAATAATGTCCAATATGACAATCTTCACCATGCAGTTTTGTTAGTTTGTTTTTCCTATGATAAAAGCTTCCAGAAGTGAATCCAAAATATTCTAACATTGATTATTATTTGCGAAAAAAAATAATTTTTTCTTATTTTCCACTGTCTTATTTAGGATATTATATCCATTTTGTAATTTTTTTTTTCGTTTTGCTTGTTTCTAATTATGCTAATAGAACAATACGTCCAAGCTTATTATTTAAATTTTAGAGTTAGAGTGGTATCTTCCAAATTTTTCGAATCACAACTTAAAAATTTATGAATTAATTCGATACAGGATAAGATAAGAAGGGCCCTTTTTTTTAAAGAAACATTTTTATATCAGACATTTTTATGAACAGACTTTGTTCACTTTTTGGGGCTGGCAAGTATTTCGAGCGTTACAGGTCCTTGACAATTCTTGCTATTTATATATAGTTTTCATAACTGAAGCTTTTTTTCAGAACTTTAGATTATAAAAACAGAAGCAGAATACGACAGAGTATTCAGTAATTCCGACAGAATATTACGCATATTCAATATTTCTGTATAGTTTTAATAACTGAAATTTTATCAAAACTTTAGGTTATAAAAACTGAAGCGGAATACGACAGAATACGTAGTATTCCAACACAATATTTTACAAATTAGACAGAATATGTTATTTATATATAGTTTTAATAACTGAAGTTTTTTTGTCAAAACTTTAGGTTATAAGAGCTGAATCGGAATACGACAGAATATGTGCGACAGCTAATTATAACAGCTTACTATAGAATATAAAACTATTTCATAATTATATAGCTATTATCTTTGAGACAAAATGTAAAATGAAACACGACACTTACGTAACCTCATCCAAAAACAATAAATTTACAAGTAATTAAACTAAAATAACCAGAAAAAAATGGAAGTCTCGTTTGTATGTATATAATAAACTATTTTAGAATAATTTTGAATCTCATTATTGGGAGGCAAAAGTTTGTGTTTTATTTTATAAAAATAAAAAATTTGTATTATTTTATAAAATAATACATAAAATAAAATTATAAAATTTATTTTATAAAATAAAAGTTTGTATATAAAATAAAAAGTTTGTATTTTTATAAAACATAAAGTTTGTGTTTAGCCTATGTATTTTGTCATTTATTGTTTGTTTTGTGATGGAGGAAAATTTGGTTTTAATATGCATTTTACTTCGTATAACTAAAACATATTTGGAGACTTTTGGTATATAGTGAATGGTGGCGAGGGTACCGTAAACGAAAATAAAACTCTCGTTCTTTGTCTAAGGCACTGCACAGTGCGAAATCACTATCATTGCTAATCAAGTTGCGCTGCAACAGTTTGTCATTTTTCATTTTATAATACAAAAATAGACGCTTATTTAACAACTTTGGTCAAGTTTTCTTCATTTCACCCCATGTTTCCTTGTTGATGGTTTTTCCACATTACTTCAGACAACCGCGGCTCTATTGTAAATGAATCCTAGCTGGAATTCTCTAAGCCATATTCAATGGCCTTAAAAGTCATAAGACTTATTGGCTATTCTCTGTTTGTATTATTTTTTGATTTCAATAAATTATCTCTCTCTCTCTCTCTCTCTCTCTCTCTCTCTCTCTCTCTCTCTCTCTCTCTCTCTCTCTCTCTCTCACTCTCTCTCTCTCTGCAGGGAACCCAAGCAAGGGGGGGGGGGGGGTCCACCCGCCCCTCTGGATCCGCCACTTATCTTAACTACAAGAAATTAAAAAATTAATAAAAAAAAATAAAGATCCTAAGTTCAGAAACAATTTTTTCCTTTTTTTTTTTTTTACAGGGACAAGAAGCAAGACTGTCACATAGCTATGAGTAACGGGGATTGATCCAAGCGTCCCATACAACAAAACTTATTTTCTAGCTTACAGCATGAATTTTTCTTCTCTAGAGCACAGCCTGAATTTCTCCAATACTAGTCTACCCCTTACCCCTCTCACCTAAGGCCTACCAAATGTTCTCAAGAAAATTTCAAATTACAGGATCCTTCGGTCTTATTAGATAGGCCAAATAAAAACAAACCGAGCACTTAAACCAAGTTTTGACAGGAGTCGAATTTCGGATCGGAAGCCGAACTCCGCATTGTCCAATGAAAAACATCTCCGTGTGGGCAAAGATTCGTTTTGCTTCTCTCTTATGTCAGAGTCAAAAAGTTCGTTTTCCAAGCTAGTAAAGTTCTGTTGAAAATAAGTAAAAACTTCTTGTTTGAAAGAAGAAAGAATTGAATACACATTACCAAAATAACATATTATTTGTATTTATTGTAAATAAGCATTCAAATTAGGCTTTTTTAAAAGGGACTTTCTAGGAAGACCTTGGAGAATTTTTGAACATGTTTTTCGGAGAAACTTTGAAACAAAGAAATAACTAAAGATTTTAGAGAGTTTGGCTTTCAATAAAAAATACCGCCAGAATTTACATAGTAACATCGCTTGATCATTTTCGCTTGGCAAAATTTGTCATTCACAAAACTTATGTCACAACTAAGCTTTAAAGGGTCTCCATCCAATTTACACTACCTTAATATCTAGAATAATCTTTGCTAGTAAACAGAAAAGTCTTGAAAGGAGAGGGCATAACAACCATAGAACTATCACAGACCATAAAATTAATAAAAAGGAGAAAAAAGTGATGCATCCTCCATGAAATGTTCCAGAAAATCTTTATCAGAGTTAAACATCTCTCTCGCCATTTCTTTAATCACATAAGGACGAGCAATTGTGATGAGATCCATATCAGGGTCTAGCGAGCGACCCACTCCTTCGAGCACAGCTATTGCCAGGACAACGGATGAAAACTGACTTTCAACACGAACTTTGTGACGAATCATCAAAGAAAACACTTCGTTCATAAGAGCACCAACTTGAGTCTAAAAATAAAATATCCCGGATAACATCCCATAATTTCTTTGGGTCTTATAAATAAAATTAACTAAATACTTCACTGGAAATATATTAGCATCCTTTTTCCTTTTTTTGTTATGCTCTGAGGAAGGATAAAGAATTTCCTTCTGGAATCCATATTGTAGGTTCGTAGCTTGATTATAACGCGTAGATGAAGAAAGTCACATATTTAAATTCAAATTTGTCACTCCTTCAAACGTTTACTTTTAATCCTTAAAGCAAAACCCCTCTTTATAGTGTGCAATTTTTAATGTGCTTTGGAAATCCAAAAATAAAAAAAATCAGTTGAACACTAAGTTGACCAAAAAAAAAAAAAAATATTATTTTCAAACCTTTCTCAATCTCAACGGGACATTTAGTGTAGCCCCTCACCCTCCCCCTTGAAAACATTACCTGTACTAATTCCAAGATGTTACCAGCCGAGGTGGGGGAGCCAATGCAAGCTCATTATGTTTTTATTTCAAAGGTCAGTCTAAGCTTACCCGCATCCACGCACACACACGCAGCTACAATGTATTCCTCCCGAAAATGCGACTTGAAACATATTTACAAAAAGCTACAATACAAACCCTGCTATGATCTGCGATATCTATGATTCGAGACCCTTGGGTCCGCGTCTTCCCAGTCACTCCCTCCACCCCGAAACTTCGTAAATACACCAAAGATATCCCACTTTCAATTCAAAATTATTCGTGTACTGTTTAGGGAATTCTCATGCACGATTAAGTTTTAATTATTATAATTCATTGATACTGCAATAAACTATCATAAATATAAAAAAAAACAGTGCGTATAAAATTTTGAGATATGAGTTCTACCCTTCCTCACTTAAAACTAAGCCAGCTTTATCATGTTCTTGTGATTTTTTTTTCTAGCATTGACAATCTTTCAAGATTTACCTAAGTGATTTTTATTTCTTGGACCAGTGACAACCCTGAGGGGGACCTTGATAAAACGAAATGAAGGAGGCGGAAAAATAATGTAATTCATCTGGATACGTTCAGTACAAGCCATTTTGATTCAATAACAACAGAACTATTTTGATTGTACTGTATTAGAACCTTCTCCGAGGAAAAGAGATAAGCAGTACTTTAGCTGTGGAGTCTCTTCGTTAACTAAATCCTGCGGATTGAACCGATATTGATCCCTATTCAAAGTGACTAAAATAAAACAAAACAACTATGATTTTTCAATTTTTAGAATTGATTAGATCTTGGACAGTCAAACTAAAGAAATCCTTATTTAATACAATTTTCTATATTAATTAAATTATTCAAAGTTAGTTTAGGTTTAAGCAAAGCAGTCAGCTGTTTTCCAGAGCAAACATAACAAATTAATAATAATAAGAAAAAACTACATAATACTGAAATAAAACAAGCAATTATAATAATGACAAGCCTTAAATTATAAAAATAATAGAAACACATAAAAAACGGCAGGCTAAGATAAAAAATAAATCCACTCTCGGCCACTACAATGAAAATTGGAGGTTAAAGAGACAAAGAAGATAATTTTAATATCGAATTCCAATTCCTTTTTCTTTTCTTTTTTTGTGGGTGTATGTACAAAAACATTTTTTTCATCATATTTTCCTTTGTGAAACACTTAGTCGTAATCAAGCAAGGCTTCAATTATTTCAGTTTTGGGAATAAACTTGTGCTATGGGCAAAAATTGTGAAATATTTTGTTAAAACACTATTGTAAAAGACAGTTGTTTCACTTCTGAAAAACAAATTAGAGACGGGGGGGCAAATCTATCGTACCTACTCAAAATTTTTTCTCTCCAACTCTAAGTTATACAGCCAAATGGCAATAAAAATATAGCTTGAACTACTGTATCTAATTAGCTGAGATAATCAAATAGAAATTATAGGGTCAATTTATTTCTAGGTCCCGTTTTCATTAACTACAGGGCTAAATTTTTTTATGAAGAAAATATAACAGTTATGAAGCATTACCAGTTCTTTCTATTTTGAAATGCGGTTCTATGGTAACAATGTATTTTAGAATGGGAATTGCTATTTAAAAACCTTAACTTAGGTGAATAATAAGCAAGTGGGAATAAAATTGGGTGGTGCTTGTATGATAAACGCCCTACCGCTCAAGTTGCTCATTCATTGACGCATTATAGAAACTGTTTCTTTTTTCGTTAGTTTCTTTCAGCTTAGCGTAAGACAAGACAAAGAGAAGTGATAGAATAGATGAAAAATATAGAATTTGGGCTATTTAATTGCACATTAGTGGGGAGGGGAGTAAAGTATTTGGACAATGTAAAGTTAGTAAACAGTTCTTATTTCGAAATATGCAGAATAAATGTGCCTAACACATTAGGCATCCAAACCCGCTAACCTTTACCCCCCATTCCCCCTAATGTGCTATATATAGCCCAAATGTGTTTTTAAAGTATAATATTTGTATCATACTTAGGCATATTTCATTAGGATTGAGCGTCACAGAAACATATTCCAAGAATCATAGGCAGCGCAATAGCGTAGTAAGTAAAGAACGATGGCAATATTATTATTTATTTGTTTAGACCAGGGCACTTTGCATCGAAGGGGTTGTCGTAGAAACTTCAAAAAGGGCTCATTCGATTGTAAATTTAATGGGCTAGTGCCCTTTTTAATAGTCAAAAGTGATTGGAGGGCAGCTTGCCCCCCTCCCATGCCCACTACTTCCCCAAACACATCCAATCAAAATTTTGAGATAGTCATTTTGTTCAACAGTTGAAAGGTCAGGAGATTATGTCTTTGAGGATGACAACCCCCTCTCCCCACAGCCCTCGAGGCAAAGGTTGTAAGTTATGCCCAGGGGGTATATAAGGTTTTTATAGAAAGTGTTGTCGTAGAAACTTCAAAAAGGACTCATTCGATCGGAAATTGAGAGGGCTAGTGTCCTTTTAATTGAGGAAAGTGGTTGGAGGGCAAATAACCACCCTCCCACGCCCACCATTTTCCAAAACACATCCAATCAAAATTTTTAGATAACCAATTTTTTAAACGTAGTTTAAAGGTCCGGAAATTATGTCTTTGAGATATTCATTTTTTTAGATAGCCTCCCTATTTTGTTTAGGATGACAACCCCCTCACAGCCCTCAGGGCAAAGGTTGTAATTTATGCCCTTGGGGCATATAAAGTTTTTTATAGAAAGCGTTGTCGTAGAAACTTCAAATAGGACTCATTCGATTGGAAATTAAAAGGGCTAATAACATTATTAATAGTCGAAGGTGACCGGAGGGCGAATGCCCCCCCCCCAGACCCATCATTTCTCCAGACACTTCCAATCAACATTTTTAGATAGCCATTTTGTTCAACTTATTTAAAAGGTCCGGAAATTATGTCTTTGAGGATGACATCCCCCCCCCACCGTCCTTAGGGCAAGGGTTATAAATTATGACCTTGAGGAATATAAGGTTCTTATAAAAAGCGTTGTCGTAGAAACTTCAAAAAGGGCTCACTCGATTGGAAATTAAAAGGGATAGGGCCTCCAACACACACACCTCGTATTGTCCCGAAATACATCCAAGAGAAATTTTGAGATGGACATTGTCACAACAGTCTAAATATCATACAACAAGGCTTTTGGGGTTGAAAAAAACCCCACAGCCTAGGGACATGGGTTGTAAATTGTGCCCAGGGTTGTTTTTAAGGTTTCTATTGAAGAGAAGACTGCAAAAGCTCTTTAATCGGCTCATTTGGTTAAAAATTGGAAGTTCTAGTTCCCTTTTAATGGTCAAAAGTGATGGAAAGCAGCTACCCCCCCCCCTCCAACTATCCCTCTTCCCCCAAACGAATCTGATTAAAATTGTGAGATAGCAATTTTGCTCAAAATAGTCAAGAAGAACTAAAACAATGCCTTTAGGGATGACGCAACCCCCCAGTGCCCTGGGGATAGGGTTGTAAGCCAGGGCCTGTGGTCTTCTAAGGTTTTTATGGAATGGGTGGCCGCATAAACTTCAGATGTGGCTCATTTGATTTGACATTGAAAGTTATAGTGCCCTTTTTAAGAGTCAAAGTGGTTTGAGAGAAACCAGCCACCCTCCCCACCCTTCCCCCACGCTCAGCATTTCCTAAAAATCAAATCGAAATTTGGCGATAGAAATTTTGTTTATTGTAGTTGAAGAGTCCGAAAATTATGTCTTTCAGGAAGAAAAACCCGCCCCCCCAGCTCTCAGGGCAAGGATTGTAAGTCATGCCCCGGGGGTATATAAGGTATATAGAAAGGTTGGTTGTATAAACTTCGGAGAGGACTCATTGGATTGGTAATCTAAATTTCTAATACCTTTTTTAAGAGTCAGAGTGATGAGAAGGCAGCCAAAGATCATGTAATATGTGTTTTGGGTTTGATACAAACCAACAGAGCTTAGGGACGGGGGTTATAAGTTATGCCGCAGAGCATTTAAGGTTTTATGGAATAAATGGTTGTTTACCTTTAGAAGAGGATCATTTGGTTGAAAATTGGAAGTTCTAGTTCCTTTTTAATTGTCAAAAGTGATGGAGGGCATTTAGCCCCTCCTCCTCCCAAGAAACCCTCTTTTCAAAAAAAAACATGTGATTAAAATTATGAGATAAAGATTTTTTTAAATAGTCCAAAGAACATACAATAATGTCTCTATGGGTGACACAACCCCCCAGCGCCCTGGGGATAGGATTGAAAGTTATGCCATGTGGGCATATAAGGTTTTTACGGAATGGCGGTCGTATAAACTTCAGATGGAGCTTATTCGATTTGAAATTGGAAGGTATAGTGTCCTTTTTAAGAGTGAAAGTTATTTGAAAGCAACTAGCCGCCCTTCCCACCCCTCCATACTCATCATTTCCCTTAACACCTCTAATGAAAATTTAGAGGTAATAATTGTCTTCATCGTAGTTGAAGGTTTCAGAAATTATGTCAGTGAGGAAGACACCCCACCCCTTACATCTCTCAGGGAAAGGATTGTAAGTTATGCCCTGGAGACATAGAAGGTTCTTATAGAAAGGGTGGTCGCATACGCTTTGGAGGGGACTCATTGGATTGGTAATCAGAAATTCCAGTGCCCATTTTAAGAATCAAAGTGATCGAAGCGCAGCTACTCCCCCCCCACACACACACACACAATCACGTCTTTTTTCCCGAGATCTATCCAATAGACATTTTTAGAAAGTCCTTTCATTCAAAATAGTACAAATATCATATAACAGGGCTTTTGAGTTTGATATAAACCACCAGAGCCTGAGGACGAGGGTTGTAGGTTATACCCTTGGGGCATTTAAGGTTCTTATGGAAAAGATCGTTGTAAAAACTTTGGAGGTGGATCATTTGGTTGAAATTGGAAGTTCTAGTTCTCTTTTAAGAGTCAATAGTGATGGGGGTCAAGTAGCGCCCCCCCCCCCATCCCTCTTCTCATGAAATGCACCTGATTGAAATTGTGCAATGGCAATTTTGTTTAAAATAGTCCAAAGAACATATAACAATACCTCCAGGGTTGGCACAACCCCCCAGAGCCCTGAGGTAGGGGCTTTAAGTTATGTCCTAGGGGTATATAAATTTTTTATGGAATGGCTGGTCGTATTAAATTCAGATATGTCTCATTTGATTTCTCATTTGATATCAATTTTTTTCAGCACTGTTAAAAGGTTGAAATTATGCGAAGCAATAGTTGCAGTAGCAGTATGCAAATAGCACCATTTTTACAACATCCCCTTCAAAACATGATGAAATTTTTAAATTAATACAATCAACCGGTCCTGAATCATTGCTGATACGTTCTCTGGACAACGTATATGGGCATAGCGTGTTTCGATTTATTTCAACAGTTACAATATTGCCCAAAATTTTCACCTTGATACCTTTAGGTTTATTAGTAGTAGCATTAGCTCCAGTAGTTATAGTAGTAGCGGTAAGAGTAGAGTTAATAGTAGCAGTCTTAGCTTTAGTAGTAGTAGTAGCAGTAATAATAATAGTAGCAGTTGCAGTAGTTGTAGGAGTAAAAGCAGTAGTATTATGATGCAAATATTGTCTTATGGTTAGTTCAACATCCCCCACAACAAGCGATGTAAGTTTTGATTTCACACACGAAACTGTTCCTAAGATATTGCTGTGTCATAAAATGCCAAATAAGGATACAAGGATATAAATCCTTAAAAAGAAACCAGAAAGATTCAAACTATTATTTTAATTTTCCCTGAAAAAGACTATGTCAATATAAAACGAACAGAAATTAATTTTGAAAAGAACTTGTTTTTCCAAAAAATGTAAAGAACCCCATTAAACCAAAAATGAACAAAAATAGAATCAAATAATCTACCAAGTATACAACTACCAGAAATCAGCATCAATAAATAAATGAAACCCAAAACAAACATAAATTAAAATAAGTCAAACTCGAAATTAAAATAAATCAAATAAGAAAAAATATAAATATTCTTACTTTTATAACTTTAATAAATCAAATATTATTAACATTTTGATTACTAAATATCAGTAAGTGTATATTAAACTGACAATACATGTTCATTTGTATTTTTTCAGTAAAGTGCAAATTTTGTTCTGGCCTTGAGAAGGCATGGGGGTTTTGCACCCAACTTATGTTATTTTCTGCTCGTTTTGGGTTTGACTCGGTTATTTATTGTAATTTCTGTTCTTGTTTGGTTGTATTTATTTATCGATGCTGATTTGTAGTAGATTCATGCTTGGTAGATTATTTTATTTTATTTTTGCTCATTTTTTTTTAATGGAGCTCTTTACCTTTCTTTGAAAAACTTATTTTGTGAAAAAGTTTTTTTTAATTAATTTCTGTTCGTTTTATATTGACATAGTCTTTTAAGGGAAAAAGAAAATAATACTTTAAATCTTTTCGTTTTTTAAGAATTTATAATCTGGCCTGCTATTTGTATGCTGGTGAAAAATTTTCAGCAATTTTTAACATCATACACCCTTTTAAAAATCTGGACACCAATAGTAGCGTTTAATTTAGTTTCATACCTCCTCTAGTTGCCCTGAAATGGAAAACTTGATTCTATTCGCAAAAAAAAATCTGCTGACTTTATTTAATAGCTTGGATACACTTACGCTATTTTGATTTGGTTAAATTTTAAAAGCAGAAGTAGCCCCAAAAGTTTGAACATAATACCCTCAGTCGTTCTTGGGAAACTGCTGAGATGCCTTATTGGGAATTAGCATTAACACAGTGCATTTTGATTTAATCTTAAGGCATTATTTAGTTTTAAACATAAAGGCAGATGGGAGGGTGGGCGTCAGAGGGGGATTAGTTTCTATCCAATCACTTTCGACTATTAAAAAGAGCATCAGCCATTTCTATTTTCATTCGAATGAGCTCTTTTCGAAGTTCCTACGATAACTCCTTCGATACGAAGTGCCCTGGTGTAAACAACAACAACAACAAAAAAATAATACATTATACCCACATCGATCTTTAATATAAAAATTTCAAGCCTTCCAATAAATTTCGACTGTTAAAAAGGGCACAAGGCATTTCGATTTCCAATCGAATGAGCCCTTTTTGAGTTTCTACGAAAACGCTTTTTATAAACACCTTATCTGCCCCCAGGGTATAAATTACAACTTTTACCCTAAGGGCTGTGAGGGTAGTTGTCATCCTCTAAGACCTAATTTCCAGGACTTTCAACTACGTTAAAAAATATGGTTATCTCAAAATTTTATTGGATATGTCAGGGAATATGGTGGGCGCGAGAGGGGTGTTAGTCGCTCTCCAATCACTTTCAACTATTAAAAAAGGCACTAGCCCTTTCAATTTCCAATCAAATGAGCCCTTTTGATGTTTCTACGACAACACTTTCTATAAACACTTTGTATGCCCCCATGGCATAACTTACAACCCTTACCTTGAGAGCTGGGGGGGGAGGGTTGTCATCCTCAAAGACCTAATGTCCAGAACTTTCTGCAACGTTGAACACAATGACTATCTGAAAATTTTGATTGGATGAGTTTGGGGGCAGGGTGGGCGAGAGAGGGGGATTAGTTGCCCTCAAATCACTTTTTAGTATTAAAAAGGACAGTAGACCCTCGAAATTTCAACCGAATGAACCATTTTTCAAGTTTCTATAACACAGATTTCAAAAAAAACTTATATGCCCTAAGGCCATAGCTTATAACTTGCTCTGAAGACTCTGGGGGCGGGGGAGTGTTCTGATCAAAAGTATTATTTCATGAACGTTAAACTGCGTACAACAAAATTGTTCTCTCAAAATTTTTATTGGATGTGATTGGGGAAATGGTGGGCGTGGAAGGGGTGTTAGTTGCCTTCCAATTACTTTCGACCATTAAAAAGAGCACTAGCCATTTCAATTTCAAATCGAATGAGCCCTGTTTGAAGTTTCTACATGAACACGTTCTATAAAAACCTTATATGCCCTCTGGGCATAACTTATAACCCTTAGCCTGAAGGCTGTGGGGGACTGTCCTCCTCAAAAACATAATTTCTATCTTGAAATCAACTACGCTGAACAAAATGACTATCTCAAAATTTTGATTGGATGTGTTTCGGGAAATGGTGGGCCTGGAAGGGGTGTCAGTTGCCTTCCAATCTCTTTCAACTATTAAAAAGGGCACAAGCCACTCCAATTTCCAATTGAATGATTCATTTTCAAAGTTTCTACGACACTTTCTTCGATACGAAGTGCCCTGCTCTAAAGGAAAAAGAATAATAAATAGTACATTGTGCCAACATCGTTCTTATATGCCCTCAGGGCATAACTTAAAACCCTTGCCCCAAGGGTTGTGAGGGAGTGTCCTCCTCAAAAAAATATTTTCTATCTGGAAATCAACTACGCTGAACAAAATGACTATCTCAAAATTTTGATTGGATGTGTTTGGGGGAATGATGGACGTAGGGAGGGGGAGGGCTAGTTGCCCTGCAATCACTTCCGACTATTAAAAAGGGCACTAGCCCTCTGAATTTCCAATCGAATGAGCTGTTTTGAAGTTTCTACGACAACCCCTTCTATAAAAACCGTATATGCCCCCAGGGCATAACTTACAACCCTTGCCCGGAAGGCTGTGGGGGAGTGTTTTCCTCAAAAACATAATTTCTATCTGGAAATCAACTACGTTGAACAAAATAGATATCTCAAAATTTTGATTGGATGTGTTTCGGGAAATGGTGGGCGTAGAAGGAGGGCTAGTTGCCTTCCAATCACTTTTGACTATTAGAAAGGGCACAAGCCACTCCAATTTCTAATTGAATGAGCCCTTTTTGAATTTTCTACAACAACTTCTTCGATACAAAGTGCCCTGCTCTAAAGGAAAAAAATAATAAATAATACATTACGCCAACATCGTTCTTATATGCCCTCAGGGCATAACTTAAAACCCTTACCCTGGCGGGTGTGGGGGAGTGTCCTCCTCAAAAAAATATTTTCTATCTTGATATCAACTACACTGAACAAAATGGCTATCTCAAATTTTTGATTGGATGTGTTTGGGGGAGTGACGGGCGTGGGGGGGGATAGTTGCCCTCCAATCGCTTTCGACTATTAAAAAAGGCACTAGCCCTTTGAATTTCCAATCGAATGGACCTTTTTTGAAGTTTCTACGACAATCCCTTCTATAAAAACCTTATATGCCCCCCAGGGCATAACTTACAACCCTTGCCCTGAAGGCTGTGGGGGAGTGTCCTCCTCAAAAACATAATTTCTCTCTGGAAATCAACTACGCTGAACAAAATGGCTATCTCAAAATTTTGATTGGATGTGTTTGGGGAAATGGTGGGTGTGGAAAGGGTGTTAGTTGCCTTCCAATCACTTTCGACTATTAAAAAGGGCATAAGATACCCCAAGTTCCGATCGAATGAGCCCTTTTCGAAGTTTCTATTACAACTCCTTCGATACGAAGTGCCCGGATATGGAGAAAAAAAAATAATACGTTGTGGCAAAATCGTTCTTTACTTAGGCAGCGCTATTGCGCTGCCTATGATTTATTTAGGTTGTTACATCTGGTAATTTTGATAGTACAATGGTACATTTAATGTAAAATATTTACTCCAAGGGATAAAGTATGACTTAAATAGTATTTAAAATGTGTAGGCTAATAAATACATTGGCAGTTACTAGCATAAAAGTTAAATTGTTTTAGGAACGAGTAGAAAAATTCAAATAGAAAGTGTTGTTACTAAGCGTGAGCCTAGAGCTTCTTGATTTTTTTTTTTTTCAATTTTTGATATAGTTTTAATTGGAAATAATTTTCTCACTTTATCATGACCAAAAGTCGGTAATTACGATGAAACTACTGTTATAAATCATTATAACGCGCTGTCTTTACAATTTCGAAATAGGGCTACTATTTTCTAGTCAATGAGTAAATAAATCTCTCGTCAGAGATTTTCAAGGAAGATCAGTTCAGAGGAAATAGAAAGCATTTGAAAGCAGTTGCGTAATATTTGTTTTTGGCGAAGCGTATGCAATAGAATGTCGAACTTGATCTTAAAAGGATGGTCTAAATCAGGGATGATAAGTTCAAACAAACAGTTCGTGGTAACCACAGTTTATAGACAGTAAGCTTATCGCAGATAATTTCTGGTCTTCGGTCTCGGTGCGAACAAAAAGCTCCTCCCACTTGTTTCTGCCTTAGCGGAATAGTCTGTTATCGTCAATCACTGAGAAATGGTTACCAAGTGCATTATTCGTAATTGCGAAAGCAGAAAAAAACTTGGTGAGCCAGCCAAGTGGTTTGCAAGCGTTCCATCTCACAGGTATGAATTAATTTATATACAAATTATGACTTAATCTATTATTTACGTGGACTCAACTGATCGGCCTATGTAGGATTTTATAAAAAAGGGGGCGGGGGGGGGGGGGTTGATGAAATTTGTGAAAATAAGGAATTTTTTCTTCTTCTAATAACTGGTGGGGTAGGTGTGATGGTTTCAGGGGCGGATCCAGGATTTTTTTAGGGGGGCGCAAAATAGGTTGATTCGACAAACTTACGTTAGGAGCAAGTTTCATTAATGCAAACTTGCGTTAATTAGGTAAATTACACTACTTTAGACTACTTTACGGGGTAACCCTCGCCCCCCTCTGGGTCCGCAACTGGATAGTTTATCATTTTTACTTGATTTTACTTGATTATCGTTGTAAATTTATTCCTTGTCTTTCTTTCCATTCTTAAACCAATGTTATATTTACCTTTTGCATTATTACAGCCCAATATATATATATATATATATATATATATATATATATATATATATATATATATATATATATATATATATATATATATATATATATATATATATATATATATATATATATATATATATATATATATATATATATATAAAAAAATATATATATATATATATATATATATATATATATATATATATATATATATATATATATATATATATATATATATATATATATATATATATATATATATATATATATATATATATAAATATAAATATATATATATAAATATATATATATATATATATATATATATATATATATATATATATATATATATATATATATATATATATATATATATATATATATTTATATTTATATCGGCGCGTACAAACAACTCCTCTCATTTGATCTGCCATTAGCGGTCCAATTACCCTGGAACACGTATTTTGGCAGAAACTTTCTCAAAATGCCTTTGAAACCAACTTGAGACTTCGAAACCTATTTTTAATTCCTAAAAACATCTAATAATAACATTACACTACTAACTACCGATTTTCATGTATGTATTGGAATAAATTAATTTAAAATTAGTTTCTTCAAAATTAGTGTTCCAACGTTGAAGCCAAGTTTCGCGTCCAAGAGAAATCTGATAGTAGGGGAGCCAAAGTTGAAAATCTGACAAAATAGCAATCTGAGGGGGACAAGTGATTTGAGAGAGGTTTTAGACTAAATCGACCATGCTGATTATGAATATCTCGGGAATATAAGCGCCAAAGGTGCGCTTGGTGGTTTTTTGCAACTAAGTTCGTTGATTTTTCTATTTCACTCAGACTAAGTCCAGCTTTCTACTAGAATATTGTAGTTGTCTCTTTTATACCTAGCCAAAACATTAGGCGATCGTTAATTCAAAAACATTAGCCAAAACATTAGGCGATCGTTAAAAACCAAAAAAAAAAAAAAAAAAAAAAAAAAAAAATCCTGCTCCAAGCACAAAAGCTTCATTATAAGATCAAATTTCAAAGCTGGTTTCAAAAATTTATTATTCCCCACAGAATATGCAAAGCTCGTCGTGTCAGTGCCACTAAGGCAGTGTAGAAGTCCAATGCTGTCAATAAAGTCCCGTGGAATAGAAATAGCTAGCTCGTGCACAGGGAAAATTCTGTCAGGAAATTGGAGGAATAGCTCCTTTTTGTTCTCTTTCGTAGCTAACAGCGTAGAGGAGTGTTGCAAAAGTATTACCAGAATATTTGTGTCATTGGCCCAAACAATAACAGAAGAACTTCCATTCCTAAAGCTGGAAGCAACATGGACTGCTACAGGCATGTCTGCTTCTTCATGTGTGCTTGCAAGCTCAAGACTAAGAGGAGGCAAAGGTTCCAGGGATCCTTTTCTGTTGGGGGGCAATATCCCAACATGTCGACGATCAGGGAAACATCCAGCAAGTATAATATCAAAGTTCTTACTTTTACTTCCAACATTGCTCCAAAACTCATAAATAAAAGCCACCAAGTTAGCTTTCCAGGAAGAACTTCTAAGAATTGATTGCCAGGAATCACCGAGTTTGATGCTGTCACTATTTGTGGTACTGAACTTCAAACTCAGCTCACCCCTTCGTCTATGGCAGCCACTGCTGTCTTTTAAGCACACTGGTGAGCCGGTTGGGTCCTTGATTCCATAAATTCCATCATACCGGTCAGAAACCACATGCAGTTGGCATAGATTTTCTGGGAGCTGAGTAAAAACCTTGCACATCAACCTTCTTGAAAAATCAGACAATGTCTCATCCCTTGACGGAGTCATAGTTCTTAAGAGCGGTATAAAGTCCAGAATGAGAGATAGCCTCGAATTGACATCAAACACTGGCAAAGAGCAGGCCTTAGAATCTAGGCAAGACAACCCTTATATAAAGTTTATCAGATCAGATTTCTTTCCTGTTCTTAATCGGAATCCCTCGGATTGCACTTCGAACAATGCCGGGGACTATTGGAGGAGTTCATGCTGAAGTATTTTTTTTTTTTAGCATGTCAGTTGGTGATCCTGGATTTTTACCAACATTCAGCAGAACTTTTTTAACTGCTTCTAGTTCTTCTACAGGGTTAGCAAAAGTACGTTCTATGCCAAGCAAGCCTTTTTTGTAAGAAGTTTGGTTGCTGACAGTCCTTTCTTAGAGCATGGTACTTAGCATTGCACTTGCATATGGTCAATTGAAGTTCTCGGACACGTTTTATATCACTAACAGTGGGAAGCTGTCCTTTTCCATGGGTTTGGCAGTTTTTGCATAATATTTTTTTTTTTTTTGAGGGGGGGGGCTATATAGAGCATCTAATTTTTTTCTGGCAAATGATTCCATGCTATCCTGCCAAATAGAGAAGAAATTTAGTACGGTACTAATGGTAACCTTAGAAAAAAAAAAATTCAAGATTTTCTTCATGATATATAACCGATCCATTTTCCAGTATCTACAGACTATTATAGTCTATAATAGGACGCTATAAACAGTTGAAGGACCTGGTGAAAAAAAATCTAAAACCCCCACATTACTTAAAGCCCCCCCCCCTCCAGCAGGTATAAGAATTTCAACATGGAAGAAAAAAGACACGTCTTAGTGATAAATTTAAATTTTTTCGCCTCTGTAAATCATACTCATATTCAGACTTTGTCCTTTAAAAGATGGAAAATGACAATTCTTAATGCTCCATTGTAGAGGCAATTGGCCTTGGAGGCCTGAGTCTCAACCCATTTGAGTCCGCCCTAAATAATAATAATAATACTCCATTGAACAATTTTACAACTTTGTGGCATAGTATTGGGCATTGCAGCATAGTATTGGCCAAAAAGAAGGTACCACCAAACCTTCTTCCACCTAGCCTAAAATTTTTTTGTGCCACCTAATAGCACGTCCAGACTATCCGCTTTCTTGAAAAATGGGACGGAAATCTGGAAATGTGGACAGGTCTTCCATCCGCTTTTTCCGTTTTCTGGGCAGGAAGGATCAGAGGGTCCGAAAATGGAAAAATGGGACGGAAGACTGTAGTGTGACAGAAGAAGGAGACGGTTAAACATGATAAGTGATAAATAAAAATAGTTGTCTGATGTGGTTTAAAATAGAAAAAAGGTAAATTGTCTAACTGAGGCTCTAAAATTGTTTTCTATAGGTTTTGGCTCAGAAAAACAGATTTGATAAGGATGGCTGATAAGCTTGTATCGATATTTTTTTTAAAACCGCCAAGTCTGGAGGGCTATTTCTTTTTCCGGATTTCCATCCCATTTTTCCAGAAAGCGGATAGTCTGGATGCGCTATAAAGTTAGTGACTTGAAGAGCAATGGTAAATAGTTAGATTCTTGACACACAAAAAGGAAAGAGAAGACAGCCAAGTATTGTCAGTGTACCACCTTTGCTTGAATATGCTTGAAAAAAACCTGTACCACCTAGGCTAGCTGACAAAAGAGCCAAGCATTTCGTAAAACCCTTCCCGTGGACACCCCTATAATTTACTGAATAATAGTAAGAAACAAGTTGCTTTTATCAGGGGGAACTAATCTGCACCTTTACCCTACTTTTAAACCACTTAAGTAAGCCTCTAACTATCCTTTGACCCAAAAACTGGTAAGACTTTTAGCCTATGCATTATAAATTTATATACCAAGGATTCCTGAAAGACGAGGCGAAACAATAAAAAGGGAAATCCTGGTAAAGACAAACCTTTGAGGATCAAACAATACAGTTAATTAGCCTTTTAACCATCAATTTGCACCAGTATGGCAGATGGCAGTAAAGATAACCATAACAAAGCCACGAGAATGATGCAGTGTCATCTACTTAACACTGAACAAGTTAAGTTTTAAATTGTTTACCATAGATGATTGAGTCGAAAGTTTGACCTTATATTAAAGTATGAAGCGCACATTGGTGGTCGCAATTCCTGAAATAAATGGAATCAGCATGTTCAAAAACATCGTTTCCAAAAGTCAGAACTCATGTACCAAAATGTTTTTTACAAATCGTTATTTGACGACTTTTTCAACTTTGGCTCCCCGACTATGACTTGTCTACCCGCGAAAAGATCTGATAACGCCTATGTTTCTATCTGCAAAAACGTTCTCCGGAGCACTCGCACCCCTGTCCGGGTTTTTATAATGGGTGAGATAGGGAATGATCATACTGCTAATTCTATAAACTGTGGTGGTAACGAACTGTAAGTAAGGAGCGACCCGGCTCAATGGTAACCGAAACTCTAGAAAACGAAATTTTGATACCAATAGATACATCAAAAGAATCGAATTTTAATGCTGATTTCAAATATATAAGTTTCATCAAGTTTAGTCGTACCCGTCAATATTTACGTGCCTGAGAAAAGTTGGCTGATTTAAGAAAAAAGGGGAAAAGACCCCCTAAAAGTTATATAACTTTAATGAAAATCACACCATCATATTCAGCGTATAAGAGAACCCTACTGTAGAGGTTTCACGCACTTATCTACAAAAATGTGGAATTTTGCATTTTTTACCAGAAGAAAGATCACGGATGCGTGTTTATTTGTTTTTTGTTTTGTTTTTGATTTTTTTTTTTCCAGGGGTGATCGTATCGACACAGTGGTCCTAGAATATTGTGGGAGCGCTCATTGGAACGGAAATTAAAAGTTCTAGTGCCCTTTTTAAGTATCCAAAAAAAATGGAGGGCAACTAGGCCCCCTCCCACGCTCATTTTTTTCCCAAAGTCACCCGATCAAAGTTTTGAGATAGCCATTTTGTTCAGCATGGTCAAAAATATGATAACTATGTCTTTTAGGGTGACTTAATCCCCCAAAGTCCCGGGGGAGGGCTGAAATTTATGAACTTTACCCAATGTTAACATATAGTATTGGTTATTGGGAAGTATACAGACGTTTTCAGGAGGATTTTTTTCGGGTAGGTGGGGGAGGGGGTCGGGGGTTATATGGGAGGATCTTTCCATGAAGGAAGTTTTCAGGGGGAAGGGATATTGCTATGAAGGGGGCGCCATATTTCCCATCATTATTAAAGAAAATGATCAGAAATTAAATTAAAAAAACAAGTTTTTCAACTGCAAGTAACGAGAAACATCAAAACCTAAAACGAACAGAAAATATTACGTATATGATCGGGTTCACCCCCTAGTGAATACCTCGCTCTTTAAGCCAAAGATTTTTTAGTTCTTTCATAAGAGCTATTTATTCTAATTAACGGCCTTTGTGATTAAGGGATCATTTTTAATGAATTGGAACAAAATTCGAACTTTAGTTTAAAGAGCAAGGTATTGACAAGGGGGCGAACCCCCTAATATACATATTAAAAATCTATCAATATAGAATTTCGTTACGTAAGTTAATTCGTAAGTTAGGTATATTTATTACTAATATAAACGTTCGTAAATAAAATTAAATAAGTTTCGAGAAAGCCATTTAACCAAATAAAAGCAAAATTAATATGCAAATTTTGTTTTAATTATTCATGCACGGTGAGCCAAAATCAAAACCTGCATTAATTCAAAAACTTTCAAAAATTAAATAGAAAAAAACAAGTTTTTTTAACTGAAAGTAAGGAACGACGTTAAAACTTAAAACGAACAGAAATTATTCCGTATATGAAAGGGGCTGTCCCCTCCTCAACGCCTCGCTAATTAGGCCTACGCTAAAGTTTGACTTTCTCACAACTCTATTTTTTTTAAAACAATAAAAAAACTTTAGCGCCAAGATGCGAGGCGTTGAGGAGGGGACAGCCCCTTTCATATACGGAATAATTTCTTTTCGTTTTAAGTTTTAACGTCGTTCCTTACTTTCAGTTAAAAAAACTTGTTTTTTTTTTTTATTTAATCAGAGGCAAGACTCTAGCGTTGCCTCTTGCAAATTTTACTTAATCCAAACTTATTTTGGCAACCCCTCTCAATCAATGTCAGCATTGTGGCCACTGTACATAGATAATATAATTATTTGTATTTCTATTTAATTATTTAAATTATCCATTATTCATATATAGTGATTGTGGCTATGGCTTTGCAGAAGTTTTTTTAATTAATATTATTATTCATTTGAACTGAAACATTTGCTAGACTGTTCAAATAAATATATTTCAGGGAATAAATACAACTTTCATAGTATTTTAAATGTATAAACTAGTTAATATACGCTATTGGCAGTTAGTAACACAGATGCTACATCATTTGATGAATTGCAAGAAAACTTGAATAGAATAATAGCACTCAGAGGATGAAAGATGACAGATTGCCAAAGATTATCTTTTTCAGCCAACCATCTAGGGCCAAACGAAAAGCAGGGCGTCTCCGGATTGGGTGGGTGGTCATAAGGAAGGATTTAAAAGAAATTGGAACTTATTGTTAGGGTGTAAAGAGGGAGGCTTTAAATATATCGAGATGAGGCAGGAGCGTGTGTAGCTATGTTGGCCTCAAACAGCTTGGTGTCTCAATGGGTTGTTAGTAGTAGTAGTAGTTTTGTACTCAGAGGGGGCCTCAAATCTCTTGATTTTTCCAATTCTTGCTGTCGTTTCGATTGTGACATAATACAGAGACTTCAGGTCCAGGTCCAAAGGTCATTAATTACGATGACCACTGTTATGAATAATTATAAGGCAATATCTTTCCTATTTCGAAATAGGGCTACTAAATCCCAGTCATTTGGTAATAATCTCAAATTCAATCTCCTCGTTAAAGGTTTCCAAGGGCTACAAGGTAGACAAGTTCAGAGGAAATGGAAAGCATTTAAAAGCAATTGCCTAATATTTGTTTCTGGAGTCGCGTAGGCAATGGAATAATGTTGAACTTCATCTTAATTGGAGGATCTACACCAGGGACGCCAAGTTCAATCTTTTGAAAGGCAAATTTCCCTTTAAAAGGATATCAGCGGGCCAGAATAAATTTAATCATTGATCTTATACTGATCAATTGCGAATTCTAAGTCAGTCTGTACCTTTTAACCACGACATGGCGATGGGTTTGAGTAATAAACATAGAATAACTAAATTAACGTTTGAAGAGGCATGCACAATGTGGGAGGGTATCCCTCTGGCCCTCAAGCCGCTTTTCTAGACTGTCTAGACTGAAATAATTTCTTATAATTCACTTATTGCTGGGTGTTCTTATGAGTTTATCGGTAGACTAGAACACACTTAAATAATTACTTTCTACCGAGTAAGTGATAAATTCTATATACTACACAAGCTTTTTTTTTGAAGGGTACCCTCACCTTGGAGGACATTTTGAAACATATATTAAAATGTATGAAGATATTTATATTTGGAACTTAAAAAAAATAGTATTTCGAACATTTGCGAAACAGCCAGCCTAATCAGGATCTGCAAAGTTTCCTGATCATCTTATGGAGGATCAACATGGGGTGATCATCATCCTAATGACCTTTAATGGGTTACAACAACACCCACCATATTAAATTTTTTTAAGAAACGCCGTCCTCCAATGTAAAAACAGGTCTAGAAAACGGTCAGCTCGACCCTTTTTTCCTAGAAATAAACAACAGCAACATTTTTTACAACAACGTCTTCCCTGTTTACAATGATCTGCATGCAATCTCACACAAATATACAATAATATTCATAGAAGAATAATAGCTAATACTCTCAAAACCCCCAGAGTCTTTAAATACTAATGCCACTTAAGCTTCACTAATAATTGCAAAACTAAGTCATTCAATTGCACTATTGTTTAGAATCGTTGTGTGACCACTTGTATGAAGACAATTGAAGATCATAGACCATTAACAGCCTCTTAGAACAAGTATCTAGCCCCTCCTCCTAAAAATGAGAGTTCTTTACAATTCTTGCTTAGAAACCACACTCTGCCATTGATAGAAAATCACAGATTTATGAAACTTTAAAGCATGATAACATCGGGAAGGTAAAGGTCAACAGTCAAAATTTCCTGGGCAATATTTACTTAGCAGTACGTAGCTGGCTACCCAATTTCTAGCAATGCTAGAATTTGGCGCTGTTGCCTCAAAAGATGCACACGCCTGCTGAAAATTCATTCTCTCTGTCCCCTTGAATCAGTGTACTGGCCCGTTAAACTTTAAGCTAATATGAGCACTTTCGTATAAAAGTTTGAGAAGAGAAATAAGCCTCTGAACATCATTATTTTCATGTTTAATTTTCCCAGGTTAATTGCTGCTTAAGTTTCAAAATGATCGGAGAGGGGGGCTGTTGGGAATCTATAGCCCTTTTTGTTAAAAAGTTGGAGGTAGCAGGGATTTACTGGCCCACTTTGCTTCTGCAATCATACAGGTCAAAGATTATTTCACGATTCTAATCCAAATAAATACAACATACCTATTTTAAGACTAAAATAAACGTGCTAACGAACGCTAATTAAACTAAAATAAACGTGCTAACGAGTAGAGATGACCCTAAAGGTCCTACTGGGAGTCCATATATGGGCATAGAGTCATTAGGGAGAATGGGTCAATGACCTCTTTCACCAGGTGTGTTTTTGGCACGCTCTTAGCGAATGCCAAGGTCAATGTTGGTATTGTTGTTTTTGGCACGCTCGAGTTGGATGTTATGATCCAGAAATAGTATTTGTTGTTGTTATTCGAGCCAAATGTTATGGGTTTCCCGGAAACAGTTAGATCACCACTTCCCAGCCAATGTCAAGGTCAATGTTGTTTTTGTTTTCGAGCCAACTTTCTTTTCAGGTCAGCATAGAGTTGGCAGTCAGAGTGAAAGGATTTTTGCTATAGTTTTATCGATCTGTGAATAGAATTCACTAAGCTTTTAGTGAGCAGTGTAATAACCTGAGTGAACAAGTTGAGTTAGAAATATCCTTTTATTGCAACTGTTCTATTTGTAAGGGACATTTTTATGATTTTGAGCATTCACAAGAACCTACTGAATGTTTAGACTGCATAGAGGCAGAGACAGATGAGAAGAATCTGGAGGAAACGAGAAGAAACATTATACGTGACATGGAGAGAAATTTATATCGATTGCAAGTAAGCTCAGATAAAAGAAGGATTGATCTGTTAGAAAAGGAAGATCAAAAGAAGAGATTGGTAAAAGAGGGCTTTCTCTATAGTGTAAAAGACAGCAGTGAAAACCCAAAGAAAAATGTGTATAGTGCAAGATATAACTCGGATTATTATGATGATTATGCTATAAGAGAAGAGAAAAAGTGGTCCTTTAAGAGACAACATACGAGGCCATTCTATGAAAAGGATTTTAAACAACAGAAACCAATGTGAAAGAGTTCTCATATATGATTTACCGTTAAATCTAATTATTAATATGTATAATGAGTTTTATATTGTAATCACACAATAAATTTGTTTTTATTATTTTAATTTTCATATAATCGATATATATATAGTGAGGATACCAGCAGAGACTTCTGTACATGAATAGTTCAGTTTGATTAAATCACCCCATAGAGTACTATCAGTCCATAACCAAGTCTTCTATCAAAGATAACAAAAAATAATTCATTCTTTCTAATCTTTATTCATTTGACAAATCAATATTTATAATAGTTTTTATATACACAATCTCGGGTTCAATTATCAGAATATCTATGTCTTCATCCTCCACTACCACTATGTCTAGCAGAGGGGGTGGTATACATTCAATTTCAAGCTCAGGTTCATCACTTATTGATATATCTAGAAGAAGAGGCATCTCCCCAAATAAATCCACGCGTACTCCTATAGTAGGCAAACTAGGGGCCAACCGCTCGTCATTCTCTATGCAAAGACGACCTGAAGGCCCCCGCCGTACCAAGTCCTCAGATGTATATGAAAGACCGTCTTCAGTATAGTGCACTTCTAGCACGTCATCATCACTAGCATCAATTGCTATACTAGCACGGAGAAGAAGCTCCTCCTCCTCAACTGTGAGCTCCCACTCACTCCATACATCCTAAAAGATTGAGAACGCTATGATCGAAAACTAGAGTTTCCTGCGGAAAACCTATATTAGTTCAGATTTTACGGGAATAGTTCATTTTCGAACCAATATATCTACCAAAAGTTCAACACCTGAGTTAAACTAAGAGGTTTCAACTTCAGGAAAAAATTACATTTTGACAAGATTTGACAATTTACTAAATTTAAAGTTTTGTTTAGTTTCAAAAATGTTTTCTGTCACTCATCATCTTTTATTCATTCACAAACAATACTAAAGAAAACCGCTTCCCACGGTTTATTGATTTTAAATTATTAAGAAGGATATTATTTCGTTGAAATATATATTTTACATTTTTAATTTTCATGCTGTTGATAATTATTTTGTCCTTTTGGTGTAAATTACAGCTGAAGGCTTATCACAAAATCACAGTTTCAAGTTTTTTAATATACTAAAATTGACGGAAGCTAGAAAATGTGAAAACTTCTTTTCATCCGAATATTCTTCAGAGCCCAACCTAACTACGATCTGAAAACAATAATATAACTTATAGTTGAACAAATTTTTTAAAATAGCTCTTTTCTGACATCATATGGAACTTGCAAATTACTATAAGTAGTAACTAATTACTTCATTTTTAATGAACTTATAATTAATTGAACCAACAATCCAAATTTTTTTGATAGCACAACAATAAATGGCAAACGAAAAAGAATATACATCTAACCGAGTCAAATAAAGGTCCAACCGATTTTTTTGGTTATTCACACACCCCCCCCCCCAAACAAGCCGTGCAGTTAAAACCTTCTTAGAATCTATACTTAGACCGTGAAGCTAGAAGAAACTAAATTTTCTGTAAAGTTATGTCTAACGATAGACTTATTAGAGAGACAGAAACTCTTTTTCCACAACCCACAAGAGGATATTTTTAAGTAAAAAGTAAAGAGCTGCTACACTAAATCAAAGATGAACAGAAATAATGTCGAATAATTTGTCAAACGTAAACCTATATCCAATGATATATTTAATTGAGTGACAAAAACTTTTTCCACAAGAGGTTATTTTTCAATTAAAAGTAAAGAGCTGCTACACTAAATCAAAGATGAACAGAAATAATTGTTCAAAAGTAAACTTATGCATAATGATATATTTAATAGAGCAGTAAGTCTAGCTTTTAAAAGCGTGATATAAAATATAGAAATAAGTTCTAATATATAAATTATTATTTTTTTTATTAATATACCAAAAAAAATTATGAAAAATAAAAAAAAACAAAAAAAACAAAAAAAAACAAAAAAAAAACTCGATAGGCAAGCGTACAGTGGGCGTGAACCCATACAAAAATTTTAAGAATTTCCACATCCTATTGTACAACATATTTTGCTGCTTCCACGCAATTAATCTCTTCAATTTTGTAAAGTTTGACTCCCGGTAAAATATGATGTGTGCCCATTGCGGGCAAATATATCCCTTAACAAAAAAATACGCATGTGTCTACACAAAGAGAGACAGTTTTACTGTTATGGATATGATTCAATACTCACTACAAATCAAATGGGCTCTTAGTCTCCTTTCAAATGAATAGGAGTTCAACTTCTGAGCGATAAAAAATTATTTGACATAATTGGTAAGTGCTCGTTTTGCCTAGGCAATTACTTGAGGTTATAGAGCGGATAGCTAAACCCAGTTTTCCTCAAGAGCCCCCCCCCCCCAGGCTCCCAAAGAGCCCCCAGACCCCAAAGACTCCCCGGGCTCCCAAAGGCCCTTCCCCTGTACCCAAAGGTCCACCGGGACTTCCAAAGGACCAATCGGTGCTCAAGGGCACCCCCAAGACCCCCACAAGCCAAACCCGAGCCCCCACAGGCCCGCCCCCGTCCACCAAGGTCCACCAGACCCACAAAGGTTCTCCACCGGTCTCCAAAGGTCCCCGAACCCCCAAAGGCCCTCCCCTGATCCTCAAAGGCCGCCAGGCTTCCAAAGGATCCCCAAGCCCACAAAGACCCTTCCCCGATCTCCCAAGGCCTCCCCGGGCTCCCAAAGGCTCTCGAACCCTCAAAGACCCCCACCCGTGCCCCCCAAAGGATCCCCGAGCCCTTCCATTTCTCACACCAAAGAGGATGCGCTAAGGTTTATTCTTTTTTTCATATCTCTTAACGAATAGACAATCTGGCATTAAAAAGAAGGGAATAGAAAGAGCTCTGTCTTATAAGGTACAATCGTTTATTATAACTGATAAATATTACTAATAAGGATCCTCTCATATTGGAGATAACGCGAACAAGACGAATAGTCTTACAACCCAAGCCTTGTAAGACCGTGGCTACCAGCCAATACAGATTGCATTTTCGACACTATTTTGTGTCTCATTTTAGTAAATAAGTGACAATGAAGACTAATTTTTCTAATTATATTGTCTCTTAAGTTAACTGTTAATTTAATTCCTGTTATTTGGCATAATAAATTCGTAATGTATCGAACCGTGTCGAACATCACTCATAACTCTGAAGCGGAAATTCTCGTATTTTCCTTATTCATCTTCGCACTGAAGCGATACTCGATTACAGGTTCTTAGCAGCTATCGAACAGGATGAAGATAAAGCCGAGGTATTTTCTAATCTTCTTAAATCTACTAGAAGGAAGGTTAATAAGGAAATATACACAGAGACATTAATTGGGGGGGGGATTTTGAAAATAATGATTGACTGCATTCTGCCTGAAAAATAAATATTTGGTATTTTCATCGACAAATTCATATTGTCAACTGCCCCCCATAAGTCTTAGGACATATATCTGACACTCCACTCTAACTTTTTCATGAATTGATACCATTTCTCATACGTAAATCAGGACAAGACGAAATCTAATCAGGAAGCTTGAAGCTATGGAATCCATAAGCCAACTATTAAACCAAGTAAGACAGGGCTTTAAAGATTTTAAACAGTAAGTCTTTAAAAAGTCGAATGTTCATTGAGAACAGCACTATTAATAAAAAAAAGATGCAGAAATGTATTGCAAGATAAGCACTGATAATTTCAAACACCCAGTGTAGGAAAGGAGTTTAAAGAAATATAGGAACAGCATAGGAGTCAGTAAATAGTGAAACCTATCTCATATTAGGGCGGAGAACGAGCGTTTGCAGCTGCATTGCCCTTTGCAGCTTGGTGTTGCCCTTTGGAGCTCTAAGTAGTTGTATTTATAAAGGTCTACAAAAGAAGTAGGCCTATGCCCATTCTCCCCTTTGAAAAATATAGAACTGTTTGACACCCCTGGTCATTGGTGAACAGTTCTGCATAATCACCTTATATACTGAAACCAGTCGAATTTTTGTAGCATAGATACATAAGCCCCCCCCCACCCCTAAACTCGAAAATTTCTGGGGGGGGGGCATATTTTCATTTCATTTGAATATTTTCCTTCGGAAAAAACACCGAAAAGCCATATTAAGAGCTATATTTGTGAGTTTTTCACCGAAAATTCCTTTTTAGACATGTCTTTATAATCAATGGAATATAGTTCTTTGTATTTCACATATTTTTGGATGGAAAACACACTGAAAAGACATATTATTGTACTCACATCAAACAGTGCCGGATTTGCATTTGAAGAACCTTCCATTATTTTCTATCTTGTCCTATATTTCCACATATACTGACCTTCAAAGCTTTTCAAAGCTCTTAAATATACTTACCTAACGGTTATTTATTTACGAAATCGTGCAAACTGTTGATTTAGAACAATAATTACCTTTCTATATATCAATTAACACTCACTAGAATTGCAACTTTTCACTCGCGGAGAATAGTTTCAAAACAATACTTCTTACATTGCATAGACTAATTATGTCAAACGAGACATCTTCAAAGCAGATTAATTAATTGTTACGTTCGATTTTGTTTCGGACATAGGAGTGCATGAATGGGAAGTGATAATTTCTGTAAAACTATCAAAGATTGATCAACTCGGTGATTTCACACTTCTTGTGTAATCAGAACGAAAAAAGAGGAAAAATTGATAAAAGATATTTTGAATTATGACCCAAAATCAGAGATATTACAACTTAAATGACGCGAGGGGGCGTGAAAACTATGGTTTTTAACTTTGATATGCAAGACTAGACAGAAAAGTCTATAGGAGTGGGGCTGCCACCCGCCTCAACCCTCGCTCTCGAAATCCCCACCACCCTCTTCCCCCACACTCAAATTTTCCAGAGTATTTTAAAATCCCCCCTTCCCCCAAAACACAAAAATTTATAGGAACTAATTTTAATCTTATTTAAATATTTTCGTTTTAAAACCTGCTTGCCTAAACTATAAAAAAACGTAACTTTAGGAGCTAGTACATATTTTCATCGTATTTTAAATATTTTCGTTGGAAAACACACTGAAAAGCCTTATTAAGAGCTATATTAGGAATAACAGGTTAAAATAGGTTAGGTTACCATCGCTCTTGAAATCCTCACACCCCTCACCCAAGCTCAATATAAATATATATAAACTATAAAAAAAACGGAATTTTAGTAGCTAGTACATATTTACATCGTATTTTAAATATTTTCGATGGAAAACACACTGAAAACCCATACTAAGAGCTATATTTGTGAGGTTAGGTTAGGTTAGGTTAGGCTAGGTCTAGGAATAACAGGTTAGGTTAGGTTACCATCGCTCTTGAAATCCCCCCCACCATCCTCACCTCAAACTCAAATTTTCCAGAGGATTTTAAAATCCTACACTGAAAAGCCATATTAAGAGCTATATTTGTGAGGTTAGGTTAGGTTAGATTAGGTTAGGCTAGGTCTAGGAATAGCAGGTTAGGTTAGGCTAGATTAGGTTAAGTGGCCGACCTCACCCAGGGCCACAGGCCGAAGGCGGCACAGTCGGAGTATCCATCCCCAGGTTAGGTTAGGTTAAGTGGTCTTAACCTAACCCAGGTTAGGTTACCTAACCTAACTAGGGTTAGCAGGTTAGGTTAGGTTAGGTTCGGTTAAGTGGCCGGCCACTTAACCGAACCTAACCTAACCTGCTAACCCTAGTTAGGTTAGGTAACCTAACCTGGGTTAGGTTAAGACCACTTAACCTAACCTATCCTGGGGATGGATACTCCGACTGTGCCGCCTTCGGCCTGTGGCCCCTGGGGTGGGGGTCGGCCACTTAACCTAATCTAGCCTAACCTAACCTGCTATTCCTAGACCTAGCCTAATCTAAGCTAGCCTACCCTAACCTCACTAATATAGCTCTTACTATGGCTTTTCAGTGGTGGATTTTAAAATCATCTGGAAATTTTGAGTTTGAGGTGAGGAGGGTGGGGGGGGGATTTCAAGAGCGAGGGTAACCTAACCTAACCTGTTATTCCTAGACCTAGCCTAACCTAACCTAACCTAACCTCACAAATATAGCTCTTAGTATGGGTTTTCAGTGTGTTTTCCAACGAAAGTATTTAAAATACGATGTAAATATGTACTAGCTACTAAAGTTCCGTTTTTTTTTACAGTTTATATATATATATATTGAGCTTGGGTGAGGGGGTGTGAGGGATTTCAAGAGCGATGGTAACCTAACCTATTCTAACCTGTTATTCCTAATATAGCTATTAATAAGGCTTTTCAGTGTGTTTTCCAACGAAAATATTTATAATACGATGAAAATATGTACTAGCTCCTAAAGTTCCGTTTTTTTATAGTTTAGGCAAGCAGGTTTTCAAACGAAAATATTTAAATAAGATGAAAATTCGTTCCTAGAAATTTTTGTGTTTGGGGGGAAGGGAGGATTTTAAAATCCTCTGGAAAATTTGAGTTGGGGGGCCGGGGTTGGGGGGGATTTTGAGAGCGAGGGTTGAGGCGGGTGGCAGCCCCACTCCTATAGACTTTTCTGTCTAGTTTTGCATATCAAAGTTAAAAACCATAGTTTTCACGTCCCCTCGCGTCATTTAAGTTGTAATAGCTCTGATTTGGGACCATATTTCAATATATCTTTTATCAATTTTTCTTCTTTTTTCTTTCTGATTACACAAGAAGTGTGAAATCACCGAGTTGATCAATCTTTGATAGTTTTACAGAAATTCTCACTTCCCATTGATGCACTCCTATGTCCGAAACAAAATCGAACGTAACAATTAATTAATCTGCTTTGAAGATGTCTCGTTTGACATAATTAGTCTATGCAATGTAAGAAGTATTGTTTTGAAACCATTCTCCGCGAGTGAAAAGTTGCAATTCTAGTGAGTGTTAATTGATATATAGAAAGGTAATTATTGTTCTAAATCAACAGTTTGCACGATTTCGTAAATAAATAACCGTTAGGTAAGTATATTTAAGAGCTTTGAAAAGCTTTGAAAGTCAGTATATGTGGAAATATATGACAAGATAGAAAATAATGGAAGGTTCTTCAAATGCAAATCCGGCAATGTTTGATGTGAGTCCACTAATATGTCTTTTCAGTGTGTTTTCCATCCAAAAATATGTAAAATACAAAGAACTATATTCCACTGATTATAAAGGCATGGCTAAAAAAGGAATTTTTTGTGAAAAACTCACAAATATAGCTCTTAATATGGCTTTTCGGTGTTTTTTCCGAAGTAAAATATTAAAATGAAATGAAAATATGCCCCCCCCCCCATAATTTTTCGAGGGTAGGGGTGGGGGGGCTTATGTATCCATGCTACAAAAATTCGACTGGTTTCAGTATATATGGTGATTATGCAAAACTGTTCACCAATGGCCAGGGGTGTCAAAACAGTTCTATATTTTTTAAATGGGAGATTGGACATAGGCCTACTTCTTTTGTAGACCTTTATAAATACATCTACTTAGAGCTCCAAAGGGCAACACCAAGCTGCAAAGGGCAATGCAACTGCACACGCTCGTTCTTCGCCCTAATATGATAGAGGTTTCACTATTTACTGACTCCTATGCTGTTCCTATATTTCTTTAAACTCCTTTCCTACACTGGGTGTTTGAAATTATCAGTGCTTATCTTACAATACATTTCTGCATCTTTTTTTTTTATTAATAGTGCTGTTCTCAATGAACATTCGACTTTTTAAAGACTTACTGTTTAAAATCTTTAAAGCCCTGTCTTACTTGGTTTAAGAGTTGGCTTATGGATTCCATAGCTTCAAGCTTCCTGATTAGATTTCGTCTTGTTCTGATTTACGTATGAGAAATGGTATCAATTCATGAAAAAGTTAGAGTGGAGGGTCAGATATATTTCCTAAAACTTATGGGGGGCAGTGGACAATATGAATTTTTCGATGAAAATACCAAATAGTTATTTTTCAAGCAGAATGCAGTCAATAAGTATTTTCAAATTCCCCCCCCCCCAATTAATGTCTCTGTGTATATATCCTTATTAACCTTCCTACTAGTAGATTTAAGAAGATTAGAAAATACCTCGGCTTTATCTTCTTCCTGTTCGATAACTGCTAAGAACCTGTAATCGAGTATCGCTTCAATGCGAAGATGAATAAGAAAAATACAAGAATTTCTGCTTAAGCGTTATTAGCGATATTCGATATGGTGCGATACGATACGAATTTATTATGTCAAATAACAGGAATTAAATTAACAGTTAAATTAAGAGACAATATAATTTAAATAATTACTCCTCATTGTCACTTATTTACTAAAATAAGACACAAAATAGTGTCGAAAATGCAATCTGTATTGGCTGGTAGCCACGGTCTTACAAGGCTTGGGTTGTAAGACTATTCGTCTTGTTCGCGTTATCTCCAATATGAGAGGATCCTTATTAGTAATATTTATCAGTTATAATAAACGATTGTACCTTATAAGACAGAGCTCTTTCTATTCCCTTCTTTGTAATGCCAGATAGTCTATTCGTTAAGCGATATGAAAAAAAGAATAAACCTTAGCGCATCCTCTTTGGTGGGAGAAATGGAAGGGCTCGGGGGTCCTTTGGGGGCACGGGGGGGGGGGGCTTTGAGGGTACGAGAGCCTTTGGGAGCCCGGGGAGGCCTTTGGAGATCGGGGAAGGGTCTTTGGGGGTTTGGGGGTCCTTTGGAAGCCTGGGGGCCTTTGAGGATCAGGGGAGGGCCTTTGGGGGTTCGGGGGACCTTTGGAGATCGGTGGAGGACCTTTGTGGGTCTGGTGGACCTTTGTGGACGGTGGAGGGCCTTTGGGGGCTCGGGTCTGGCTTTTTGGGGTCTGGGGGGTGCCCTTGAGCACCGATTGGTCCTTTGGAAGTCCCGGTGGACCTTTGGGGACAGGGGAAGGGCCTTTGGGAGCCCGGGGAGTCTTTGGGGTCTGGGGGCTCTTTGGGAGCCTGGGGGGGGGGGCTCTTTAGGAATACTGGGTTTAGCTATCCGCTCTATAACCTCAAGTAAATGCCTAGGCAATACGAGAACTTAACAATTATGTCAAATAATTTTTTATCGCTCAGAAGTTGAAGTCCTATTCATTTGAAAGGAGACTAAGAGCCCATTTGATTTGTAGTGAGTATTGAATCATATCCATAAGAGTAAAACTGTCTCTTTGTGTAGACACATGCGTATTTTTTGTTAAGGGATATATTTGCCCGCAATGGGCACACATCATATTTTACCGGGAGTCAAACTTTACAAAATTGAAGAGATTATTTGCGTGGAAGCAGCAAAATAAGTTGTACAATAGTATGTGGAAATTCTTAAAATTTTTGTAAGGGTTCAAGCCCGCTGGACGCTTGCCTATCGAGTTTTTTTTTTGTTTTTTTTTTTGTTTTTTTTGTTTTTTTTTATTAGGCATAATTTTTTTTTCTATATTAATAAAAATAATAATAATTTATATATTATAAATTATTTCTATATTTTATATCACGCTTTTAAAAGCTAGACTTACTGCTCTATTAAATATATCATTATGCATAAGTTTACTTTTGAACAATTATTTCTGTTCATCTTTGATTTAGCGTAGCAGCTCTTTACTTTTAATTGAAAAATAACCTCTTGTGGAAAAAGTTTTTGTCACTCAATTAAATATATCATTGGATATAGGTTTACGTTTGACAAATTATTCGACATTATTTCTGTTCATCTTTGATTTAGTGTAGCAGCTCTTTACTTTTTACTTAAAAATATCCTCTTGTGGGTTGTGGAAAAAGAGTTTCTGTCTCTCTAATAAGTCTATCGTTAGACATAACTTTACAGAAAATTTAGTTTCTTCTAGTTTCACGGTCTAAGTATAGATTCTAAGAAGGTTTTAACTGCACTGCTTGTTTGGTGGGGGGGGGGTGTGTGAATAACCAAAACTATTGGTTGAACCTGTATTTGACTCGGTTAGAGGTATATTCTTTTTTTTGTGCCATTTATTGTTGTGCTATCAAAAAAATTTGGATTGTTGGTTCAATTAATTATAAGTTCATTAAAAATGAAGTAATTAGTTACTACTTATAGTAATTTGCAAGTTCCATATGATGTCAGAAAAGAGCTACTTTAAAAAATTTGTTCAAGTATAAGTTATATTATTGTTTTCAGATCGTAGTTAGGTTGGGCTCTGAAGAATATTCGGATGAAAAGAAGTTTTCACATTTTCTAGCTTCCGTCAATTTTAGTATATTAAAAAACTTGAAACTGTGATTTTGTGATAAGCCTTCAGCTGTAATTTACACCAAAAGGACAAAATAATTATCAAAAGCATGAAAATTAAAAATGTAAAATGTATATTTCAACGAAATAATATCCTTCTTAATAATTTAAAATCAATAAACCATGGGAAGCGGTTTTCTTTAGTATTGTTTGTGAATGAATAAAAGATGATGATGAGTGACAGAAAACATTTTTAAAACTAAACAATACTTTAAATTTAGTAAATTGTCAAATCTTGTCAAAATGTAATTTTTTCCTGAAGTTGAAACCTCTTACTTCAACTCAGGTGTTGAACTTTTGGTAGATATATTGGTTCGAAAATGAACTATTCCCGTAAAATCTGAACTAATATAGGTTTTCCGCAGGAAACTCTAGTTTTCGATCATAGCGTTCTCAATCTTTTAGGATGTATGGAGTGAGTGGGAGCTCACAGTTGAGGAGGAGGAGCTTCTTCTCCGTGCTAGTACAGCAATTGATGCTAGTGATGATGACGTGCTAGAAGTGCACTATACTGAAGACGGTCTTTCATATACATCTGAAGACTTGGTACGGCGGGGGCCTTCAGGTCGTCTTTGCATAGAGGATGACGAGCGGTTGGCCCCTAGTTTGCCTACAATAGGAGTACGCGAGGATTTATTTGAGGAGATGCCTCTTCTCCTAGATATATCAATAAGTGATGAACCTGAGCTTGAAATTGAATGTATACCACCCCCTCTGCTAGACATAGTGGTAGTGGAGGATGAAGACATAGATATTCTGATAATTGAACCCGAGATTGTGTATATAAAAACTATTATAAATATTGATTTGTCAAATGAATAAAGATTAGAAAAATGAATTATTTTTTGTTATCTTTGATAGAAGACTTGGTTATGGACTGATAGTACTCTATGGGGTGATTTAATCAAACTGAACTATTCATGTACAGAAGTCTCTGCTGGTATCCTCACTATCTATATATATCTATATGAAAATTAAAATAATACAAACAAATTTATTGTGTGATTGCAATATAACACTCATTATACATATAAATAATTAGATTTAACGGTAAATCATATATGAGAACTCTTTCACATTGGTTTCTGTTGTTTAAAATCCTTTTCATAGAATGGCCTCTTATGTTGTCTCTTAAAGGACCACTTTTTCTCTTCTCTTATAGCATAATCATCATAATAATCCGAGTTATATCTTGCACTATACACATTTTTCTTTGGGTTTTCACTGCTGTCTTTTACACTATAGAGAAAGCCCTCTTTTACCAATCTCTTCTTTTGATCTTCCTTTTCTAACATATCAATCCTTCTTTTATCTGAGCTTACTTGCAATCGATATAAATTTCTCTCCATGTCACGTATAATGTTTCTTCTCGTTTCCTCCAGATTCTTCTCATCTGTCTCTGCCTCTATGCAGTCTAAACATTCAGTAGGTTCTTGTGAATGCTCAAAATCATGAAAATGTCCCTTACAAATAGAACAGTTGCAATAAAAGGATATTTCTAACTCAACTTGTTCACTCATGTTATTACACTGCTCACTAAAAGCTTAGTGAATTCTATTCACAGATTGATAAAACTATAGCAAAAATCCTTTCACTCTGACTGCCAACTCTAGGCTGACCTGAAAAGAAAGTTGGCTCGAAAACAAAAACAACATTGACCTTGATATTGACTGGGACGGGGTGATCTAACTGTTCCCGGGAAACCCATAACATCTGGCTCGAATAACAACAACAGATACTATTTCTGGATCATAACATCTGGCTTGAACAACAATAACAACATTGACCTTGGCATTCGCTAAGAGCGTGCCAAAAACACACCTGGAGAAAGAGGTCATTGACCGATTACGCAATCATTCTCCCTAATGACTCTATGCCCATATATGGACTCCCAGTCGGACCTTTAGGGTCATCTCTACTCTAACGAACGTGCTAAGTTTAGTTAGGTTGGTGCTAGCAAGCAAACTGATATATCCTAATATAGAATATAGACTAAATAAACTTTGCACAATCCTGGTTCGAATAACGTACAACTAATTGAGACTTAAGTTGCATGTGAAAACTTTTTGCAACAAAGTTGGCATGGAAAGAGTAAGAAGGGTGCTGAAAGGACACTTTGAGTAGGAGGGGGAGTAGAATAGGAGGTTGAGGGGGAGTAGAGTAGTTGAGTAGAGTAGGAGAGGGACCTGGCACTTTGCTTCTCTAATCCTATGGACCCTTGACCCTTGCATGATTCTGGCTTAAACAAGGCGCAACATGCCAAACTTTCTGTTAAGAAAACGCAAGGGGGGGGGGGTAGAAGGGGCAACGGGTTCGGTGTGATCATCCATTCATAAGTCTTCAAAGTTGTAGCATGATTCCGGTTCAAAAAATAATAGAATTTGAATCCTTTAGAGCCAAAAAATAGAGAATCAAGGGCGAAGAGGAGTGTCAATTTTTATATAGACTCACTATGGTTCCAATCACGCATACTGAAATCCTTGCAAGTTTGATCTGATACCACGCGTATGGGATTGAGAAAACTCATGGGGCATTGAAGGGGTGGCAGGTAACCTTCTAGTCATCCACCCGTAGAAAGCGCGCAAGGATTTCGTTCCCGTCAGTTTAGGCCTAAAAAACGGTGCTAGAACTCAGATTCACGATTGAATGAACCCTTCTCCAACTTTATAGAGCCATTCGTTCGATTTGAGGAGGCAGAGAAGAATATAAAGAAAATAAAAACAAAACACATGGGAGAGATATCGCTCTTTGCTAAGTCTACTGTGTTTAGTATGAAATAAACCTATGAAGCATGCATAAATTATAGCCCTAGTTGCTGGTGCTACAAGATTTGTGTCACTTCAAGGGCCAAATTTTTGGACCTTCAGATCGTTCTGGTCAAAAGACCCCCATATGGTAGTTGGGGGACACACAAGTTGTTGAAGGGGTGGAAGACGACTCTCCTGTCAGTTTTAGGCATTAAAAAGGGCACTAGAACTCAGCTTTGCAATCGAATAAGCCCTGCTCAGCCTTGAACGAGCATCCGTTCAATATGATGAGGACTAAAAAATAATAATACTGGAGAATAATATTTCTCCGTGCTAAGAGTCAACAACCCTTGCTACAAGTCAACAGCTCGTAAAAAAAAATGGAATACCAACAATCATACCGTTTACTTTTTTTATATTTGCATTTTATTGACAACTAGTATGATAGAGCTCCGTTGCACTCTTGCCTCCTCCTCCTCATAGGTTTTAACCACATGAATGTATTCAGGAAAACCACTAAACCTCTACCAACAACCCACTCCCTCGCCTGAGAAGCAAATTTCTGCACAGTAAGATAGCAAGGTTCGGATAGTTTCATATCCAATGACCAAGCTCCTGTCAGTTTAGGCCATAAAAACACCACTAGAACTCGAATTCACGATCAAATGAGCCGTCCTCCAGATTCTTACGACCGTTTGTTTCATTTGATCGGCCAGAGGAATGTATAAAGACAAATAAATGGGAGGACATTTCTCTTTACTAAGTAAACGCTAGGCCTACTGCGTTAAGTATGAAATGAATTTATGAAGCTTTTGTCTTAGGTAGGCTGTTTGCATAATTCATAGCCCTAGTTGCTGATGCTGCAAATTTTTTTTCATCCCTGAAGGCACGTTTTTGGACCTTTTGATTGTTCAGGTCAAAAAATAAGTGTGAGCGCACCTGGGGGCATAGAAGTTGCTGAAGGGGTGGCAGATGACTCCTATCAGTCCTAGTAATTAAAAGTGTGCTGCAACCCAGACTTTGAGAAAGAATGAGGGTGATCTATTTACTTATTCATAATTGCGTTTTATATACAACCAGGGTAATTTGGCTCCACTGTCTCTCTTCCCTCCTCTTAACGTGTTCAAATCATAGGAAGGTATGATGGACAGCCTTCAGAGCTCTGTCAACAACCCCCTCCCTCACCTCGGAAGTAAATTTCTCCAGTTTCCTATTCAATGACTACTTTTAATTTTTGATTAACAACAATTACCAACTACAATATTGAGCAATCATAAGACATAAAAAGAAGTCAAAATCCGAAAATAGTTTAGAAATAACTTAATCACCGCCTAGATACATCCCTTAAATTGCACTACAATATCCCATCACCTACGTTAAATCTGAGACAAATCTCAAGCAATTACTTTCGCAACTTGTCGGCTTTCCATTTCCAATGAACTTTTCCAAATAGGAACGTATTTACTTGGAGTAATTCTCTGAGCTTAATGATCACTATTATTAATCTATTCCCAGAAAAACGTATTTTGGGAAAACCTTCTTTCGAAATCGAAAAAAATATATATAGACAATAGCTATTAGTCTTTTCGTACCACTAGGTAACATCTGTTTAATTCATTGATCAATAAAAGTTGAATTATATCAAACGCAAAAAAAGTAAGTTTTGAGGCCCTGGGGTAGAGAAATGATGGTAATTTCTACGTTTTGAAGTTGAAGAACGAATAACCGAATATCAACCTTAGACCGTCACTATCTCAATGCCAATCTACCTCAAACCACCCTTATTCACATAACTTATTTTAATATTGAAAGGTAAAAACTTAGTGATTATATAATCATTTTCATTTCATAATCATTTTATAATATTTGAAATTTTACTTTTATTAAAATAAAATAGAGGGCACAGTAGGTAGTAGGTATAAGCAAATTGAATCCGACTTTTCATTTTTCCCATATCTTTTCCCGTATAAAGTAAGAATTCAGATAAAATAATTGAAAAATTTTGTTAATAAATGAGAATTTTGTTAATAAATGAAATGTTTGCTAACATTTGGCCGGAAAATTTTGAAAGACAAGGGGGTGCTAATCAATATTTTGCCCTGGGTGCAATAGAGGCCAGAACCGCCAGGGGGCCTCTATAAAATGTTTATAGTTGCTCGCGCAAGCTAAATAAAATGTTTTCTAACATTTGGCCTGAAAATTTTCGAAAGACAAGGGGGTGCTAATCAAGATTTTGCCCCGGGCGCAATAGAGGCCAGAACCGCCAGGGGGCATTCAGTACTGACCTCAAAAATTAAATTATTTTAACTGTGTGCCTCGCAAGCTACAACAAGCTGTAGTAGGATTCATTCTTAAAGCCAAGTGTCGGTCAATTAAGCTATTCGCCATGGATGATAAACAGTATTTATTATCCTTACCTCAGCTTTCCGCCGGATTATGGACCATAAAATTCCATTATGTAGTTAGTCAATTTAAAAACAGTATAAAGCCTGTAAACTTCGATTTTTATTATTTGTTTTCATTTCATAATCTTTATACCATTTACCTATATCTTTTCATCGTCCTTATTTATTTGTTAATTCAAATCCCAATTTTAGTGCTTAGTTAACTGATGTCTCAAATCAAGCATTTGAATGTTTATTTCTAGATCTTGCCAGGGGCGTCTTTTGGGGGTGGCAAGGGGGGCAGTTGCCCCCCCCCCAATAATGTGGAGAAAAAAATATTATACGTCCCATGCCCTTTGACTATCCAGATATGGACCCCTCTTGCCCCCCCCCCTTCCCAATACAAATGCTGGAGATTCGCCCCTGAATGTTGCTAATAAACACAAAAATAAACTGAAAAACTTGTTTCCTGAATATCGAGTCCCAACAAACCCATTTCCTAATTCCTAACAGTCTTTTGCAAAACATCAAACAGTTGGAAAGATTCAACTCTTCCTTTCCTAAGACGTATTTTTTTTTTTTTTTTTTTTTTTTTTTTTTTTCTTAACATTCTCACATTTTCTACTTTAGGAATTCAGTACAAGAGCTACAGACGACTTTCTCCAGATACATTTCCATTGTGAATTATTCTTTGATGATTTCCAAACTAGGAGTGTCCTATTCATACAAACGAGGGGTCGCTTATTCTCCACCACCTGATGTCAGGGGCGTCCCGAGACTCATTTCACTGGAGGGCGATCTTCGTAAATTTTATTGAATCGTTACCTGATTTAAGCCGAATTTTCTGCAGAAATCAAGAATTTTGCAATTTCGCAAAATTTCTGACCGAATGCCAAAAATGTTGGAGGAGCGGCACGCCCCCCCCCCCCCCATCGGGACGCCATCACCTGGTGTACATCTCAGAGCACCATATCTTCCACAAATCGTTATACTCTACCGCTACGTTTAGCCTTCTTCAAGCTACACGTTTTCTCTAAGCGTGGCACGCATCATAGGGTGTATACAATTTTTAGAACTGAGGAGCCCTTCCATTGAAGCTTATACCATGTCAAAACCAAACAGGTTTACGTTAAAAAATGGAATACGACTATATTTCTACCGCAGTGGTCATACTGTTGATCAGGGTCATAAACAGAGCTGGGTTACAACAGATTTTTTCGGGGGGGGGTGTAATAAAAAATTAAAAAACACATCACAAATTTGTTTATATTCATTTTTGTTAGTTTTTACGAGTCAGACAACCATTTCGGGGAGAGGGGGGTAGGAAACCTCCTACCCCCCTGGATATGGCCTTGTTGTTGATATATTTTCAATAATTTAATAGTTTATGGAACGGGTTGCGCAAATAGTAATATGATGCAGGTTTTTCCAACTTCCTAATTTAATTCCTTGGGAAAAACTTCGAACAGATTTAATAGCATCAGCGTCGTCAATCATGGAGGTCCTGCTGTTCTTATCTCGGTAATGAACGAAAGATATAAGCAAGGAAATGACTGTTGTATCTTCTTTCTTTCAAAACAGTGAATATGTTGTAGCCTTTAAATATAAATCTTCCGAACTCTTTCAGTGATTGCACGACCCCCAAATTTTCAGTATTTCTCTCAATTTGCACAGAAACAAAAGCTGAGTTCTCCAAAATCTCCCCAAAAATTAACGATTTGTATTTAGCGTTAAACGTCCGTGCATTTCGAGAGGTTGCGTATTCCTCCCCCCGGTGTACATCATGGAGCACCACATGTGCCACGCAGTTCCCCTACGCTTGAAATAGCCCCCCCCCCCAAAAAAAAGAGATTTGGACGGTTCCGCCACGCTTGAAACGTGCCATCTGTGCATCTGATTTCTCAAAGTAGGCAACAGGTAGCTGTATTTACGATTGTTAATTTTTAGGGAGAACCCACCTTTCTTATGGAGAAATTCGGGAAGCCCCGAAATTTCGAGGATTGATAAAAATCGATAAATTCAGATGATATTTAAAGGTTAAGTATTTACTATCTTGAAAAAAATGCCGTTCTTTTATATACCAACTTCGTTCATTAACCATGCCATGGCGGCACTGATTCAATTAAGTCATCTCAAAGAATCTTCCCGAGGAACAAGATTAAGCTTGACCTAGTCTCGTTTGTATTCCCCCTCTCCTATTCTGAAAAAATTGCACTATATTATTATTTACGTAACATGTTGCATGAAGTAGTAAATCATATTGCAAAGACATCACGGTATTACCATTGCTATAGAAATATAATCGTAATTGATTTTCTGACGCATTCCTGTTTGATTTTGACATAGTAAATGAAAAGTATGGATTGGTGGTTGCATAAGGTATACTTATATCTGAGGGACTGTCCACTTTTATGAGGATTGGTACCATTCACTTATTTTTCTGCTGAATTGTTTAAAAATAAATCTTATCTTATAACTACTACTACTATTACTAACAACTCACAGCAGCACCAAGCCGCATGAGGCTAACGCAGTTCTTACAAATAAGTTTTCGGTAGTTGTTTGGGCACTTCCGTATTAGCCAGTACAAACTCGAAAAGTGAAGTTAGGTTAGTCCTAATTGAATATACCAAAATATGATGAATATATAATATTTTATTTTATTTAATAATATTTTGGTCTATATATTTGCTTATTAGGGGGGAGGAGGGGTAGATTAACCTAACCTTACCCCAACCGTTTTTTTATATCTTCGAAAATTACATAAATGTTCTAATACTTCCAGCTTTTGGAATGTAACTGTAACTCAAAGAATTTCAAACATTTGAAGTCAGCAATTTAAAAAATTTGGAATCGGCAAGAAAAGTAAATCTTTGATATAGAAGAATTATGCACCCCTTCCACGCCAACCAGTTCCCGAAACACATCCAATCAAAATTTTGAGATAGCCATTTTGTACAGCGCACTTGATTTCCAGGTATAAATCGTGTTTTAGATATGGACACACCCCGACAACCCTCATGAAGCGGGTTTCAAATTTTGTCCTGGGGGTACATAAGGTTTTTATAGAAACGTCGTCGTAGAAACTTCAAAGAAGCTCTTTCGATTGGAAATTCCAAGGGCTAGTGCCCTTTTTAATAGTCGAAAGTGATTGGAGGGCAACTAACCCTAACCAACTAAACCCCACCTTTCCCCAAAAAACATCCAATCAAAATTTTGAGAATGCCATTTTGTTCAACGTAGTTGAAAGTTCTGGAAATTATGTATTTGAGGATGACAAACCCCCCAGAGCTCCAAGAGCAAAGGTTGTAAGTTATGCCCTGGGGGCATGTAAGGTTTTTATAGATAGCCTTATCGTAAAAACTTCAAAAGGGGCTCATTCAATTGGAAATTGAAAGGGCTAGTGCCATTTTTAATAATCGAAACTGATTGGAGAGCAACTAACCCCCCTCTCACGCCCATCATTCCCCCTATAACATTCGACGAAAATTTGCCTAAAGTAATTTTATTGAGGTCTGTTGAAAGTACTAGACATTAGGTCTTGGAGGATGACAGCGCCCCCCCCAATTCCTCAGGGCAAGGGTGGCTAGTTATTCCCTGAGGGCATATAAGGTTTTTATTCAAAGCGTTGTCGTATAAACTTCAAATGGGCTCATTTGATTGGAAATTGAAAGGGCTAGTGCCTTTTTTAATAGTTGAAAGTGATTGGAGAGCAACTAGCGCCCCTCTCACACCGACCATTTCCCCAAACACATCTAATTCAAATTTTGAGATAGGTATTTTGTATAACATAGTTGACATTACTGGAAATTAGGTCATTTAGGATGACAAGCCCCTTCACAGCCCTTAGGGTAAGGGTTGTAATTTATGCCCTGGGGGCATATAAGGTGTTTATAGAAAGCGTTGTCGTAGAAACTCAAAAAGGGCTCCTTCGATTAGAAATCGAAAGGCCTAGTGCCCTTTTAATAGTCGAAAGTGATTCCTATGCTCCAATGGCCACAACATATTTTGCACTTTACTGAAAAAATATAAATGTTTTTACTTTTATAACTTAAATAAATCAAATAATATTAACATTTTATTACTAAAGATCAGTATATGTATATTAAACTGACAATGCACATTTATTTGTATTTTTTTCAGTAAAGTGCCAACTAGGTTCAGGCCTTGGGAAGACATAGGGGCTTAGACCCTGACTTATGTTAATTTCTGCTCGTTTTGAGTTTGACTTGGTTATTTATTGTGATTCCTGTTCGTTTTGGGTTTCATTTATTTATCGATGCTAATTTGGGATAATTTCACGCTTGGTAGATTATTTGATTTTATTTTTGCTCATTTTTGGTTTAATGGAGTTCTTTACTTTCTTTGAAAAAATTATTTTGTGGAAAAAGTTTTTTAATTAATTTCCGATCAATATTCCCTGCCCTAATAATCCAGAAATCATGATCTGAAAAATAGCCTGAGAAATTTTAGAATGTAAACCCTTTATATAGTAATTTCCTTTAAGAAAAGATTAGAAATATTGAGAATAGATTGGCTATTGAATCTGATCCGTGATTCTTCTATAATTTGACCTGCTGTCACAAGGAGCCTCGTGTCTTTTTCTTTTGTGTCCCTTGTGTATTCTATCATTACCAAAGTATCTACTGTGACTAAAAGCTTTGTCTATATATATATATACGCCAGGCCTATAGAACTCAACATGATTGCATTTGTATTCTTGGAGCGTGGAACGCTTTTCAAATGTCAACACATAAATTGAGTAGCAACTTGAAGCAATGAGTTCTCTTTTCAAGGTGAAAAAAAGATGCTTGTCCTATTTCTTGGTAATTAGCAAAAACCTCTAAGATGTGTGATCATTCAAATATAATCGTACAGAAAAAAATATTTAATAGTAAAATAACAAGACCCAAATTATATACCCCTTCAATAATTTAGAAAAAACTGTAATTTTTTAAGTAGCTTTAAAACGGTCGCTCGTTTTAAGTGTCAAATTCACTCTACATTTTGAGCAGATAACTTTTTATATATACAACTTTTAATAACTTTAATTTATATATAATAACTTTTAAATAACTTTTAATTATATATATAACTTTTAATATATATAACTTTTATATATATAACTTTTTATATATATAACTTTTAATATATATAACTTTTAATATTATTTAATAGGCGTAAAAAGTGACGAAGACCACACTGCCTTTCCATAATTCCGCCAAGAAATTATTTCTAGAAATTTAAACCCCATCTAGTATCTTTTAAAAGTGCCATCTATAGCAAAATCTACAACATGATAACTTATACTGGTCCATTAAAAGAATGTTTTCCGCACTCAGTAATTTCTAGGATAGAATCGACAGTTTTTCATATTTAGTAAAGCCATCGTTACTTCACATTCATGTTTTTCATCGTTACATCGTTATCGTTACATTACTAGTTATTACGGTTTCCTCCATGTTTCCCTAGTTTTTGTTCAATTTCCCCATGCTTGGGGATTTTGACAAACATTTTCCCGAAATGTAAGTACCCCTGACCTCAAATAAGTGTATGTATGGCCTCACTGTTGACTGTGAGGCCTCACATGTATGGCCTCACTGTTGACTTTGAGAAAAAAAAATGGAAAAACGGAAACTCAGTACGATCCATCGGCTTCACCCCCTGGCCCACCGAGACCTTAAATTAGAAGTGGTGCCTTTGTAAAATAACATTTTTTTTTTATTGGACCATTAACTTCTGCCACGGCTTGTCTTTTTTCATTATGGAAGCAAATTGACGAACCTTTGTTTCTTCTAATTGTTCAGGTGGTGGGGCAAAAACTTCTTTCTCTTCCAACGATTTATCTAGTCCACGTTTTTGATTTTACAAGGTATGGAAGGCATTGACGACCACACACTTTTGTTCCTTTTAATTGTTCAGGTGGTGAGAAAAAAACTTCTTCTTTTGCCTCGGCTTGTCTTTTGTTATTATGAAAGACATATCGCCAAACCTTTGTTTCTTATAATTGTTCAGGTGGTGGGACAAAGACTTTTTTTCTTCCAACGATTTATACAGTCCAAATTATTTTCAAAGGTTTGGTAGGTATTGATGACCTGATCTATGTCAAAATCCAAAACCCAATCATCATTCGCTATCATTTTCAATTTGTTTGCGTCGTTACACCTCGGCATATCTTTCGTCATTACGAAATACATATTGCCGCACCTTTGTTTTTGTTTAACAAAGTTATGGTAGGAATTCATGACCTTATCTATGTCATCACTATCATTTTCAATTTTGACAGGTTTTGATTCTCGCTGTCCAGGTTAATTTTCATTGAGTTGCTGCTCTTCATTTTCCTTTTCGACTCGTTCACTTGTTCGTTGTTCTATGTTTTTTAATTACTAGTGTATCTCCCCTTCATTTTCATTTTTACAACGCTCTTATTGTCGTTATATCAAATCTTATAACCGCCCTTGTCTTCTCTCTTCATTTTCATTTTTGACATATTTTTGGATTTTGATTACTTCAGAAGCTTTAGCAATAGCCTTTGCTTTAGTGGCCCGTATTGGTGTTGTCGCAATTGACGGTTCAGGTTGTCGAATTTTCCATCTTATCACGTTTGAGAGTTCAGGGTGTTGGTTCCAAAGAATCATCCCTTATAGTAACTGCAACTGAAATTTTCGTTCTTTGGCCTTCCAACAGACATTATATTATATAAATAACTGTTACTTTGGAAACTCAACGATCTTATTTACGCTATGCATAACATCATATAAGAAATTACTTATAAAATGTCATATACGATGGCATAAGAAATGCTTATAAGATGTACCAACATAGTACATGACGTCAATTGCAAAATCCAAAACTATGGCTCTTAACGATTTTTCTCAAACTTATGACCTATCTAGACAGTTTTTTTATGCGAGAATATCCCAAGATACCAATTTTCCCGAAAAAATATGGAGCCGTTTTGGAGAACATATATACATACATATACAATTACTGCTCACATATAAAGATAGTATATACATATATAACGTCTTAAAGGTAATTATTTGGTCAGAAAAAAAACTGAAGAGAAAAACAAAACAAAAAAATACAAGAAAAGAACTGTTTTCCTGCTTTAGCAAATGAGAAAAATAAGCACTTGAACGAGGTCCTGACCTTACTCACCTACCCAATCGTCTAGGACAAAGCAGTATAACCAGACATAATAGGAAAGAACGAAATTGCCAGTCTCTCCAAAGCTAGTCCGCTTAACTTATGACCAGAGTTAAAACGAACCCATCAAATAATTACGCAGGAAATCCGTTAGAGATTGGCAATTATACTGGAAAAGAACCCAACGCCAGCATTTTTTTGGCAATTCTACCTCATTCAGTCCCATTAGATGAAATAGCCAATTACTATCGACAATTAGAATATTTCATTCCTTCCTTATCCCAGAGAGATTCAATGATAGCCCTTGAAAATAATACTGTAAATAAACAGGTATACATTACGAAGCGTCAGCTTTTCTCCTCTCAGTTTCATGACAAGAGCTCCCATTTCTTGTTTGAAGAGTTCTGGATTGGGGCACTTATTGAAACTTCTTTCAAGAAACAGATCTGCAACAACTTTTCCCTGCAACATAAAAAAGCAGTAAAAAACACACCAACTTTTTTCCCCTGAAAAGAAAGGTCAGACAGGCAAAATGAACAGCTGATAAAAATCTATTTGATCAAAAGAATTCACGAGCAATAAATTTGAATCCAAGCTGAGATAGAAAGACTTTTAGAAGTCATAGGAAAAAAAATTGTTTAGGAGTATTCGTCAAATCAGCATGGTAAAATACATGAAAGTTATAAGTAAACATGGAATAGAATAATAAAAACTATGAGATTTCAAGCTGTCTGGATTCTAGTCCGTGGGAACAAAGCGAGATTTCTTGATGCAATTAAGTATAATGGCTCCCATAAAATCATAATTATACTATCATATTGCTGTTATTTATAATATAACATAATTTGATTATAAATTTTTATAATAAATAATTTCTGAGACCACACTGGCTAATCATGATAAAACATAAAATTGCAAAGAAACACGAGGACAATTAACAGCCAGTGAAAAAATTGAAGAATTATGCAAATATTTCGATCAAGACCTCCGCTTGACCGTCCTCAGTGCAGAATAAAACTGCAGTTTTATTTTTTTTTTTTTATCAGTTTTATTTTGCACTAACGACGGTCAAGTGGAGGTCTTGACCGAAATATTTGCATAATTTTTAAATTTTTTCACTGGCTGTTAATTGTCCTCGTTTTTCTTCGCGCTTTTATGTTTTATCAGTTTTAATAATAGATTTTAATTCCCGAACTGCAGTTACAGAAGAACACCATTCGATCCCCATCCAAGACTTTGAAAAAGCTTATGCAATTAAAAACTGCATTTTAAATTACTGCAACCGAATAGCTCTGAAATAGCTCTGAATAGTTCCCATTTTCGAGTCTCGTCTTATTAAAGTTTCAAAGACACAGAAGTAGTTATTATAAAAGTGAGTAGTAGGTACTAGTGCCTGAGTATCGGCGACCCTTGAAATTACCGCAGCATGCCCTCACAAGCCTGGCTTTCGGTGTGCCGCAGATCAATTTTTATCAGATTAACGATCCTACACACAAATACAACTAACAAAGAGACTACTACTACTACTACTAACAACAACTCCCCGCAGCACCAAGCTACCTGAGGCCAACACAGCTACGCACGCTCCTCCTCCCTCCCAATCTATTAAAAGCATCCCTTTTTATACCCTCCCAGGAAGTTCCCATTTCCTTTAAATCTTTCTTTATGACGTCCTCCCACCCAAGACGAGGACGACCTGCTTTCCGTTTAGCCCTAGACGGTTGGCCAAAAAGGACAATCTTCGGCAATCTGTCATCCTTCATCCGCACAACATGCCCTAGCCATCTCAACCATTCTTTCATTACAGCCCGAGAAACCGGGATTGAACCACATTTTTAGTACAGCCTACTGTTTGAAATACGGTCAGTCCACAGGGTACCCAGAACGATCCGTAGACAATCTCTCTGGAAAACATTTAGCAAATCTTCATCCGCTTTCGGAGCGCCCATGCTTCAGAACCATTTTTGACCAATGTCATCACTGTAGCTTCTAATATTCTAATCTTGGTTTGGAGTCTTATCTTCCTATTCTTACAAACTTTTTTTTAACTGTGAAAAAACACCCTGAGCCTTGGCTATTCTACTTTTAACATCTTCACTGCTCCCACCGTCGTTACTAATAATACTACCAAGGTAAGTGAAGCTGCAATCTTTTCATTACCCAGCGTCACCTCTTCGTCTTCACTTATTCCTAGCCTTAGTCACTTAGTCTTCTTAATATTAATTTTCAAACCTATTCTAGCACCCTGAACTCGCAAAACCTCTAAAACTTCATTCATTTTGCTCACACTTTAATCTACAATGCTTAAATCATCAGCATAATCTAAGTCCAGGAGAGTTTATCCTCCCCATTTGATTCCGTGGTCTCCCATTGCGTTTCCTGTGCTCCTTAAGACAAAGTCCATCAAAATGATCCATATAAAGGGGTATAGAACACAATCCTGCTTAACTCATCATTTAATACAGAACCAGCTGCTAACCTCATTTCCTACCTTAAACGCAGCAGTGTTATTCTCCTACATAGCACTAATCACTTTAATGTATTTGACTGGTATACCATACGAGGATAAAAACCTTTTCTAAAGCTCTTCTATCAACAGAATCGAACGCTTGCTCATAATCTATAAAACTGAGGACCAAAGGTGTTTGACAACTCAGGCATTACTCAATTATTAACCTGAGAGTGAAAATTTCGTCGACACATCCTCTACCTTTTCTAAAAGTGCACTGTTCTTCTCTTAAAACTTTGCCAACAGCATCTCTCAGTCTAAAAAGTATTATATTACTAAGTAATTTGTTACCTACAGAGACCAGACTAATGCCTCGATAATTACTAAGCCCACTCTTATCACCTTTGTTACACAGTGGTTTAATAAAGGTTTTCCTAAAATCGTCAGGTACTTCCCCTTTTTCAAAAATCATATTCATAATCTTCAGTAACTTATTTCTAACCTCAGAGCCACCATATTCAAGAAACTCATTTATCACACTATCACCACCTGGTACCTCATTATTTTTTAATAAGGTACTGTCGCTAGTTCTTCCTCACAAAACAAATCTTCATTCATATCAAAGGTATCACAAACTTTTTCATTGTCCTCTATTTCTTTTCCTGCAACTCTATCCCGGTTTAGCACTTTCTCAAAACGTTCTGTCCATCCCTCTTTAACTCTTTCCTTACCACTAATTGTGGCCACGTTCGTATCTTTAACTGGGACACGTCCGGTTTGACTACTCCCTCGCAATTTATTAACATGGCAGTATAATATTCAACTATTATGCCGTCGAACTGCATCTTCCAGGTCCTCGGTAATTTTATCCATGGCCTCCACTTCACACCTCCTTAGTTCATATTTTAATACTTTCTTCACTTTCCTTACGTTCCTTTTGTTTCCATATGATCTATCACTCGGATAATTCTTGTACAAGCCCCTTCTCCTCGCTATTAAACATAAAGCTTTTTTACTGATATTCTTAGCTGCAGTCGTAATTTTCTTCCATAAGACACGATCAGCAACTTCACGAATTGTTTTTCTAAAATTATTCCGACCATCTTCCACGTTGTCAAATTTTAAACTCTCGAGTTTAGTATTCAACTATTCCTGGAAAGTTTCTCTCAAATTCTCATCCTAAAGTGTACCAACATCATAACTTCTCAGGAGGTAGTTACTCTTCCGAAGTTTCAGCTTTAAATTAACCCTAGACCCTACTAGATGGTGATCTTTACTTTTAACATCAATAACAGTGCTGCTATATACCCTAGTATCTTGTATTAATCCTGCTAGTCTTCGGTTTACTATAACAGAATCAATGAGGTTTGCTGTCTTACCATAAATCACGTGAATACCATGTTAACCTATTGGACATTTTATGATCAAACACCGTATTGGTTATAACTAGATTGTTATACCTACAAAATTGCAAAAGTCTGAAGCCATTACTGTTTTCTTTTCCCCCACCAAATTTACCTAGGCTAGGATGCCATCTATCCCTATTTCTACCGACCTGGGCGTTAAAATCTCCTAGTAAAAACATCATATTTCTGCCTGGGACACTGTCTATTTGCTCCTGTAACTGTAAGTAAAATTCATCTGAGTCATTAGTATCCCCGTCAGTCGGTTCTACATGGGCATATACAACTACAACTGATACCCTGAACTTTTTAGTTATAAAAAGAGCAATTAGTATTTTATTACTAATACCTTCCCAAACTAAACAAGACTTAGCAGCTTCCTTATTCATCATGAGCCGTGCTCCCTGTCTATGCACCCCATCTTTCCTGCCTGAGTAAACAAAATCTATGTCACCTAATTTCATGCTTCCTACCCCTGGGATATGAGTTTCTGAAACTCTTAATAAGGCCAGTTCGAATCACCTGAATTCGTCAGTCAAAATGTCGATACGACAGTCATTTTTTAACGTCGTATCATTCCAAGTTCCAATTTTCATGTTCATTAAATCATTGAAATTATTATGGCCTCAGGAAAAGCAATGATACCGGATACCAGTGCAAGACGGGGATCAAATATCTTATCAGGTCTGCACCAAAGCACTTAAGCCGGCTTATAAACGGCCATTAAGAAGTCCCTGGGATCTCCAAAACAAATGGAGGCTTTGTGCAATCCTGGGCCCATCTTGGTCACAACATGGTTTTCAGCAATTGGCGATGCTCTTCTATCAACAAGATTCGAAATTCTGCACAGAGAGCATCAAGCCTGTTACCTTTGACTCATTATATATTCACGCCTACAAATATTAGGCTACTACGGGGAGGCAGCCCATAGTAGATAAATTAGGCAGGAAGAGGTTTTTCAGCCCGCGACGCCCGTCAAAACAGACCAAGCCCAGAAGAATTATCCATTAAACAGAATCCTGTGTGAATGCTGCGTTGTTTACTAGGCTATAATGTCCTCTGGATATGACACTTCTCAAGCGAGAATAGAGTTGGTCACAAGGTCCCCAGTCTTGCAAGTACCCCGAAAGGGTCGAGGCAGCCCTTTGCAGAGGCCGTTTTCCATAAATCTAGATCTTACACCCTGCCGCAGTTGTCCTCCTACAGAAGATCCTCCCGCGATGGTGTTCTGCGTCACCACGCAATTTAACCCATCACTGGGAGAAAGTTTGTAACTCACGGGACGTGTGGACACGCCAGCGGACCCTGTTGAGTGTACATTTGAGAGACCATTTGTACATTTGAGCAAACCCAAATCTGAAATGATTGTACGATAAAACAGCTTTGCATTATGTTGTTGAAAAGGCACATGATATATTTGTCAACTGCTGCTGAGCATTAGAGTCAACCCAAATGTGAAATGCTTGGTGTAAAGCAAAACAGCTTTGCATTGTGTTGCTGAAAGGCACAGGGTATCAAATAACTGGTATTGAATATCCTTTACAAAACGGAGCCAACCCAAACGTAAGAGGTGATTGTCCCTGAAGAACAACCTTACATTATGCTACTGTAAAACGCAGATTGGATATTTGTCAGCTACTAGTTTCAAATGGTGCCAAAACTGATTGCTTAGATTCTTACAATGAAATACCTTTACATTTGACTCTGATAACAAAAAATAGCGATAACTATCTGTTTAACTATCTGTTCGTCGTGTCTAAATATCCGTAACTAAAAATGGAGATAACCCAAACCTGAAAGTAGCGATCAAAAAACAGCTTTACATTATGCTGCTAAAAGGTACACTGGATACAACAGTCAACTAATGGTGAGCAATGCAGCCAACCCCAATTCGAGACATTTTCATCATAAAAACAGCTTTATATTACATATACATATGCGTGTATTTAGGCCAGTGGCCATACACACAAAAAAATTGAACAAATCAAACAATAGCACCCAACACTTTGAAATTATAATTTCCGTGCCTCTAAAACATTCTCTTTTAACAATTTCCACCGTAATAATTAGCTCACGAGAAGGGTCTTCACGATAATTCGGAGCCGTGGTGCACCCCCTACCCCCCACCCAAAAAAAAAGTTATTCCTTAAATTCTTCAAACTTCGGCAATTACCCAGAAAATGTTCAATGTTATCCCCATACTCCTCACAAAGCGGACAAGCACACCCACCTCATGGGCCATCTTCATCATAAGAATCCCAGTGTCTCTTACGCAATTGCATACAATTTAATCACACCCTCAATCAGCACTTCATTGCCCTCTACGGTAGGTTCAATCTCAAGTTATGCTGCCAAACTTGACAAACCGAGTGTTTGTCGGCTGCTATTCCTAAATGAAGCGGGTTCAGATTCCTTGACTTCAGATAACGAGATAGCATTAATGACTGCGTTAAAAAAAAAAACCTTATTTATCAGAAATAGTTCTTTCAAAAAGTACTCTGTTGTATCTAAATATTTTTTTTTATAAAATGTAGTTTCTGAGATTTCCGAGGTTTTTTAGATTTTTTTTTTTCGAAAAGGGTGTTTAAATTTAGGTAGTTTATCGTTCCAAGTTACCGGAAGCTGTAGAAGGAAAATACAGACAAATGTTCAAGCAACCAGTAAATAGAAATGGTAATGCTCCAAAACTAGCACCAAAGAAAAAATGGTTTCGGAGACTATGGAAGCTTGCTCTATATGAGTTTGACGGTTCACTACAATCAATGTGCCGGGATATAATTAGGCACGCTAGGGTCGTTTCTGAACGGGCACAGGCAATTGCGGTATCTTAGAAACTGGCTTAGTTTCTAATCCAGGGTTACCACCCCTAGTGATTTATCACTATTTCTAGTGATTTTTTATATTGCCACGAGAAAAAATCCCTAAATCAGCACATAAATCACTAGATTGTTGAATAAAATCACTAAATCCAGCCACAAAATCAGTAAAATCTAGTGTTTTGTTTACCGAGTGGCAACCCTGAGTGGCTCTCGTGCATCTAAGCTGTCCAAGTTAATTGCTGAAAAATGAATTTTGAAAAAGAGCTGGAAACACTGATAGCTCTCCCTTTGCTACCTACAGTAACCAGGCTCATGCCTCTATAATTCACAAATTTTTTCTTATCACCTTTCTTATACAGGGGTTTAATCGGGGTTTTTCTAAAATTGCTAGGTACTTCCGCCTTTTTCAAAAATCATATTCATAATCTTCAGTAACTTATTTCTAACCTCATAACCACCATATTTAAGAAATTCATTTAGCACACTATCAGCACCTGGAACCTTAATATTTTTAGTATGATGATACCTTTTAGACTTAGTGATGCTGCACACACAGTTTTAAGAGAAGAACAGTAGAGTTTTAGGAAGGGTAGAGGATGTGTCGACCAAATTTTCACTCTTAGGTTAATAATTGAGAAGTGCCTGAGTTGTCAAACACCTTTAGTCCTCATTTTATTGATTTTCCAAAAGCGTTGGATCCAGCTTATAGAAGAGCCTTACCGAAGGTCTTATCCTTGTATGGTATACCAGACAAATACATTAAAGTGAATAGTGCTATGTACAACACTAGTACTGCTGCGGTTAAGGTAGGAAATGGGGTTAGTAGCTAGTTTCATATTAAATCAGGAGTTAACCAGGGTTGTGTTCTATCTCCACTTACAGGGATCATTTTTATGGACTTTCTCTTATCGAGCACAGGGAAGACAATAGGACAACATGGAACCAAATGGGGAAGTAAAGCTTCCCTGGGCTCAGACTATGCTGATGATTTAAGCATCCTAGATGAAAGTGTGAGCAAAATGAATGAAGTCTCAGAGGTTTTGCGAGTTCAGGGTGCTAGAATAGGTTTGAAAATTAATGTTAAGAAGACTAAGTCGCTAAGGCTAGGAATATTTGAAAATGAAAATGTGACGTTGGGTAACGAAAAGATTGATCAGGTGTGCAGCTTCACTTACATTGGTAGTATTACTAGTAAAGACGGTGGGAGCATTGAAGACGTTAAAAGTAGAATAGCCAAGGCTCAGGGTGTTTAAACGCAGTTTAAAAATGTTTGAACGAATAGGAAGATAAGTCAGCAAACCAAGGTTAGAATATTAGAAGGTACAGTGATAACAGTAGTCAAATATGGCTCCAAAGCATGGACGCTCTGAAAAACGGAGGAAGATTTGCTAGATGTTTTCCAGAGAAATTGCCTACGGATTGTTTTGGGTACCAGACTTACTGATCGTATTTCGAACAGTAGCCTGTACGAAAAGAATTTTTCAAGCCCACTTTCTAGGGCTATAATGACAGAAAGGTTGAGATCGCTAGGGCACGTTCTGCGGATAAAGGATGACATATTGCCAATGTAAAGAGGGAAGCTTTGAATAGATTGGGAGGGAGGAGGAGCGTACGTAGCTGTGTTGGCCTCAGGCAACTTGGTGCTGCGGTGAGTTGTTAGTAGTAGTAGTAAATTGATTTTAAAAATAGCAGGTAAAAAACCTTATTTTAGACCGTGCGACAAAGACCACGGGAAAACCACTCCTTCTTCATTATTTTTGTGATCCCCCCCCCCCCCCCGACTAAAAATCCTTTGGGAGACCCTCCCCTGAATAAAAATTCCGGATGCGTCCCTGGGTCGTAGGGTGCCTTCACATCTACCTTAGATTACTAAACACGGCTTGAGCCTCTATAGACTGGGAGTCAAACTGGTTGTGGCAGCATAATTCTTGATGAGCTACGTCTTACATCATCATTATAGGCAGCATTAATTCACCTTTTAAGAAGCATTTAGGTTTTATTTTTTCGGTTCAGTGTTTTTTCCAAGATTCTTTATTTTTGCAGATTACACAACAAATAATCTATATTAGTATAAAATATTTTAAAAAGTAAATAAAACAATAAATCTTAATCTACCTGTTTAAGTATAATTGCCTTGAATGTATCACTGAGGTCCTTTAAATCTTTTTGTGTTAGCTTGGTAGTAATCCCACAGTCAAGGACGATCAGAAGGGGGGATGGATTTGAATCATAGTCCTTCCGTACCAGCATATTCCCTGGATGGAGGTCCCCATGAACAAAATTGTCTTCGAAGATCTGCAAAAAACAAATAAATAAATAAATATACATAATATTATCCTTTCAAACAAATCTTCCCAAAGTAAAACTGCCAATTACAGGAATTTTATCGAAAATTCCATGAACGGCTTCTTTTTCACCTTTTTTCCATAATTAAATTTAGCATAGCGGAATCTAGTTACCTGCTCATAGGATATAACCATATCTGTTTCTTTCTTTTTCCAAATAAATCTGCCCTTGTTACAGTTATATTACGAGGGCTGATAGAAAAACGAATAAATTTAAAACAAAATTAAATGCATACATAGCCTAGTAGTAAATTAATACAAAAACATATAATAAATTAAAAAATATGCTAAAGTATCTGGAGCCAATCGGAGGATTCCGAAAATACGGCCGTCGCTGGGATTGCCAGTGGCTGGAAATGGTGGAGCCTGCCACCCTCGAGCGAAACCTATGGAAGGAGACATGTCGTCATCTACTGGGCGCCACGATGAGTCTGGATGCGTATTGAACGTGCAACAAGTACAAGTACAAGTCTATCTCAACCATCACAGACTAATTTATTTTGGTATTAATAGGCTATCGATTGTTGTTTTAAGGAAAAAAATTATCACTTCTGCAATATTTTTGGCGTTTTTTACCACATGTTTTTAGCATTTCCAAAATACTAAAGAGACTGATATACAATTCTCTTTTTTTTTCCAATTTGGAGGTAATAAAAAAGAGAGAGGCAGAAGTTCCCATGAGTTAGTAAGTTTTCATGAAATTTTCCAGAAAAAAAAATATTAAAACAATTTTTGTTCTTCAGGGTACTAAATAATATTAAATAGATGAATAATTTCTAGCTCCAAAAATAATTCTTAGGAATAGTCGGACTTAGGTACAAACATTATGTATCGATAGATGTGTCAGACTCCCTGTAGAACACGGAATTATTGATTAGAAATCACTTATTTATTTGGAATCAAATTATTGCATCACAATTATTAACCTCTTCTGAATTCCTAGAACATAATTCCAGATCAGTTGAGCTTTTTTCTGAAAATTAATTTAAAAACTTTTTCCACAAAATAAGTTTTTCAAAGAAAAATAAAGAATTCCGTTAAACATAAAATGAGCAAAAATAAAATTAAATAATCTACCAAGCGTGAAACTACCGCAAATCAGCATCGATAGATAAATGAAACCCAAAACGAACAGAATTACAATAAAATACCGAGTAGAATAAAAACGAGCAGAAATTAACATAAGTTGGGCTCAAAACCCCTATGCCTTCCCAAGGCCAGAACATAATTTGCACTTTACTGACAAAAATATAAATGTTTTTACTTTTATAAGTTTAATAAATCAAATAATATTAACATTTTGATTACTAAATATCAGTATATGTATATTAAACTGACAATGCATATTCATTTTATTTTTTTCAGTAAAGTGCAAATTATGTTCTGGTCTTCAGAAAGCATAGGGGTTTTGAGCCCTACTCATGTTAATTTCTGTTCGTTTTGAGTTTGACTCGGTTATTTATTGTAATTTCTGTTCGTTTTGGGTGTCATTTATCGATGCTGATTTGCAGTAGTTTCACGCTTGGTAGATTATTTGATTTTATTTTTGCTTTATTTTTAACTAACAATGACTATTAGAAAATTCAAGACTACAAGAATCACATTGAAAATGCTTAGCACAAAGTACGGATGCGAAGTTAATTATAACTAGTGATCATCAATTATCTTTTGCTGCCTTCAACTTAAAATGTTTCTCATATTTAGTAGAAGTTGCCTACGGTGCATTCTGCACTAATTGTAATAATAAATATTAATAAATAATTTTTATTTCAATTTTATTAATTCTTATATTGTAATTTATTCTAATTTATTTGATTAAAACAAGGATCTATTTAATTTAAAATCTAATGTTTTAATTTTATTTGAATGAAGTTAAAAATCGATAACTAATAAAATTATTAATTGGTTAAAAAATTAATCAATAATAAAACCACATTTCAATAAATATTGATCAGAATTTAGCGGAGACTACAAGAAACTCATATGACATAAAAGTCGAGCTGCTCCAGAGACCAATCACAAACAACACGTAGGCACTCTCATCAATTCAGTTGAACACTATCTAGGAAAAGGAACACAAGTCTATAATAACAGTAGAAGAAATTTTTTCCAAAGCTCAAATCTCATAGGAATTCCCGGTGAATTTCAGAGGAATTCTTATCTACAGTCATTGTAGCCTCGTGGTCTTTTTTCCCCTGCTAATAAGAAATGAGAGAGGGTATATCCTCTGATGAAGTACCAAAAATCAAGCCCTGTAAGATACAATTTTTGAGTGTTCTTGAAAAGACAAGTACCCACTTAATATTTCATTATGCTGCACTTAGAATGTTTGTAATTTACCTTATTCTACAGCTTCCTTATTAAAATGATTTGACTTAATCGTGTAAATTGTGACTGTCACAGATTTCACTTGGTTGTACCTCTTAGATAAATGTATCCCAGATTTCATCTCTTGATTGTTGACAACTACAAAAGTTAGCTTTCAATGAAATTAATTTTTAATACAAGGTCAGTAGAGGACACAACTTCACCTTTTCGTAAATTTGAAAGTTCAAAGCTTTTGTAACTTCTGATTTTAAATTTTACTAGCAATGAAACATTATTCACATAAATTAAAATTTAAAGTACTTTAAACATAAAGCTTTAGCATTAATACTGGAACCACTAACTTAAAAAAACAGCACCAATGAAATAGATATCAATTCCTTTTTCTAAACAAGTCAATAAATTCAGTTTGTCAAGGTTACATGTACATACAAGTTTGATTTAATTAATAATGATGCAGGGGGAGGGGAGGCTGCTCTGGGGAAGTTCCTTATTCTGATGTTCCAACAAATAAAAAAGCGATACTTGTATTACTTTTTTTTTTTTTTTGAACCCATGGAATTCTTTGACTAAAAAGAATTCTGTATTCATTGAACCTATAGAATTCTTTTATCCTTGAAACAAATAATAAAAAAAAATGTTTTCAAATCAAATCTGTAGGAGATATAATTAATGTTTTTCCTTTGTCATTCAGGATATTAAGCCTTACTGGTAAGGAATTTTTCAATGAACATGCAAATCTATGAGTAATTGATTCAGTGGGAGGGGGAGTGGGTTACCTAAGTTCGACCTTTATTTTCAGGGCAGGGTGCAGCAAGATTTGCGACCGATTGAATTTTCCGTCTACGCTCATTACGAGCATTTTAGCAAAAGATAAGAAGAATAATGCTTAATACTTACTAGCTTTGTAACTGAAAGTTTTAATAATTTTGAAATATATATAGGACACTTCTGATATCAGTGTTACAGTTTTGTATCGAATTCCTTGTAAAACCTCGGCAATTTTCGGTAGGAAATCGGTAGATGGCTTTCAGCACGAGAACTATCTACCCATTTTCCACCGGAAATAGTTTTGGAATTTTCCTTTTTTGTCCGGAGATGGACTAGGAATCGGGTAGATCTCCCAAGAAATCGATAGAAGGGGAAAACCTGTCTGATATGTATTAGTATAAGAATCACAATAGTCCAGAAATCGATTGATTAAGCACTATATCCTTTTTGACCTCAACGCTTGGCTGAGACAAATATAAAAGTAGATTAAGTTAGGCAGCTCTGGGAATGTCTACACTCCTTTAATCAATATTATGAACTAATTTTTCTGCAAATGGCCTAGTCAGACATAAATTGACGTTCTGATAGTTCGATACTTTATGAGGTAGCTTTGGAAATTGACTTTAGTCATGATGAACTGATATTGATGCCTCTTGTGTGGCACCCCAATGCCGAGAAGAAGAAACTATGCCACCCTAATTTCTTGCATTTTAATAAAATCCAAATATTTAAAAGGATTAAAAATTACATTTTGACGCTGCATTATGTATCCTCATCAACGATACGAAGCCTAGGTCTCAATCCCAGTCGACATCGACGCCTGGTCGACCGTCGTAAACGACCAGTCGAAACTTCAAAAATTGTCGGTCCCGAGTCGGGCTGAATAGCCTGTACTTTGTATCAAGGACAAGTAGCACGAGTACGAGCAAGTACCGTCATAAAGCAATGTAATGCCCCCCATACGGTTCAAATAGCAAAAATTACCTCCACGTTTAATATTAATCCTCAACAACAACAAAAATCCATCACTCTGGAGATAAATGTGAAATCTTCTCTATAGAAACCTTTTTCTATAGTTGGTCGTTCAACTTTAGCAAGGTCACTCGACCAGTGAACTAGCTTTGTTACGGTACTTTGATATCTAAATTGGAAAAAGCTTGCATTGCTACAATTCTTCAGTGTTTCAGTTATGTCGAATCTGTTTTGCCGACTTGTCGAAAAGTATTCATCCATTACGAAGTAGCTGTGATTTATAATATTTTTATACAAAGCAACTAAGAAAATGTGTTACGAGGAGTCTCGGTCAATTTTTCGACTTAATAAATTCCAGTTCATAGTCACATTCCGTCTTAGTCAACCTTCAGGCATCAAAGCCGTACGACCAGCAATCCAATTTCGAAGGTTTAAACACACTGCTGTTATTCAGTGGCTGCAGATAAGTAAGAAGGGGGGGGGGGTTGAAAAATCTGTCAAAGTTTTGGTTCTACGGTGGGGATTGGGCATCATCAAGTTGAGTTTGGTACGATTCCAGAATAGAAAGGGTTTATATTTATAGGCCGTGTCGAGCAGTTTCAAGCAATTTTGTGGGAACCTCACACCCTAAAGGAGTGTTTCAAGGGTGGCAAGCAATGACTTTTGAAGTCATCACCCTCCCCAACAACAAATCCATTTGGGAATGAACTATGTCGATGACTTCAAGTTTCCCTCTACACTGGTGACGATCCAGATCTTAAGTTAAGTTTGGTTGCTTTAAGTCATACAGGTCACTGAATAAAGCGTAAAGGATGTCATTACCAAAATTTATGCACTTTGATTAATTTGTTTACTCTGCTGTAGATTCGTTGAGATTCTTGTCTCTTCTCTTTGCTCCATTGTTATGCCTTTGTAATCTTAGAACTCATTTTCATAACTTTAAAGCTTTTAATCTTTGGTGGATCGACTGTGATCTTTGATTTGGCTGGGGTATGTCTCGGATAAGCCCTGATTGATAACATACTGTCTTTCTATTCATATTTATTTTTTTTTGGGGGGGAGTGATATTTCTTTCGAAAGAAATTTTCTTCTTTTTTCATTACCAAACTGCCCCCAACCGTTCTGTAGATATTGCATTGATGTTTTTTTTTTCCTTGGTGCTAGACAAACATGTAAGGGTATACTCTCGTCTAGCTATACGTTTTTAGTAGCATCAACAAAAGATGCAGTTCTTGAAATTTTTCTTCTTTTATTAAAATTTATTCCAATTCTTGTAAAAGATTTTTTGGGGACATTTTTTCACTCTATCCTCTTTGATATATTTTTTAATCTCAACAATTCCTTTCTAATAATTATTTTACTCGGCGATGAAGCAACTCCATAAGGGAGTTAAACCCTTGCAGATAATACGAACATTTATTCCATACTGATAAGTCTGTATACTTATATCCGACGGATTTTTTTGGAAATACATACATAAATATCTACATCCTCTCAGTTGCTTTAGTTTCTTCTGACTCGCTGTCAACCAAAACAATAGGGTATGTTATAAAAATAAGCAGAACCAAAATCACGGCCTATGGGTCAATAAATTTCCCAACAAAACCTTTGTCTCTGTGTTTTTAAATTCGTTTCTATCAATAAGTACGTGGGACTTTATAGAATTGTGATTTCTAGTGGTTTATTTTTTACCTTCATTTTCATGTAATGATATGGACCCGATTACTGACGAAGATTTTTGCATGATAAAACAGAAAAAAGTGCCCGGTTAAGAAAAAATGCGAATCAGTAGTAGGAACCCATTATAGAATACTAAACTTACAAGATCACAGCCAATCAGAGGGCTACAAAACTAACTACACAAGACCACATCCTCTTTCTAGACCAATCATAGATGTTTCTAAGCGTAATGAATACGAACGGGAGTGACGCAAAAGATATAAGGAATCATGCCGGACTCTAAAGAGATAGAAATTATGTTTTAATAAGGCTTCATTTTCTTTAGGCTTAGCGATAAATTCAGGAATTATTGTTATTTCGAAGCCTTTATAACGCATCTTGACTCTTGAATACATATCTTGGATAACCTAAATTTAAGATGTTTCTAAGTGCAACAGAATCAGAGGGAAATGAGTATGGCTTCACTTGGGGGAGTGAAGAAGCATACAAGGAGACTAATAGAGATTGAATATATTACTTAACCAGATTCCTGAGAATTTTAAATGTGACAGTGTACAGTTGCCAAACATAGGAACCGTTAGAAATTAATCGAAATTTTAGGGGATTATTTGGGCGAAACAAATTAATCGAAATTTTAGGGATTATTTGGGCCAAACAGTTTGGGACATTTTAGAGGATGATTCGGGGTGAAACTCTGTGGTCGCTATAATAGACAAGTACACAATATGGGATGTGGACGATAAAAAATATTGTTTTTGGCAATTGGAGTATGCTAAATAGTCGAAAGTAATAGAGCCATTGGTATCAAGATGACAATGAGAATTAATCTAGCTTTACTTCCCGATTGTGTTCTGTATAGTAGACAAGTACCATTTAAGCAGTGTTGCCAATATAAAAAGTTAATCATCTTTTTTTTTAAACATGAAATTTTTATTTAAACTTTTTTAAACATTTCTTACAATGGACAAGTACACAATATAGGATTAGTGAGACGATTATGGATTTGAACATCAAGGACCACAACCACCAATGACCCTAGTCACCAAGGACCTCAACTTCCAAGGTCCCCTTTATTCAACCTCCAAGGGACCCCCTCCCCTCAACTTCTTGGGGCCCATCCCCCCATTTTTATACTTTTTAAGTTTTTTTTTAGATAATTTTATTTCAACTTTTTTTTTTACAGGTCATAGAATGAACAAGTACACAATATGGGATTAGTGAGACGATTTTTATACTTTTTTAAGTTTATTTTCTTAACATGATATTTTAATTTCAACTTCTTTTTACATGTCTTAGAATGAATAAGTACACAGTATGGGATTAGTGAGACGATTATGGATACGAACATCAAGGACCTCAACCATCAATGACCCTAGCCACCAAGGACCTCAACCTCCAAGAGGCCCCCTCCCTCCAACTTTTTGGGGTCCATCCCCCCATTTCTTAAATACTTTTTTAAAGTTTTTGTTTACTTTTTTTATTATTTTTTTAAACATGGTTTTTTCAACTTTTTTTACACATCTTAAAATAACATGAAATATGCTTGCAACTGTACGAATCATTCTCTATGTTTGCTCATAAACACGACACGGCTTTCCCAGTGATACTCTATGCCCGGTTATCGACACTACCTACTTTATTGCATATATTAAATCACTAATTTTTCTACATTGGAAGGATTGACGTCTGCATCGTATTTTTGTTTAAAAAATGAAAATGAATGATTCGAGGAAAGTGTGTGCATATGATAAAGTCATTGTTGTCTTGAATGCTGACAAGGAGAAGTATTTGAACTAGGAAACAAGCACAAGTGGTAACACTATTGGAAATGTGTGCGTGCCTTGCCATGAAAGTGAGAGTTCAGATTTCTTTGGAGTACCCAAGAGTTTTACCCAAGAGTACCCAATTGTACAAATAGTGGATGTACAAGAGTATCGTTACCAGAGATGATATTATAATAATAATAATAATTTATTTATGACCCACATATGAACATTATAAATGACACTGCGAGTAATGGAAAATATAAAAGAAAAAATAACAACATCATTACGAAATCAAACAACAATTAAAAAAAATACAAATTAACCGAAATCACGATAAAAAAAACTAAGGGGTCAGTGACAAAAAACATTACTAGTATTCATAATCATATTAGAAGACACACTGGCCAGTCGCACGCACTCAAAAAGGACACAAAACGTCGATAAATTGTTTATTTTTTAAACCAGGCCGGGTAAATACATCAGATATTTACAATATCTACAGGAACCACTTATAAGTCTCCGTAAACCTTTTTTCATCAGTAAGTGGTGGACTTTAGAGAGAAAATTTACTCCTGGAGAGCAAAAACTATTCTCAAAGTGCGTAAAATAGTGCTCAAAGAGAATGCCGACATAAAAATAATAGTTGATGAAGAGGGATATCTTCTTGCTCATGGTTCTAGTAGCACATTACCTACAGATACATCTTATTCCCCTATTCAAATGAATACTAAGGGGTTTTGGTGAATGTCAAATGAATGTTCAAATGAATGTCAAATGAGTGCGTTCTGGTATTAGCATTCGAATGAATGCAAAAGGGAAAAGAAAAGTCAACTGTTGCACTAATGTATTAAATCATATCATAGCTACCTGCCAGAAAAGTTACCTGTGTAAACATAATGTGAGAAAAGACAGTGAAATCGCTAGCAAAATAAAAAGGGCATTGGTAAACAATATCATCAATGATTATAAAGATAAATTGATGGAAAATGAAGCACAAGTGAACTCTATTACTACTATTGATCATATAGTCAACGAAACCAATAGTACCAAAGATTAAATGCAGATTGATTCAGCAGGTGACACCCGAATAAAAATTGTGGATGACTCAAAATGGATGAATAATTATTCTACTGGTTATGAACTAAAAGAACAGAATAACTATAGTATCAAGTGAGAACATGGTAAATTATTTTATGGAACAGATTCAAAATGTCCAAATTTGTTCAATGATGTTATTAATGTATAATAATGTCTTAAACATATTTTTATATTAATATTCTACATGTCATTATTTCATTACAAAAATATTACACATTACTTTGTTACATGATCTTTATTTTTAGGGTATGCTAGAACAGCAAACGTTCAGAATATCTATTAAAAAGGACAGAGATGTAAGTAAAGGAATTTTCAGAGATAAAGAAACTACTAGCAGGCTCATAGTGGATAAATTAGAAAATGAGATACTTTAACAGAACTTTTACCAAAGTCTAAGAGAGATGAGCTGAATTTTTTCTCAAAAATCTCCACTGAGAAGCAAACACCCGTCCTGACACACAGCAGAGAGAATTTTTGTTTTCAGAATCAGGAACATCCACGTTTTATATACATCTGTTTCTATTAATAATATTTGATTTTTTAATAAAGTTGGGTTTTAGTTTCCAGAAATAAGAACATCCAAGTTTGAAATACATCTGGTTTTAGCAATATTTTTTTAATAAAGTTTCGGTTTTACTTATCGGAAATAGGAACATCCGCGTTTAAAATATATAGGTTTTATTAATAATATTTAATTTTTTAATACAGTAATTTCATTGTCGAAATCAACAAAAAACCTGTTTTACAAGTTGAGGTACTCATCTTTTTCACTCCCAACATTACTTTACAACTTTTTTGCATACCCCAACACCAAAATATATTTCAAAAGGCTTCATTTTATTATTTCAAAACAAGTTCTTTTCTTAATATTCCTCCTAAACCCATTATACAAGTTGAAGTTCTCATATTTTTTTCAAACCCAACATTACTTTACAACTTTTTGTATACCCCAACACCAAGCAAATACTTTTCAAAAGGCTTTATTATATTATTTCAGAACAAGTTCTTTTTGTAATATTCCTCCTAGGCCTGTTTTACAAGTTGAAGTACTCATCGTTTTTCACTCCCAACATTACTTTACGACTTTTTGCATAACCCAACACCAAGAAATACTTTTCGAAACACTTTATAATATTGTTTCAGATCAAGTTCTTTTCTTAATATTTCTCCTAAACCTGTTTAACATGTTGAAGTACTAATCTTTTTTTTTCACTCCCAATTTTACTTTACGACTTTTTTCATGCCCCAACACCAAGCAATCCTTTTCAAAAACTGTATTATATTATTTCAGAACAAGTTCCTTTGTTAATATTCCTCCTAAACATTACAAGTTAAAGTACTCGTCTTTTTCACTCCCAACAATAATTTATGACTTTTTGCATACCCCAACACAAAAAAATACATTTCAAAAGGCTTTATTATATCATTTCAGAACAAGTTCTTTTCTTAATATCCCCCCTAAATCTATTTGACAAGTTAAAGTACCCATCTTTTTTCACTCCATACCCCATTACCAAGCAATACTTTTCAAAAGGCTTTATTATATGTTTTCATATCAAGTTCTCTTCTTAATATTCCTCCTAAACTCATTTTATAAGTTGAAGTACTCATCTTTTTTCACTCCCAACATTAATTTACGACTTTTTGCATACCCCAACAGCATGCAATACTTTTCAAAAGGCTTTATTATATTATTTCAGAACAAGTTCTTTTCGTAATATTCCTCCTAAACCCATTTTACAAGTTGAAGTACTCATCTTTTTTCATTCCCAACATTACTTCACGACTTTTTTGCATAACCCAACACCAAGAAATACATTTCAAAAGGCTTTATTATATTATTTCAGAACAAGTTCTTTCCTTTATATTCCTCTTAAACCCATTTCATAAGTTGAAGTACTCATCTTTTTCACTCCCAACATTACTTTACGACTTTTTGCATACCAAAACATCAAGCAATACTTTCAAAAAGGCTTTATTATACTATTTAAGAACAAGTTCTTTTCTCAATATTCCTCCTAAACCCATTTTACAAGTTGAAGTACTCGTCTTTTTTACTCCCAGCATTACTTGATGACTTTTTGCACACCCAAACACCAAGCAAATACTTTTCAAAGGGCTTTATTATATTATTTCACAAGGCCGTATATAGGGGGGTGGGGGAGTTACCCGATTTGAACCTTCCCCCCCCCCCCCCGAAATTTTTGACCGAGTCGAAAATAAGTCGAAAATTAGTAAAACCTAGGTAAAAATCAGTAAAATTAGTCAAAACTGAGTCAAAAATTAGTAAGACCCCCCAAAAAGTCAAAAATTAGTAACCCCCCCCCCTCCCGAAAAAAAATCTTGGATCCGCTCCTGTTATTTCAGAACAAGTTCTTTTCTTAATATTACTCCTAAACCTGTTTTATAAGTGGAAGTACTCATCCTTTTCCACTCCCAAAATACTTTACGACCTTTGAATACCCCGACACCAAGATATACTCTTCAAAAGGCTTTATAATATTATTTCAAAACAAAATTCGTTTCTTAATATAACTCCTAATCATGTTTTACAAGTTGAAGTACGAATTTTCTTTCCTCCCAGCATTACTTTACGACTTTTTTGCATACTCCAACACAAAGCAACACTTTTCAAAATACTTTATTATATTATTTCAGAACAAGTTCTTTTCATAATATTCCACTTAAACCTGTTTTACAAGTTCAAATACTAATTTTTTTCACTCTCAACATTACTTTACTACTTTTTGCATACCTCAACACCAAGCAATACTTTTCAAAAGGCTTTATACTAGTATTTCAGAATAACTAATTTTCTTAATATTCCTCCTAAACCTGTTCTACAAGTTAAAGTACTCATCTTTTTCACTCCCAAAAATTCTTTACAACTTTTTGCATACCCCAACACCAAAAAATCCATTTCAAAAGCCTTTATTAATTCGTTTCAGATCCAGTTCTCTGCTTAATATTCCTCCTAAACCTATTTTATAAAATGAATTAATCATTTTTTTTTCACTACCAACAATAAATAAGACTTTTTGCATACCCCAGCACCAAGCGATACTTTTCAAAAGGTTTTATTACATGTTTTCAGAACAAGTTCTTTTTTGAATATTCCTCCTAAAACTGTTTTACAGGTTAAAGTACTCGTCTTTCTCATACTCAACATTACTTTACGACTTTTTGCATACCAAACACCAAGCAATACTTTTCAAAATACTTTATTATATTATTTCAGATCAAGTTCTCTTCTTAAGATTCCTCTTAAACTTATTTTATAAGCTGAAGTACCCATTTTTCACTCCCAACAATACTTCACGACTTTATGCATACCCTAACACCAAGCAATACTTTTCAAAAGGCTTTATTCTATCTTTTCAGAACAAGTTCTTTTCTTAATATTCCACCTAAATCAATTTTACAAGTTAGAGTACTAATCTTTATTCACTCCCAACATTACGACTTTTTCCTACCCCAATGCCAAACAATACTTTTCAAAATGCTTTATTATATTAGTTCAAAACAACTTCTTTTCTTAATATTCCTCCTAAACCTGTATTACAAGTTAAAGTACTCATCTTTTTCACTCCCAACAATACTTTACGACTTTTTGCATACCCCAACAGCAAAAAATACATTTCAAAATACTTTATTCTATCATTTCAGAACACGTTCTTTTCTTAATATTCCGCCTAAACCTGTTTTACAAGTTAAAGTACTCATCTTTTTCACTCCCAATATTACTTTATGACTTTTTACATACCCAAACCCCAAGCAATACTCTTCAAAAGGCTTTATAATATTATTTCAGAACAAGTTATTTTCTTAATATTCATCCTAAACCTATTTTAAAAGTTGAATTACTAATTTTTTTCACTCCCAATATTACTTGACGACTTTTTGCATATCCCAACACCAAGCAATACTTTTAAAAAATACTTGTTTATATTATTTCAGAACAAGTTCTTTTTTTAATATTCCACCTAAACCTCTTCTACAAGATGAATTACTAATCTTTTCTCACTCCCAACATTACTTTACGACTTTTTACCTACCCCAATACCAAGTAAAACTTTTCAAACTGCTTTATTATATTATTTCAGAACAACTTCTTTTCTTAATATTCCTCCTAAACCCATTTTACAAGTTGAAGTACTCATTCTTTTCACTCTCAGCATTACTTTACGACTTTTTGCATGCCCCAACACCAAGCAACACTTTTCAAAAGGCTTTATTATGCTATATCAGAACAAGTTCTTTTCTTAATATTCCTCCTGAACATGTTTCATAAGTTGAAGTACTCATCTTTTTTCACTCCCAACACCAAGCAATACTTTTCAAAAGGCTGTATCATTTTTATTTCAAACCAAGTTCTTTTCTTAATATTCCTCCAAACCCCATTTTACAAGTTGAAGTACTCATCTTTTTCACTCGCAATAATACTTTACAACTTTTTGCATACCCCAACATCCAGCAATACTTTTTAAAAGGCTTTATTATATTATTTCCGAACAAGTTTTTTCTTAATATTCCTCCCAAACCTGTTTTAAAAGTTGAAGTACCCATCCTTTTCCATTAAAGTACCCATATTTTTTCACTCCCAATATTACTTTACGACTTTTTGAATACTCCATCACAAAGCTATACTTTTCAAAAGGCTTTACAACTTTATTTCAGAACAAGTTCTTTTCTTAATATTCCTCCTAAACCTAATTTAAAAGTTGTAGTACTAATCTTTTTTCAATTTATGTGCGCGCACGTACCCTAGTCCAAATTAATCTTAAAAATGAACAAAACCCAAAATTATTAAAAAAATAAGTAATCAAATCACGTAATCAAATTACTTGCGCGCACGTAACCTAGTCTAAATTAACCTTAAAAATGAATAAAACCCAACTTTATTAAAAAAATATGCTAAAATGTACAACGTAACCTACTCTAAATTACCCTTAAAGGTTGAATAATCTCCCTCTTGAAAAGCATTGCTTGGTGTTGGGGTATGCAAGAAGTCGTAATGTAATGTTTGGGTGTAAAAAAGGTGAGTACTTAAACTTGTAAAACGGGTTTAGGGAGAATATTTAGAGAACTTGTTCTGAAATGATATAATTAAGCCTTTTGAAAAGTACTGCTTGGTGTTGGGATATGCAAAAAGTTGTAAATTATTGTTGGGAGTGAAAAAGATAAGTACTTCAACTTGTAAAATGGGTTTAGGAGGAATATTAAGAAAAGAACTTGTTCTGAAATAAAATAATTAAGCCTTTTGAAAAGTATTGCTTGGTGTTGGGAGTGAAAAAAGATAAGTACTTCAACTTATAAAACATGTTTAGGAGGGATATTAAGAAGAGAAATTGATCTGAAATTTTTTAATAAAGCCTTTTGAAAAGTATTTCTTGGTGTTGGGTATACAAAAAGTTGTAAAGCAATGTTGAGAGTGAAAAAAGGCGAGTACTTTAACTTGTAAAACAGGTATAGGAGAATATTCTTAAATATTAAGAATATTAAGAACTTAAACTTGTAAAACAGGTTTAGGAGGAATATTAAGAAAGAACTTGTTCTAAAATGATATACTAAAGCCTTTTGAAATGTATTTGTTGGTGGTGGGGTATGCAAAAAGTCATAAAGTATTGTTGGTAGTAAAAAAGATGAGTACTTTAATATGTAAAACAGGTATAGGTGGAATATTAAGAAAAAAAGTTGTTCTGACATAATGCATTTTGAAAAGTATTGCTTGGTGTTGGGGTATGCGAAAAGTCATAAAGTAATGTTGGGAGTGCAAAAGATTAGTACTTCAACTGGTAAAACAGGTTTAGGAGGAATATTAAGAGATAATTTGTTCTGAAATAATATAATAAAGCATTTTGAAAAGTATTGCTTGGTGTTGGGGTATGCAAAAAGTCGTAATGTTGGGAGTGAAAAAAGAGTGGTACTTCAACTTGTAAAACAGGTTTAGGAGGAATATTAAGAAAATAACTTGTTCTGAAATGATATAATAAAGCCTTTTAAAAGGTATTTTTTGGTGTTGGGATATGCAGAAAGTCGTAAAGTATTGCTGGGAGTGAAAAAGATGAGTACTTTAACTTGTAAAACAGGTTTAGGGGGAATATTAAGAAAGGAACTTGTTCTAAAATAATATAAAAAAGTCTTTTGAAAAGTATTGCTTGGTGTTCGGGTATACAAAAAGTCGTAATTTTGGGAGTAACAAAAAAGATGAGTACTTCAACTTGTAAAAAATGTTTAGGAGGAATATTAAGAAAAGAACTTGTTTTGAAATAATATTATAAAGCCTTTTGAAAAGTGTTTCTTGGTGTTGGGGTATGCAAAAAGTCGTAAAGTAATGTTGGGAGTGAAAAACAGATTAGTACTTCAACTTGTAAAACAGGTCTAGGAGGAATATTACGAAAAGAACTTGTTCTGAAATAATATAATAAAGCCTCTCGAAAAGTATTTTCTTGGTGTTGGGGTATACAAAAATTTGTAAAGTAATGATGGGTGTAAAAAAAATGAGCACTCAACTAGTAAAATGGGTTTAGGAGGAATATTAAGAAAAGAACTTGTTCTGAAATAATAAAATAAAGCCTTTTGAAAAGTATTTCTTGGTGTTGGGGTATGCAAAAAGTCGTAAAGTAATGTTGGGAGCGAAAAAGATGAGTACTTCAACTTGTAAAACAGGTTTATCGTTGATTTCGACAATGAAATTACATTATTAGAAAATCAAATATTATGAGTAAAACCGGATATATTTTAAACGCGGATGTTCCTATTTCCGAAAACTGAAACCGAAACTTTATTTTTAAAATTATTATTAAAATCAGATGTATTTCAAACGCGGATGTTCTTATTTCTGAAAACAAACCCAACTTTATTAAAAAATCAAATATTATTAATGGAAACAGATGTATTTAAAGCGTGGATGTTCCTGTTTCTGAAAACTAAAATTCTCTCTGCGGTGTGTTAGGACGGGTTTTTTCTTGTCTGTGGAGATTTTTGAGGAAAAATTCAATTCATCTCTCTCAGACTTTGGTAAAAGTTCTGTTGAAGTATCTCATTTTCTATTATATGCACTATGAGCCTTCTAGTAGTTATCTTTATATTTGAAAATTCCTTTTCTTACATCTCTGACCTTTATAATAGATCTTCTGAACGTTTGACGTTCTAACATACCCTAAAAATAAAGATCATGTATCAAAGTAATGTACAATATATTTTAAATGAAATAATGACATGTAGAATATTAATATAAAAATATGTTTAAGACATTATTATACATTATTAACATCATTGAAAAACTTTAGACATTTTGAATCTTTTCCATTAAATAATTTATCATGTTCTTTCTTGAAACTATAGTTATTCTTTTCTCTTAGTTCATAACCAGTAGAATAATCCTTCGTCCATTTTGAGTCATCCACAATTTTTAATGGGGTGCCACCTACTGGCTCAATGTACATTTCATCTTTGGTACTATTGGTTTCGTTAACTATATGGTCAATAGTAGTAATAGCGTTCACTTGTGCTTATTTTCCATCAATTTATCTTTATAATCATTGATGATATTGTATACCAATGCCCTTTTTATTTTGCTAGCAATTTCACTGTCTATTCTCACATTGTGTTTACACAGGTAACAGTTCTGGCAGGTAGCCATGATATGATTTATAATATTAGTGCAGCAGTTGGATTTTCTTTTCTCTTTTGCATTCATTTGAATACTAATATCAGAACGAGGGGAATAAGATATATCAGTAGGTAATGTGTTACTAGAACCATGAGCAAGAATATGTCCCTCTTCATCAACTATTATTTTTATGTCGGCATTCTCTTTGAGCACTATCATCTCTTGTAATGATACTCTTGCATATCCACCATCTGAACAATGGAAATTCTTGGGTACTCCAAAGAAATCTAAACTCACATTGTCATGACCACGCACACATACATTTCCAATAGTGCTACCACTTGTACTTGTTTCTTAGTTTAAATACTTCTTCTTGTCAGCATTCAAGACAACAATGACTTTATCCTGGGTAAACACTTTCCTCGAATCTTTCATTTTCACTTTTTAAACAAAAATATGATGCAGATGTCAATCCTTCCAATGTAGAAAAATTACTGATTTAATATATGCAATAAAGTAGGTAGTGTCGATAACCAGGCATAGAGTATCACTGGGAAAGCCGCGTCGTGTTTATGAGCAAGTATAGAATGATTGGTACAATCCCAAGCATATTTCATGTTAATTTAAGATATGTAAAAAAGTTGAAAAAACCATGTTTAAAAAAAAGTTTCAAAAAACTTCCAAAAAAGTATCAAGACAATGGGGGGATAGGCCCCAAAAGGTTGGAGGGAGGGGGCCCCTTGGAGGTTGAGGTCCCTTGGTGGCTAGGGTCATTGATGGTTGCAGTCTTTGATGTTCAGATCAATATTCGTCTCACTAATCCCATATTGTGTACTTGTTCATTCTAAGACATTTAAAAAAAGTTGACATAAAATTATCATTAAAAAAAAAAACTTCAAAAAGTATAAAAATGGGGGGGGGGCTAAAAAGTTGGGGGAGGGGACCCCTTGGAGGTTGAAGAGAGGAGACCTTAGAGGTTGCGGTCATTGGTGGCTTGGGTCATTGGTTGTTGCGGTCCTTGATGTTCGAATCTATAATTGTTTCACAAATCTCATATTGTGTACTTGTTCATTCTATGACATGTAAAAAAAAGTTTAAATAAAATTATTATGTTAAATAAAACTTCAAAAGTATAAAAAATGGGGGAGATGGACCCCAAAAAGTTGTAGGGAGGGGGCCCCTTGAAGGTTGGAGAAAGGGGACCTTGGAGGTTGAGGTCCTTGGTGGCTAGGGTTATTGGTGGTTACGGTCCTTGATGTTCAAATCAATAATCGTCTAACTAATCCCATATTGTGTACTGGTTCATTCTAAGACATGCTAAAAAAAATTTGAAATAAAATTATCATGTTAAAAAAATAAATGATTCACTTTTTATTTTGAAAAAACTGGTTAAATGGTACTTGTGTAATATAGAACACAATTGGGAAGTAAAACTATGTTAATTCTCAATGTCATCTTGACACCGATGGCTCTATTACTTTCAACTTTTTAGTATACTCCATTGCCAAAAACAATATTTTATATCGTCCACATCCCATATTGTGTGCATGTCTATTATAGCGACCACAGAGTTTTACCCAAAATCATCCTCTAAAATATCTCAAACTGTTTCACCCAAATAATCCCTAAAATGTCGATTAATTTCCTACGGTTCTTTTGTTTGGCAACTGTTTACTGTCACATTTAAAATTCTCAGGAATCAGGTTCAGTACTATATTCAATCTCTGTTAATCTCCTTGTATGCTTCATCTCTCCCCAAAGTGAAGCCATACTCATTCCCCTCTGAATCTGTTGCACTTAGAAACATCTTAAATCTAAGTTATCCAAGAGACGAATTCAAGAGTCAAGATGCATTACAAAGGTTTCGAAATAAAAATACTTCCTGATTGTATCGCTAAGCCTAAAGAAAATGAAGTCTTATTAAAATAGAATTTCTATCTCTTTAGAGTCCCACATGATTCCTTATATCTTTTGCGTCACTCCCGTTCGTATTCATTAGACTTAGAAACATCTATGATTGGTCTAGAAAGAGGATGTGGTCTTTTATAGTTCGTATTGTAGCCCTCTGATTGGATGTAATCTTGTAAGTTTAGTATTCAATAATGGGTTCCTACTAACAGGTGTAAGAAATTTATAGGAGTAGATGCGACCATTATCAATCAAATTATAACTGACAAAAACGAATGAACCTGACCAGGGGCATATATTATTTTACAATGAACAGGAAATTTCCCAAGGTCGTCAATACAAGAAGAATAGGCAATTTTTGAACCAGAATTTTAGATTCTAGGAGGGAAGGATTCTACAGATCAATATAAGGGTAACCAGTTACCTCATGTAGGGCTAAAGTGTCAGCAATCCTTTCCCAGAATAAGATTTTAAAAAGAAGGTTATGCATAGTTTGCCAATAGAAAAGTTTAATGAATATTTCGGTTCATTTTCCAGTCAATCAGGATCTAGAAGCCGTTCTAGCCGTGTTTAGCACACTAGACTTGAAACTCTTTACCAGTAAGCACAGGGGGTTCTACTCCTACTGTCGCTGGTTAATTGTTATGGGATGAGAATCAGAGGCTTGACTCTGTAAGCCCAGCCAGAGTTCACCCAGCTCTAAATGGACACTTTGAGAAACCTAGGGAAGGTAAATAGGAAGCGTGTGCGAAAGCACAGAAAGGCTGGTCCGCCCATTCCCATTGCACCTCTTGGCTGAAGCGCCATGAAACGAATATCAGCACCGCTTATAGGAAATGTTGAGTCCAATGCCGTATTCTTTGTCTTTTTAATCTTTACCAAAAATAAAAAAGGGTTTAATGACAGTAGGCTACTCATCTGAGAACAAACCTAAATATAAGCCTGTCTAGTTTGGGGGCCAAGAGTGCATGCAATCGACTACCTAAACTATTACTACTACTAACAACTCACTGCAACATCGAGCCGCCTGAAGCCAACACAGCTACGCATGCTCCTTCTCCATCCCAATCTATTCAAAGCCTCCCTCTTTACACCCTACCAAAAAGTTCCAAAGTCCCTAAAATCATTCATTGTGACCTTCTCCTACCCCATTTGCGGACGACCTCCTTTTCGTTTGGCCCTAGATGATTGGCCGAAAAAGACAACCTTCGGCAATATGTCATTCTCCATCCGCAGAAAGCTTCAAAATCATCTTAAATTTTCTGAATAATTAGTCGTGCAAAAACAGGCCTTAAAATCCTCCTAGGAGCCGAGCATGTCAATAACGAGTCTGCCCTCGCAGCTCTACGAAAACCTATCTTTAAAGAACACAGGTATCACCAGATATGCCAACATGTGCACTCCGTACTTTAGAGTGAGGAACCCTATTCCCTGCCCCCCCCCCCCCCCACTGCAATCAACATAAGCATACGACAAAAGAACCAGCTTGGGTTAGTACGCTGCAGGGCAAATTGTTTCAGTGGCTCAATAGTCCCTTTTTTTTAATCGTATCAAACGTTAACGATGTTGTAGAAGATAGCGTAAACAAGATGTGGGCTTAACCCCAACTAGAATGGTTATTTTATTATATGAATCTTGAATACCAAAATGTACCGTTAGACGTCAGATTTTCCTCAATAAAACTAAAAGCAAGCTGAAGCATGCGGCAAGAAACTTCATAGTCAAAACCAGCGGTGGCGATCTCCGCATATTGTTATTTCAGCCAGAAATTGCAATGAGGGGTGGGAGAAGTTCGGGATCAGCTATCCAGAGCTTTCACTCACCCTTCCTGTTTACCTTCCACAGATTTCTCCAGGTACATATTTGGAGCTGGTTTGATTCTGGCTGAGCTTACGGTCGCACCGCTGACCCCCGTAGATAAGACTTAACCAATAAAACTAACCCAAAAATGAATTTAATTTCAATCAATCACTAAATCACTCAGTAGCTAAATTTTCTTGAATACAAATTATAGTATATTTTAACCACAGACGTATACATAAATAATAGACTACAGGCAGCATAAATTTCTTTAGCTTAGAGCATTTTCTCTTCCCTGCCACCATCACAGGTTTCCTAAGTTACTTAAAGCAGAAGAAACCGGTTTCTGGGGTCATTCTCAACTCTAACTAAACCGGTTATTTCTCTTCCCTGCCACCAACAAAGGTTTCCTAAGTTGCATGAAGCAGACGAAACTGGTTACTGAGGTTACTCTAAACCCTAACTAAACCGGTTATTTCTTTTCCCTACCACCAACAAAGGTTCCCTATGATGCTTGAAGTACGCAAACCCGGACATTGAGTTTATTTTCTTCCCTATTTAAACCTGTTATTTCTCTTCCCTGCCACCAACAAAGGTTTCCTAAGTTGGTTGAAGTAGGCAGAACCGATTATTGAGGTTATTCACCTCCTTATTTGATCCATTTATTTCTCTTCCCTCCCACAGACAAAGGTTTTTTAAGTTGTTTGAAGTAGGCAAAACCGGTTATTGAGATAATTCACTTCCCTATTTAAACTGTTTATTTCTCTTCCCTGCCATAAACAAAGGTTTCCTACGTTGCTTGAAGTAGGTAAAACCGGTTACTGAGGTTATTCACCCGGTTATTTCGCTTCCCTGCCACAAGTTTCCTAAGTTGTTTCAAGTAGGCAAAATCGGTTATTGAGGCTAATTTTTTCCCTATTTAAACCGGCTTTTTCTCTTTCCTGCCACCAGCAAAGGCTTATTAAGTTACTTGAAGCAGGCAAAACCGGTTACTTAGGCCCACTTCTCCAAATTAATGTACTGATAAATAATGCTTCCATCCTTTTTATTAGATGCGTGGTGGCTATTTGCTTACTCGCGTGTTGCAATGTTTTTTCTATATTAAATAAAAAACGAGTTTTTTTTAACTGGAAGTAAGGAGCGACATTAAAACTTAAAACGAAAAGAAATTATTCCGTATATGAAACGGGCGGTCCCCTCCTCAACGCCTCGCTCTTTACGCTTAAGTTTTTTATTGTTTTAAAAAATAAAGTTGAGAGACAAGAGTCAAACTTTAGCGTAGAGAGCGAGCCGTTGAGGAGGGGACCGCCCCTCTCATATACGGAATAATTTCTGTTCGTTTTAAGTTTTAATGTCGCTCCTTACTTTCAGTTAAAAAAAACTTGTTTTTTTTTTTTTTAATTTAATTTCTGAACGTTTTTGAATTAATGCAGCTTTGATTTTGGCTCACCATACATGAATAATTAAAACGAAATTTGCAATAAAACATTTTTTTGGCTCAATGGCTTTCTCAAAATTTTGTTCTGACGTAATTTACGAATATGTTACTTAATGAACTTCTATATTCGTATGTTTTTATTGCGTATATTAAGGTCTTCGGCCCCCTAGTCAATACCTCACTCTTTACGCTAAAGTTTGAATTTTGTTCAAATCACAAATTCCTGGATCACAAAGGCTGGTTAATTAGAATAGATAGCTCTTTTGAAAGTACTAAAAATAACATTAGCGCAAAGAGCGAGGTATTCACTATGGGGCGAGCCCCCTCATACACGTAATAATTTCTGTTGGTTTTAAGTTTTAATTTTGCTCCTTACTTTCAGTTGAAAAAACTTGTCTTTTCATTTAATTTCTGATGGTTTTTTTAAATAATGCTGGGAAATACAGTGCCCCCTTCATAGTAATGTCCCTTCCCCCGAGGAAACATCCTCCAAGGAAAGATCCTCCCCCTTGACCCCCTCCTCCAACTTCCTCTCCCATTAAAAAAATCCCTCCTGAAATCGTCTGTATATTTCCCATTAACCAATACTATACGTAAACAAGGGGCAAAGTTCATAACTTGCAACCCTTCCCCCGGCAACTGTGGGGCACTAAGTTATCTTCAATGACATGTTTATTAGATTTCCGACTATGTTGAACAGAATCACTATCTCAAAATTTTGATTGGGTGACTTTGGAAGAAAAATGGGCGTGGCAGAGGGCCAATTTTTTGTTCACTTAAAAGGGGCACTAGAACTTTTAATTTCCGTTCGAATGAGCACTCTCACGATATTCTAGGACGACTGGATCGATACGATCACCCCTGGGAAAAAAAGAAACAAAAAAAAACACGCGTCCGTCATCTTTCTTCTGGCAAAAAATACAAAATTCCACATTTTTGCAGATGGAGCTTGAAACTTCTAAAATAAGGTTCTCCGATACGCTGAATCTGATGGTGTGAGTTTCATTAAAGTGATACGACTTTTAGGGGTTGTTTCTCCCTTTTTTCGAAAATAAGGAAAATCTTCTCAGGCGCGTAGCTTTTGATGGGTAAAATTAAACTTGTTGAAACTTATATATTGGAAATCAGCATAAAAATCTGATTCTTTTGATTTATCTATTGGTATCAAAACTCCGTTTTTATTTCGGTTACTATTGGGCCGGGTCGCTCCTTACTTACAGCTCGTTACCACGAACTGTTTGATTATTTACTAATTATTCTGGTAATAAAGCTATGATTTGAACATTTGATAACAGTGAAAATATTTTGATATCAACAAAAGTATTTTTAAGGAATAATTGATGATTCATAATAGAATGCAACATTAATCATAGCATTATTTCAAGCAGTCAAAGGATTATTAAACAAAATTTCAAAAAGTCAAAATAAAATCAAAATTTTTTTATCTAATTTTGGCACGTACCATTTTTAATAAAGTATTTGCTCCAATATCGGCAAGTCGTTTTCTCATTGAAGCTCTGCATTCTTCAGAATAAAATGATTCAATCGAATCTCCCTCTTCGTATGTTTCTACTAGAACTTTTTCGGCAACAAAGGGATAAAGGGGCTTTGCAAATGTTACATTTCCGTTGGACGAGAAATTGTGGTTGAAAATATTGGTGTTTTCTGCCTCTACTCGTAAATCAACCTGGAAGTATCATGGTGAAAATATAAAACAAGTAAAAAATTCTAGATTATAATAAAATACAATAGAATTATATGGCGTCATTTTATATTAATAATAAAAGTAAAATAAAACCATTTGACAAAACATGTTATGATATACATATAATAATATAAGATAGCTGCTTAATCTAAAGAATCTGATGATCATAACAATTAGTGTATTGAGTCATACTGACTCACTACAATAAGTGTAATAAGATTTATTGAGGATATACGATGAGATATTAATGCGAAAATATATATATGATGTTCATATGTGCACATAAATTAACCTGGGAGTGTTGAAGTATCAAACTTAAATTGAACTGAATTTATTGAAAAAGACAAAACAAGAAATACAACCATGATAAAAATTTTATAAAGCTAAATTAATAGTCAAAAATTATAAGTTCATTATTATTACAATAAAAATAAACCGTAGTCTTACAGATAAGCTTTTAATACACTAAACGTATTATGGTCATTATTAATACATGCATACAGGATTATATTCATTCCCTCAACTCATCAATCAACCTAGAAGCATGTAGGCCTATGTGCCAATAAAAAAAAAGTCATAATTCTACAAGTATAATAAAATATAATAAAACAATATGAAGCAAATAAATCATAAGATTATTAAATGATTCGAATAAAAAGAAAATTGAATAATTATACAAAATTATGATATTTACAATATAGGCTATTGTAATCTTTAGATTATAATATAAATATAACATAATAATATAATATACAAATTGTTCCTCTATACGATTCAATCAACCTTGAAGTGTCAAAGTGAATACAAATTATTCATATGTTAAAAGCATAATAAAAATGTAACAAGACAATATGAGCAATATTGAATCATAAAATTATTATGTGAATCGTAACAGAGCATGTCGGACCAGATATAAATATTTTACTCCCTTCTCCTGCACACAAAATTTGACCTCCTCTTATACCAACCACCCCCACCCCCAAAAAAAAATCTTTCAGGTTTCAAATCTTCCCCTAGCCGTAACAGACTAGGCTCAACACAACTACAAATAAAATTTGTTACTATTTTGATCAAACCACCTGATTGTAAGCATAGTGTAAAAAACTCCCTTACCATCTGACCTGACGTACCCTTTGTATATAACTTCACGGAACTGTTTTTAGAGATGAATATTAATGATTAGCTCGGAGTTAGGAATACTTGCCAGTTATACTGGCTGTTTTTAATAAAAATAAATTATAACCATTCCTACAAGTTGATACCACACAGTATATATTATATTTATTATAAACTGATATGTAAAAGTACTATTTAACGTATATATTTTATAATCAAAATAAAAACACAATCAAGATAACTCAAATAATTACAATAACGTGGAAAATCAGGGGAAAAACTACGACAGAAAAACATAAAAGCTGAGATTATCGAAGATAACCGCACATAAACTAATGCAATTTTATTGTGTTTTCTTTAATTTACATTTGCCCTCTTTTAAGCTCAATCTTCCTTTCATTTTCTAAATTAAGAATAATTATTCAATACTAAGAATAATAATCACCAGTTCACCTGTGCTTGCACATCGACCTGGATATGACAATGTGTCAAATACAAAAATAAGCAACACCTTTACAACTGTATAAGTTACAGAAAAAAATTGTGAGTTGTATTGCCATAGGCACTCCGGCGACACACATAGCCACTAATCTTTTCTTCTTTACTTGTTTATGACCATGAAGAGGGTTTAATGGCAATTTTTTCTCCAAGGCGTACTCCAAGACACTTGACCATAGTCCGCCTCATGTAAAAAATAAAAGATCTTAGTACCTCCTCAAAAATTCAGAATGCTTCAGAGCGCACAATAGGAATCAATTTGTTGCCATTTGTCAGCCATTTGTTGCTAACCCATTTTGGTTCTAAAAACCCTTCAAAATTCGTAATACGTACTGCGACAGCCATTGGTGGTATACTATTGGAGTTTCTAGTCCCCAAACTAGTTTTTGAAGGTCAATGGCATATCAGCCATTTGTGGCAAACCCATTTTGATTCTGAAAACCCTTCAAAATTCATAATACGCTCTGCGACAGCCATTGGTGATACTCTACTGGAGTTTCTAGACCCCAAACTAGTTTTTGAGGGTCAATGACATATCAGCCATTTGTTACTAGCCCATTTCGGTTCTAAAAACCCTTCAAAATTCGTAATACGTACTGCGAAAGCCATAGGTGATATACTATTAGAGTTGCCAACCCCTAAATTGGTTTTTCCAGTGACATTTGTTTCTCCGCGCAAGCACATTTGACGATTATTATTACGTAATTTTGTCTTGTGCCCGCACAAATCTTAGCCTGGTAAGGGTTCTGTGAACCCTGACAGAAGCAAAATAAAGGAAAAAAATTTGTCGTGTTTATTCGTTGTGTTATTTTGTGTTTATTCATTATAAATGAGTTCAAGATCCATTTATTTAAAAAAAAAAAAAACAGTTAGAACACATACAATACAGTAAGAGTCTTATGATAAAATGATCGATCAATATTCGACCATATTCTAGGATGTAACAGGATAGGATTCAGGGCACCTTCAATCACACAGAATACCAAAATTTAAGTTGATTTTCAACTCATTCATTTGAATGGCATTCACCTTTTCGGTCACTCCAAAATTCTACAGTAAAACCGTTGTTAAAATGTTTGCAATTTTTCCAAGATATAAAAACGACAAGCCAAAATCTTTATATTCAAATAGGAAGGCCGAGAAAAAGACTTTACAAATATTCTTTTTAACCAATAAAAGAAACCTTGTCATCTGCAAACGAACAGAAATCGAATTTTAAAAAAATTCCGAAAAAAAAACTTTTTCCAAAGAAAAATAGAGCTACATTAAACCAATTATGAGCAGAAATAATGGCAAATAATAGTTCAAACTCATAGCGAGCAGAGATTACTATCAATGACTGAAAGAGACTAAAAACTAACATAAATTACGATAAATAATCAAGTCAAACAACAGCCACAAATAACCACAAACAGGAGCAGGGCTAACATCCCCTAAGAATTCTAAAGGACAGAGTCATTAGCGCTTTACAAAAAATAAAATATGTTTTAAAACTATCTATATTAGACATTTGTTGTATTAGGTATTTTTATATTAGACATTTTAATTCGCAGTCTTTTGCTTCGCAGTCTTTTGTTGGCTCAAATTCCTCGCAGCACTTCAATTGTTTCCAAGAAAGTTAAGTTTAATGTTTTCGCCACACCAGTCTTAACAACATTGTTGCACTTCCCTATATCTTGTGTGTTAATCCTTTCTGGAAAAAAGTTTACTAAAACAAATATTTACATTAATATCTATTGTATGTTTGTTTGCATTGATTGTTTATTTAATTTCTGTTCCTTTTAAGTTTCATTTATGCTTCAATAGGAAAATATTTTTTTTTCGTTTAAAGTTTGATTTTCATATTCCATCTAAGCATTACTCGCTTTAAGATCTATTTATTCATTTATATTATTACTTGTTGTATGTTTTTGCTATGATTGTTTTTTTAATTTCTGTTCCATTTGGGTTTAATTTATTCTCTAATAGTAATTTCTAGTCGTTTTGAGCTTGAATTTTAAAAGGTATTTGTATCTGCTGAGCTTAAGTTTAAAATAGCCTTTAGTTCTCTTTGAAAAACTTATTTTTCGGAATTTTTTTTTTATTTGTTTTTGTTCAAGTTTTTAAGAATTCATTATTTCAAAATCAAACTTTAATAAAAAATCAAATATTCATCAAAGTATCAAAACTGGTATCAAAGTAACTATATCAAAGTGAAAAAAATGGGTTTACGTCAACCTTGGAGTTTTTATTATCTGATGTTTGAACTATTTTTAACAAAATTGCTATCTCAAAATTTTTATAGGATGGGTTTGGGGAAAAAGGGCGTGTGGGGACTAATTAAGCTTCGATCTCTTTTGACTCTTTAAAAGTGAACTAGAACTTTCTATTTTCAATTAAATGAGCCCTCTCTGAAGTTTAAACGAGTACCTTTCTATAAGAACCATATATATCCCCAGAATATAACTTACAACACCTGTTCCTGGGCCCTGGGGGGTTGTGTCGACCCTGGAGTTTTAATATCTGATGGTTGAACTATTTTTAACAAAATGGTCACCTCAAATTTTTATCGGTTTATCCATCCGATACACCCAAAGGCGTGGAGAGCAGGAGGGGATAGTTGCCCTCCGATCTTTTTTCACTCTGAGAAAATGAACTACAACTTTTAATTTCCATCCAAATGAACCCTTTCTGAAATTTACACGAGCATCCCTTTCATAAGAACCACATACAGTCCCAGGACATAGCTTACAATGCCTGCCCCCGGGCCCTGGTGGGTTGTGTCAACACCAGAGTTTTCGTTATCTGATCTTTGAACTATTTTGAAAAAATTGCTCTCTCATAGTTCCTATCGGAAGAGTTTGAAGAAAATAAGACATGAAGAGGGGGCTTGTTGCCCTTCGATCTCTTTTAACTCTTAAAAAGTGAACGATAACTGTCAGTTTCCAATAATATGAGCCCTCCGAAGTTTATACGAGCATACCTGCCATAAGAACCATATATGTCCCCAGAGAAATACTTACAACGTCTTCCCCTGGCCCTGGGGGAGGTTGTGTCAACACAGAAGTTTTTCTTATCTGACCTTTGAACTATTTTTAAAGAAATAGTCATACGTAAAGGAGTTTTTTTTACATGATCTTTGAACTATTTTTTACAAAATGTCTACCTCAAGTTTTTTATCAGATGTATTTGGGGGGAAAGGGCTTGGAAGGCCAGTTGCCCTCCAATCGCTTTTGGCTCTTAAAAGAGCCACTAGAACTCTACATTTCAAATCGAATGAGCCCCCTCTGAAGTTTATACGACGACCCCTTCTATGTGAAGTGCCTCTGGGAAAAAATAAATAGAGTGTGGGGGGAGGCTAGCTGCCCTCCAATCACTTTTGACTCTTAAAAAGTGAATTACAACTTTCAATTTCCAATCAAATGAGCGATCTAGGAGGTTTATACGAGCATCCCTTCCATAACAACCATATATACCACAGGGCATAACTTAAAACGCCTACCCCCGGGCCCTGGGGGGGATGTGTCGACACCGGAGTTTTTGTTATCAGAGCTTTGAACTATTTTTAACAAAATGTCTAACTCTAAATTTTTATCTGATACATTTAGGGCGTGGAGGAGGGGGGAGCTAGTTGCCCTAGATACTTTCAACTAGATCTAGACAACTAGAACTTTCAATTTCCAATCAAATGAACCCCCCCCTGAAGTTTATACGAGCATCCCTTTCATAAGAATCATATACGCCCCCAAGACAACAGTTACAACGCCTATCCCCCGGGCCCTGGGAAGAGTTTTTGTTATCTAATTTTTGAACAATTTCAAAAACACTGGCTATCTCAAAATTTGTAGCAGATGGGGTTGGGTAAAAAAAGTGTCGGGGGGACTAGTTGCCCTTAACTCTTTTGACTCTTAAAAAGTGAACTAGAACTTTCAATTTCCAATCAAATGAGCCCTCTATGAAGTTTATACGAGCCTCCCTTTCATAAGAACCATACATGCCCTTAGGGTATAACTTAGAACGCCACCCCTGGGCCGTGCGGGGGGGGGGGTTGTATTGACACCGGGTTTTTTCTTATTCGACCTTTGAACTATTTTTAACAAAATGCCTATCCCAAAATTTTCATCAGATGGGTTTGAAAAAAGGAGGCGTGGGGGGGGGGGGTAGCTGCCCTCGGCTCTCTTTTGACTGTTAAAATTTGAGCTCGAACTTTCCATTTTCAATCAAATAAGCCCTATCTGAAGTTTATACGAGCATCCCTTTCATACGATCCATATATGTTCCAGGGCATAACTTACAACGCCTGCCCCCGGGCCCAGGGAGGTTGTGACGACACCTGATTTTTTGTTATCTGACTTTTGAGCAATTTTTGACTTAATGGTTATCTTAAAATTCTTATTGGGTGCATTAGGGGGAAAAGGGGCATGGGGTGGTGGCTAGTTGCCCTCCAATCTCTTTTGACTAAAAAACTGAACTAGAACTTTCAATTTCCAATCAAATGAGCCATCTCTGAAGTTTTTACGAGCATTCCTTCAATAAGAACCATATATTCCCCAAGGGCATAACTTACAACACCTGCCCTAGGGCCCTGGTGGGCTGTGTTGACCCCGGAGTTTTCGTTATATGGTCTTTGAACTATATTTTAAAAAAACAGCTACCTCAAAGTTCTTATTGGATGGGTTTGACGAAAAAAGGGCGTGGGGGGGAGGCTAGTTGCCCTCCAATCTCTTTTGACTCTTAAAAAGTGAACTAGAACTTTCAATTTATAATCAAATGAGCCCTCTTTGAAGTTAATATGAGCATCCCTTCCATAAGACCCATTTATACCCCCAGGGCATAACTTACAACGCCTGCCCCCGGGCCCTTGGGGGTTTTGTCGACCCCGGAATTTTTGTTACATGATCTTTGAACTATTTTTAACAAAATAGCTATCTTAAAATTTTTATTGGATGCATTTGGGAAAAAGAGGTTGGGGGAGGGAGGAAGCTGGTTACCCTCCAATATCTTTTGACGCTTAAAAAGTGAACAAGAACTTTCAATTCCCAATCAAATAAGCCCTCTGTGAAATTTATATGAGCATTCCTTCCATAAGAACCATATATGCCCCCAGGGCATGAATTATAACCGTTCCCCTGAACACATTGCGGTGAGTGTCCTGCTCAAACATATAATTTCCAGAACTTTCAACTACGTTAAACAAAATGGCTATATCAAAATTTTGATTGGATGTGTTTGGGGAAATAGTAGGCGTGGAAGTGGTGTCAGTTGCCTTAGAATCACTTTCGACTATTAAAAAGGAACTATCCATTTAAATTGAATGAGCCCTTTCTGACGTTTCTACGACAACGCTGTCTATACAAAACCGTATATGGCCCCAGGGCATAACTTACAACCCTTGCCCTAATGGCTGTAGGGGGGGGTGTCATCCTCAAAGACCTAATTTCCAGAACTTAAGCCTACGTTGAATAAAATGGCTATCTCAAAATTTTGATTGGATGTGTTTGGGGAAAAGGAGGGCGTGAGAGGGGGGTTAGTTGCCCTCCCATCACTTTCGCCTATTGAAAAGAGCACTAGCTCTTTGAATTTTGAATCGAATGCACCTTTTTTGAAGTTTTTACGACTATGCCTTCTATAAAAACCTCATTTGCCCCATGGGCATAACTTACAACCCTTGCCCTGAAGGCTGTGGGGGAGTGTCCTCCTCAAAAACATTTCTATCTGGAAAGCAACTGCGCTGAACAAAATGGCTATCTCAAAATTTTGATTGGATGTGTTTCTGGAAATTGTGGGCGAGGAAGGGGTGTTAGTTGCCTTCCAATCACTTTCGACTATTAAAAAGGGCACAAGCCACTCAAATTTCAAATTGAATGAGCCTTTTTCGAAGTTTCTATGACAACTTCTTTGATACGAAGTGCCCAGCTCTAAAGGAAAAAAAAATAATACATTGTGCCAACGTCGTTCTTAAATGGCCCCAGGCATAACTTAAAACCCTTGCCCTGAGGGTTGTGGGAGAGTGTCCTCCTCAAAAACATATTTTCTATAAGGAAATCAACTACGCACAACAAAATGGCTACATCAAAGTTTTGATTAGATGGGTGTGGGAGCACGAGAGGCGTGGGGGGGGCTAGTTGCCCTCCAATCACCTTTGACCCTTAAAAAGGGCACTAGAATTCTCGATTTCCATTCGAATGAGCCCCCTCTGAAGTTTCTACGACGACCTCTTCCATATGTAGTGCCTCTGGAAAAAAAATTAATAACAATCATAATCAGAGGCAACGCTGTAGCGTTGCCAATAGTAAAGGCCATACGGCTCCAATGTTTTATTATTTATTTATTATTTTTTTCCCAGAGGCAGACATTTTTGTTAAAAATAGTTCAAAGGTCGGATAAAAAAATCTGGTGTCAATAGAACCCCCCAGGGCACAATGGAAGGCGCCTTAAGTTATGCCCTAAGGGCATGTATGGTTCTTATGAAAGGGATGCTCGTATAAACTTCATAGAGGGCTCATTTGATTGGAAACTGAAAGATCTAGTTCACTTTTTAAGAGTTAAGAGAGTTAAACTAGCCCCCCACGCTCTTTTTTCAAAAACCGGTCCGCTCCAAATTTTGAATTAGCCAGTGTTTTGGAAATTGTTCAAAAATTAGATAAAAAAACGCCCCCCAGAGCCCGGGAGACAGACGTTGTAAGTGTCGTTGAAAGTTCTAGTTCAATTTTTAAGTCAAAAGATATTCGAGGGCAACTAGCCCCCCCCCCAAACACACCCGTTTTCGCCAAGCCCATCCGATAAAATTTTTATAATACCCATTTCATTAAAAATAGTTCAAAGGTCAGATAAGAAAAATTCCTGTGTCGACAGAACCCGCCAGGACCCGGAGGCAGGTATAATGCTCTACGGGCATACATAGTTCTTATGGAAGCGAGGCTCGTATAAACATCAGAGGGGGCTCATTTGATTGGAAATGGAAAGTTCTTGTTCATTTTTTAAGAGTCAAAAGAGATCAGAGGGCAACTAGCCCCCCTCCTCCAGCCTCTAAATGCATCAGATAAAAATTTTAGAGATAGAAATTTTGTTAAAAATAGTTCAAAGTTCTGATAAAAAAAAAAACTCCGGTGTCGACACAGCCCCACAGGGCCGGGGGTAGGCGTTGTAAATTATGCCCTGGGGACATATATGGTTGTTATGGAAGGGATGCTCGTATAAACTTCGTAGAGGGCTCATTTGACTAGAAATTGAGAAGTTTTAATTCACTTTTTAAGAGTCAAAAGTAATTGGAGAGCAGCTAGCCTCCTTCCACACTCCATTTATTTTTTTTCCCAGAGGCACTTCACATAGAAGACATCGTCGTAAAAACTTCAAAGGGGGCTCATTCGATTGGAAATCGAGAGTTCTAGTGCCCTTTTTTAAGAATAAAAAGTGATCAGAGGGCAACTGCCCCCCCCCAATTGGAGGTATCCATTTTGTTAAAAGTAGTTCAAAGATCATATAACAAAAGCTCCTTTACGTACGGTTATTTCGTTAAAAATAGTTCAAAGGTCAGATAAGAAAAACTCCTGTGTCGACACAGCCCCCCCCAGGGGGGGGGGGTCTGTTGTAAGTATTTACAGGCAATACTTACAGGCGTTGTAAGTATTGATCTGGGGGCATATATGGTTCTTATGGAAGGTATGCTCGTATAAACTTCATAAAATTCAGAGAGGGTTCATTTGAATGGTAATTAAAAGTTGTAGTTCATTTTCTCAGAGTGAAAAAGATCGGAGGGCAACTAACCCTTCCCGCCCTCCACGCCTTTGGGTGTATCGGATGGACAACCCCATCTGATAAAAAATTCCGGTGATCATTTTGTTAAAATTAGTTCAACCATCAGATATTAAAACTCCAGGGTCGACACAACCCCCCAGGGACCAGCGAAAGGCGTTGTAAGTTATACTCAGGGTATATACATGTTTCTTATAGAAGGGATACTCATATAAACTTCAGAGAGGTCTCATTTGATTAAAAATAGAAAGTTCTAGTTCACTTTTAAAGAGTCAAAACAGATCGAAGCTTAATCTAGTTCCCCCTACGCCCCTTTTCCCCAAACCCATCCGATAAAAATTTTGAGATAGCAATTTTGTGAAAAATAGTTCAAACATCAGATAATAAAAAGTCTGAGGTTGACACAAACCCATTTTTTTCCTTTTATATTGTTACTTTGATATCAGTTTTGATACTTTGATGAATAGTTGATTTTTTTTTAAGTTGGATTTTGAAATAAAGAATTTTTAAAAACTTGAAATTTTTTGCAATCAAAAACGAACAAAAATTAATTAAAAACAACTTTCTGGAAAATAATTTTTCCAAAGAAAAGTAAAGGCCATTTTAAATTTAAGCTCAGCATATACAAATATCTATGAAAATTCAAACTCAAAACGACTAGAAATTAGTTTTAAAGAATAAATGAAACCAAAAATGAACAGAAGTTAGATAAACAATCATAACAAAAACATACAAAAAGTAACAATATAAATGAATATATAAATCATAAAGCGAGTAATGCTTAGATTGAATATGAAAATCAAGCTTAAAATGAAAAAAAAAACATTTTCCTATTGAAGTATAAATGAAACTTAAAACGAACAGAAATTAAATAAACAATCAATACAAACAAACATGCAATAGATATTAATATAAATTAATAAATAAATCTTAAAACGAGTGAAACTTCAATTGAATATGCAAATCAAGCTTGAAACGAACAAAAATCACCACAAACAAGACTTTGGTTATAACCTCCTTCTCTCACTGTAAAAGTCTAAAACCTACTGCGTCATTGGCGCTTTATTGAAAACCAATTTTGTGACAAATATTTCCTTTTGTACTTAATATTGAAAATAAACATTAAAATTATAGTAAAATTTTGAACTGATGAGCTTTCAGCAGTTTACATCATTATATATCAAATATTCAGTTTAATTTATTAGCTCTTTTTAAAGTTGTTAAAGACAAATATAGTTTCCCTGCAAACAAGTGATGGGATACTGCCTCCTTTCCTAACTGTAAATAAAAACCAAAAGCCTACTGCGTCATTGGCGCTTAACTGAAACCGGATTATATTACAAATATTTTCTTTCCCAGTATTTTCTTTCTCTTACAGCATAGGTGATAAAGATACAATTACAGTTACATAAATTCTTGAACGGATGGATCTTTCACCAATTAATATTAGTATGCATAAAATATTCATTATGATGTTGTTTAAATTTTCAAGATTACTGAAGACGTACATAGGTTTTCGTAAAGCCCCAATGACGCAGTAGATTTTACACTTTTACAGTGAGAGAAGGAGGTCATACCCAAAATCTTGTTTGTGGTGATTTTTGTTTGTTTCAAGCTGATTTGCAAATTAAATTTAAGTTTCACTCGTTTTAAGATTTATTTATTAATTTACATTAATATCTAATGTATGTTTGTTTGCATTGATAGTTTATTTAATATCTGTTCGTTTTAAGTTTCATTTATACTTCAATAGGAAAATATTTTTTTCGTTTTAAGCTTGATTTTCATATTCAATCTAAGCATTACTAGCTTTAAGATTTATTTATTCATTTATATTATTACTTGTTTTATGTTTTTTATATGATTGTTTATTTAATTTCTGTTCGTTTTGGGTTTGAATTATAAAAGGTATTTGCATCTGCTGAGCAAGTTTAAAATGGCCTTTACTTTTCTTTGAAAAACTTATTTTTCAAAATTTTTTTTTTAATTAATAATAATAAAACATTGGGGTCGTATCGCCTTTACTATAGGCAACGCTATAGCGTTGCCTCTGATTATTTTTTTTCCCCAGAGGCACTTCATATGGAAGAAGACGTCGTAGAAACTTCAAAGAGCGCTCATTCGATTGGAAATTGAGAGCTCTAGTGGCCTTTTTAAGGGTCAAAAGTGATTGGAAGGGAACTAACACCCCTTCCACGCCCACCATTTCCCCAAACGCATCCAATGAAAATTTTGAGATGGGCATTTTGTTGAGCGTGGTTGATTTCCAGATAGAAATTATGTTTTTGAGGAGGAGGCTCCCCCACAACCCTCTGGGCAAGGGTTGTAAGTTATGCCCTGGGGGCATATAAGGTTTTTATAGAAAGCTTTGTCGTAGAAACTTCAAAAAGGACTCATTCGATTGGAAATTCAAAGTGCCCTTTTAATAGTCAAAAGTGATTGGAGGGCAACACCCCCCTCTCACTCCCACCTTTTCCCCAAACACATCCAATCAAAATTTTGAGATAGACATTTTGTTCAAAGTAGTTGAAAATTCAGGAAATTAGGTCTTTCAGGATAACCCCCCCCACCGCGCTCAGGGCAAGGGTTGTAAGTTTTCCCTGGGGGCACATAAGGTTTTATAGAAATCGTTGTTGTAGAAGCTTCAGTGAAAATGATAGCGATGATTATTGGGTTTGGGTTTTGACATCTATAAGGTTATCAATGCCTACCATACCTTTGAAAATCAAAAATATGGACTAGATAAATCGTTGGAAGAAAAAGAAGTGTTTGTCCCACCACCAGAACAATTAAAAGAAACAAAGGTTCGGCGATATGTCTTCCGTAGTCAAAAAATACAAGCCAAGGCAAAAGAAGAAGTTTTTTCCCCCCACCTGAACAATTAAAAGAAACAAAGGTCGTCAATGCCTTCCATACCTTTGAAAATCAAAAACTTGGACTAGATAAATCTTTGGAAAAATAAATTTTTGTTCCACCACCTGAGCAATTAAAAGAAACAACGTTTTGGCGATATGTCTTCCATAATGACAAAAGACAAGCCGAGGCAAAAGTTAAAGGTCTAATAAAAAAAAATGTAATTTTACAAAGTTACCACTTCTAATTTAAGGTCCATTTGAACGTCATGACATCAAGAAAAGGCTCAAATTGCCTGCGCTCAGAAGACATATATATATATATATATATATATATATATATATATATATATATATATATATATATATATATATATATATATATATATATATATATATATATATATATATATATATATATATATATATATATATATATATATATATATATATATATATATATATATATATATATATATATATATATATATATATATATGTATATATATAGCCCTAAGGGTTGTGGGGGAGTAACCTCCTCAAAAAACGTATTTTCTCTTTGGAAATCAGTTACTCTGAACAAAATGGCTATCTTAAAATTTTGATTGGATGTGTTTGGGGAAATGAAGGGCAGGGAAGGGGTGTTAGCTGCCTTCCAATCACTTTGGACTATTAAAAAGGGCACTAGCTATTCCAATTTCCAATCGAATGAACCCTTTTCGAAGTTTCTACGACAACTCCTTCGATACGAATTGCCCTGGTATGAAAAAAATAATGATACATTGTGCCAACATTGTTCTTTACTTAGGCAGCGCGATTGCGCTGCCTATAATAACATCCTGAATTGCCTAATGCTCTTTTATCTACCTCTTTTCATCCGAAAAAATCAGAAAGAAAAATGAACAGAATTTTAAAGTGGAAGGTAGAATTTTTGTTTCAAGAAAAATTTCTTTTTCTTCTTCCTACGAACCGATATACATGTCGAGCCCAAGATGACAGTATTTATCTTTAAGAAACAGATTAACCGGGATGACGGTTGAAGCCCGTAGGTCGATATCGATAACCAAAAAAGAGAGAAAAAAACAAAAAAAAACGGCGGCGTATTAGTGACGCCGCCGCTGCTAGAATCAGCGGCGGCGTCAGCGCGCTGATGCAAGCTCGGCGGCGCGCCGCCGTCTTTTTTCGGCGACGCGCCACCGACTTTTTGGCGCGGCTTCGGGGTCTACCTCAGGGCACGATAATAAAATAAAAATTACTAATAAATATCCAAGGATAATATAAAAAAAAATATCAAACCTTAAAACAAAGCACAATTAAAATTTGACGACCCTTTCCATGTAACGGTGAAAGGGTAACTGAATAAAATTATACAGTACTGAATGGGAATTAAAATTTTTTAATTTATACAGAGCATTTTTAAAAGCTAAAGGCTTTCCAAGTAAAACATCGTCACAGATTAGGTTAGGTTGCAAAATGTGATTTTTTTTTTATTTAAGCAAAAAAGATCATAATTAATTAGTTCCTTATAAATGGGGCTTAAATAGGTTTCTCCAGTGTCTCTATTCAGAGCTACCTTTCAGTGAATGTACTTTTTTTTTATATCAACTGCCTCTCTGAAAACTTGGATGAGACCTTTAACAGGGGCAATAATGGAGGTGTTGTCGAATTAAACGAAATGGTGCGGGTTGTCATACACATGTTAAGCCAAGGCAGAATCAAAACTCTCAGGCCTTTGGCGTAGCTTCATAGCTTTGTCGATTTATGATCTGTGTTCCGATATTCTCTCCCCTAATTGTGGGTGAGTTCTTCCAACATAGAAACAGCCACAAGAACATGGAACCCTATAAACACCAGTGCCCAAATAGGGCTCGTTTTATCTTTGCCGCTGTTAAAATAGTTCTGAATGTCATTAGAATTTTTGAAGGTAACATTTAAGTTATATTTTTTTAGAATTCTTTGCAGTTTGTCACTTAATTTAGGAAAATAGGGTAAAACAGCAAAGACTTTCTTCTCACCAACTAAAGGGATGCTATCCGTTGGAGGTTATGGAGATAATGAATCCTTTTCTGCCTTTTTTTGTCTTTTTTCTATGATGGATTCCAGTAACTTGATGGGATATCCATTGCAAAAGAAAATGTCCTTCAGATAATTCAATTCTGGGATTATATGAGCTTTTGAACAAATACGTAGGCAGCGCAATAGCGCTGACTAAGTAAAGAACGATGTTGGCACAATGTATTATTTTTTTTTTTTTTGGTTTCCATACCAGGGTACTTCGTATCGAATGAGTTGTAGTTGAAACTTGGAAAAGGGTTCATTCGATTGGGAATTGGAATAGGTAGTGCCCTTTTTGATAGTCGAAAGTGATTGGAGGGCAACTAGCCCCCCCCCCACGCCCCTACTTCCCCCCAACCCATCCATACAAAATTTTGAGATAACCATTTTGTTCAGCATAGTTGACTTACATATAGAAAATATATTTTTGAGGAGGACACTCCTCCACGACCCTCAGGGCAAGGGTTTTAAGTTATGCCCTGGGGGCATTTAAGAACGATTTTTGCACAATGTATTATTTATTATTTTTTTCCTTTAGACCAGGGCACTTTGTATCGAAGAAGTTGTCGTAGAAACTTCGCAAAGGGGTCATTCAATTGGAAGTTGAAGTGGCTTGTGCCCTTTTTAATAGTCGAAAGTGATAGGAAGGCAACTAACACCGCGCCCATCATTTCCAGAAACAAATCCAATCAAAATTTTGAGATAGCTATTTTGTTCAGCATAGTTGATTTCCATATAGAAATTATGATTTTGAGGAAGACACTTCGCCACAGCACTCAGGGTAAGGGTGGCAATTTATGCCCTGGGGGAATATAAGGTTTTTTTTATAGAAAATGTTGTCGTAGAAACTTCAAAAAAGGCTCATTCGATTGGAAATTCAAAGGGCTAGTGCCCTTTTTAATAGTCGGGCTACTAACCCCACTCTCACGCCCACCTTTCCCCCAAACACATCCAATCAAAATTTTGAGATAGCCATTTTGTTCAACGTAGTTGAAAGTTCCGGATATTAGGTCTTTGAGGATGAAGCCCCCCCCCTCCCCCCCCAAAAAAAACCCAGGGCAAGGGTTGTAATTTATGCCCTGGGGGCATATTCGGTTTTTATAGAAAGTGTTTTCGTAGAAGCTTCAGCAAGGGATCATTCGATTGGAAATTGAAATGGCTAGATTATCTTTCAATAATCAAAAGTGATTGGAAGGCAAATTACATCTCTCCCACTCCCACTATTTCCTCAAACAAATTCAATAAAAATTTTGAAATAGACATTTGGTTCCACGCAGTTCAAAGTCCAGGAAATTATACATTTGGGCAGGACACTCCCCCCACAGTCTTCACAGTCTCCCACTGTCATTGAAAGCTTTATCGTAGAAACTTGAAAAAGGGCTCATTCGATTGGAAATTCAACGGGCTAGTGCCATTTTTGTTAGTCGAAAGTGATTGGAGGGCAACTAACCCCCCTCTCACGCCCACCAGGGCGTGAGAGGGGAAATTAGGTCTACGTTTTGTTCAACGTAGTTGTAAGTTCTGGAAATTTGGTCTTTGAAAATGACAACCCCTCCCCCTCAGGATCCTCGGTGAAACCATTACAAGCCGCGTACTGGGGGCATATTAGGTTTTTATTAACCGTTTCTTTGTATAAATTTGACAAAAGGTATTTTTGTTTTGTGGTTCGAAGGGCTAGCGTCCTTCTAAATAGTCGAAAGTCAAAGTCAAAGTTTAGAGATTGCCATTTTGTTCAACGTAGTTGAAAGTTTTGGAAATTATGTATTTAAGGATCACAAACCCCCCAGGACAAAGGCTGTAAGGTATGCCCTGTGGGCATATAAGATTTTATAGATAGAGTTATTGTAAAACTTCAAAAGGTGCTCATTCAGTTGGAAATTGAGAGGGACAGTGCCCTTTTTAATAGTCGAAAGTGATTGGAGGGTAATTAACCCCCCTCTCACGCCCACTATTCCTCCAAACACATCCAATTAATATTTTCAGATAGCCATTTTGTTCAACGTATTAGAAAATTCTGGAAAGTAGATCTTTGAGACTGACATCCCCCCCCCCAGTCCTCAGGGTAAGGGTGATAAGTTATACCCTGGGAGCATATAAGGCTTTTATTGAAACTTTTGTCGTAGAAACTTCAAAAGGGTTCATTTGATTGGAAATTGAAAGGGCTAGTGCCATTTTTAATATTAAAAGTGATTGGAAAGTGACTAACGCCCCTGTCACGCCCACCATTTCCCCAAAAACTTCCAAGCAAAATTTTGAGATAGCCATTTTGTTTAACGTAGTTGAAAGTTCTGGAAATTAGGTCTTAGGGGATGACAACCAACCTAACAGCCCTTAGGGTAAGGGTTGTAATTCATGCCCTTGGGGCATATAAGATATATATATAGAAAGGGTTTTCGTTTCAAAAAGGGTTCATTTGATTGGAAATCGAAAGTCCTAGTGCCCTTTTTTAGTAGTCAAAAGTGATTGGAAGACTTGACATTTTGATAGTAAAGATCGATGTGGGTATATTTTATTATTTTTTTGTTGTTGTTGTTTAGACCAGGGCACTTCGTATCGAATGAGTTGTCGTTGGAACTTTCGAAAAGGGTTCGTTCGGTTGAAAATAGAGAGGGCTGATGCCCTTTTTAATAGTCGAAGTGAGTGGAGGGCAACTAATCCCCCTTCCAGGCCCACCTTCCCATTTGCCCATTATGTTTAAAATCTAAATGTTGCCTTAAGATTAAATCAAAATGAACTGTCTTAATACCTTATAAACACCTTATATGCCCTGGGGGCATATAAGGTGTTTATAGGAAGTGTTGTCATAGAAACTCACAAATGCCGTTTTTAATAGTCGAAAGTGATTGGAAGTTTTGACATTTTTATAGTAAAGATCGATGTGGGTATAATATATTATTTTTGTTGTTGTTGTTGTTTAGTTCAGGCACTTTGTATCGAAGGAGTTGTCGTAGGAACTTCGAAAAGGACTCATTCAATTGAAAATAGATTGGGCTGATGCCCTTTTTAATAGTCGAAAGGGATTGGAGGGAAACTAATCCCCTTCCCACGCCTACCTTCCCATTTGACTTTATGTTTAAAAACTAAATGTTGCCATAAGATTAAATCAAAATGCACTCTGTTAATGCTAATTTCCAATAAGGCATCTCAGCAGTATACCAAGAACGACTGAGGGTATTATGTTCAAACTTTTGGGTCTACTTCTGCTCTGAAAATTTAACCAAATCAAAATAGCGTATGTGTATCTAAGCTATCAAAGAAAGTTAACAGATTTTTTTGCGAATGGTATCAAGTTTTGCATTTCTAGAGGAGGTATGAAACTAAATTAAACACTACTATTTGTGTCCAGATTTTTAAAAGGGTGTATTTTGTTAACAATTACTGAAAATTTTTCTCCAGCATACAAATAGCAGGCCAAACTACAAAGTCTTAAAAAAACGAAAATATTTTTAAAGTATTATTTTCTTTTTCCCAGAAAAGACTATGTCAATATAAAACGAACAGAAATTAATTAAAAAAAACTCTACGAAATAAGTTTTTCAAAGAAAAGTAAAGAACTCCATTAAACAAAAAATTAGCAAAAATAAAATCAAATAATCTACCAATATACCTGGCATTTGTACCACCTACCCCTCTATTACGGATGCCGAACTGATTAATCTCTTAGTCGATTGTGAAACTGACGAAATGAAACAGTTTAGTGCAAATGCAAATTTTGTTCTGGCCTTGGGATGGCACAGGGATTTTGAGCCCAACTTATGTTGATTTCTGCTCTTTTTGAGTTTGACTCGGTTATTTATTGTAATTTCTGTTCGTTTTGGGTTTCATTTATTTATCGATTCTGATTTGTGGTAGTTTTAAACTTGGCAGATAATTTGATTTTATTTTTGCTCATTTTTGGTTTAATGGAGTTCTTTACTTTTCTTTAAAAAACTTAATTTGTGGATTTTTTTTTAATTAATTTCTGTTCGTTTTATATTGACATAGTCTTTTCTGGGAAAAAGAAAATAATACTTTAAAAATATTTTCGTTTTTTTAAGACTTTGTAGTTTGGCCTGCTATTTGTATGCTGGAGAAAAATTTTCAGTAATTGTTAACAAAACACACCCTTTTAAAAATCTGGACACAAATAGTAGTGTTTAATTTAGTTTCATACCTCCTCTAGAAATGGAAAACTTGATACCATTCGCAAAAAAATCTGTTAACTTTCTTTGATAGCTTAGATACACATACGCTATTTTGATTTGGTTAAATTTTCAGAGCAGAAGTAGACCCAAAAGTTTGAACATAATACCCTCAGTCGTTCTTGGTATACTGCTGAGATGCCTTATTGGAAATTAGCATTAACAGAGTGCATTTTGATTTAATCTTATGGCAACATTTAGTTTTTAAACATAAAGTCAAATGGGAAGGTAGGCGTGGGAAGGGGATTAGTTTCCCTCCAATCCCTTTCGACTATTAAAAAGGGCATCAGCCCAGTCTATTTTCAATTGAATGAGTCCTTTTCGAAGTTCCTACGACAACTCCTTCGATACAAAGTGCCCTGGTCTAAACAACAACAACAACAAAGAAATAATATATTATACCTACATCGATCTTTACTATAAAAATGTCAAAACTTCCAATCACTTTCGACTATTAAAAACGGCATTTGTGAGTTTCTATGACAACACTTCCTATAAACACCTTATATGCCCCCAGGGCATATAAGGTGTTTATAAGGTATTAAGACAGTTCATTTTGATTTAATCTTAAGGCAACATTTAGATTTTAAACATAATGGGCAAATGGGAAGGTGGGCCTGGGAGGGGGATTAGTTGCCCTCCACTCACTTCGACTATTAAAAAGGGCATCAGCCCTCTCTATTTTCAACCGAACGAACCCTTTTCGAAAGTTCCAACGACAACTCATTCGATACGAAGTGCCCTGGTCTAAACAACAACAACAAAAAAATAATAAAATATACCCACATCGATCTTTACTATCAAAATGTCAAGTCTTCCAATCGCTTTTGACTACTAAAAAAGGGCACTAGGACTTTCGATTTCCAATCAAATGAACCCTTTTTGAAACGAAAACCCTTTCTATATATATATATCTTATATGCCCCAAGGGCATGAATTACAACCCTTACCCTAAGGGCTGTTAGGTTGGTTGTCATCCCCTAAGACCTAATTTCCAGAACTTTCAACTACGTTAAACAAACTGGCTATCTCAAAATTTTGCTTGGAAGTTTTTGGGGAAATGGTGGGCGTGACAGGGGCGTTAGTCACTTTCCAATCACTTTTAATATTAAAAATGGCACTAGCCCTTTCAATTTCCAATCAAATGAACCCTTTTGAAGTTTCTACGAAAACACTTTCAATAAAAACCTTATATGCCCCCAGGGTATAACTTATCACCCTTACCCTGAGGACTGGGGGGATGTCAGTCTCAAAGATCTACTTTCCAGAATTTTCTAATACGTTGAACAAAATGGCTATCTGAAAATATTAATTGGATGTGTTTGGAGGAATAGTGGGCGTGAGAGGGGGGTTAATTACCCTCCAATCACTTTCGACTATTAAAAAGGGCACTGTCCCTCTCAATTTCCAACTGAATGAGCACCTTTTGAAGTTTTACAATAGCTCTATCTATAAAATCTTATATGCCCACAGGGCATACCTTACAGCCTTTGTCCTGGGGGGTTTGTGATCCTTAAATACATAATTTCCAAAACTTTCAACTACGTTGAACAAAATGGCAATCTCTAAACTTTGACTTTGACTTTCGACTGCTTAAAAGGACACTATTCCTTCTAATTAGCAATAAAATACATCCTTTTTTAAGTATTTATAAAATAATTTTCAATAAAAACCTAATTTGTTCCTGAGACCCGAATTGTAATCGTTTCACCGAGGACCTTGAGGGGGAGGGGTTTGTATCTGAAAAGACCAAAGTTCTGGAACTTACAACTACGTTGAACAAAACGTAGACCTAATTTCCCCTCTCACGCCCTGGTGGGCGTGAGAGGGGGGTTAGTTGCCCTCCAATCACTTTCGACTAACAAAAATGGCACTAGCCCTTTGAATTTATAATCGAATGAGCCCTTTTTCAAGTTTCTACGATAAAGCTTTCAATGATAGTGGGAGACTGTGAAGACTGTGGGTGGAGTGTCCTGCTCAAAGGTATAATTTCCTGAACTTTCAACTGCGGGGACCAAATGGCTATCTCAAAATTTTTATTGGATGTGTTTGGGGAAATGGTGGGCGTGGAAGAGGTGTTAGTTGCCTTCCAATCACTTTCGACTATTAGAAAGGGGACACTAGCCATTTCAATTTCCAATCGAATGAGCCCTTTTTGAAGTTTCTACGAAAACACTTTCTATAAAAACATTATATGCCCCCAGGGCATAAATTACAACCCTTGCCCTGGGTTTTTTTTTTTTTGGGGGGGGGGGGGGGGGGGGGTTCATCCTCAAAGACCTAATTTCCGGAACTTTCAACTACAGTGAACAAAATAGCTATCCCAAAATTTTGATTGGATGTGTTTGGGGGGAAGGTGGGCGTGAGAGTGGGGTTAGTAGCCCGACTATTAAAAAGGGCAATAGCCCTTTGGATTTCCAATCGAATGAGCCTTTTTTGAAGTTTCTACGACAACACTTTCTATAAAAAAAAACCTTATATGCCCTCACGGCAAAACTTGCAAACCTTGCCCTGAGGGATGTGGCGAACTGTCCTCCTCAAAAACATAAGTTCTATCTGGAATTCAACTACGCTGAACAAAATGGGTATCTCAAAATTTTGATTAGATGTGTTTCGGGAAATGATGGGCGCGGTGTTAGTTGCCTTCCTATCACTTTCGACTATTAAAAAGGGCACAAGCCACTTCAACTTCCAATTGAATGACCCCTTTGCGAAGTTTCTACGACAACTTCTTCGATACAAAGTGCCCTGGTCTAAAGGAAAAAAATAATAAATAATACATTGTGCAAAAATCGTTCTTAAATGCCCCCAGGGCATAACTTAAAACCCTTGCCCTGAGGGTCGTGGAGGAGTGTCCTCCTCAAAAATATATTTTCTATATGTAAATCAACTACGCTGAACAAATTGGTTATCTCAAAATTTTGATTGGTTGTGTTTGGGGGACTGATGGGGGTGGGGGGGGGGCCTAGTTGCCCTCCAATCACTTTCGACTATCAAAAAGGGCACTACCTATTCCAATTCCCAATCGAATGAACCCTTTTCCAAGTTTCAACTACAACTCATTCGATACGAAGTACCCTGGTATGGAAACCAAAAAAAAAAAAAAATAATACATTGTGCCAACATCGTTCTTTACTTAGTCAGCGCTATTGCGCTGCCTACGTATTTGTTCAAAAGCTCATATAATCCCAGAATTGAATTATCTGAAGGACATTTTCTTTTGCAATGGATATCCCATCAAGTTACTGGAATCCATCATAGAAAAAAGACAATAAAGGCAGAAAGGGATTCATCATCTCCACAACCTCCAACGGATATCATCCCTTTAGTGGATGATAAGAAAGTCTTTACTGTTTTACCCTATTTTCCTTAATAAGGTGACAAACTGCAAAGAATTCTAAAAAAACATAACTTAAATGTCACTTTCAAAAATTCTAATAAAATTCAGAACTATTTTAACAGCGGCAAAGACAAAACGAGCCCTATTTGGGCACTGGTGTTTATAGGGTTCCATGTTCTTGTGGCTGTTTCTATGTTGGAAGAACTCACCCACAATTGGGGGAGAGATTGTAGGAACACAGGTCCTCAATCGACAAAGCTATGTAGCTACGCCAAAGGCCTGAGACTTTTGATTCCGCCTTGGCTTAACATGTGTATGACAACCCGCACCATTTCGTTTAATTCGACAACACCTCCATTATTGCCCCTGTTAAAGGTCTCATCCAAGTTTTCAGAGAGGCAGTTGAGATAAAAAAAAAGTACATTCACTGAAAGGTAGCTCTGAATAGAGACACTGGAGAAACCTATTTAAGCCCCATTTATAAGGAACTAATTAATTATGATCTTTTTTGCTTAAATAAAAAAAAAATCACATTTTGCAACCTAACCTAATCTGTGACGATGTTTTACTTGGAAAGCCTTTAGCTTTTAAAAATGCTCTGTATAAATTAAAAAATTTTAATTCCCATTCAGTACTGTATAATTTTATTCAGTTACCCTTTCACCGTTACATGGAAAGGGTCGTCAAATTTTAATTGTGCTTTGTTTTAAGGTTTGAAATTTTTTTAGTATCCTTGGATTTTATTAGTAATTTTTATTTTATTATCGTGCCCTGAGGTAGACCCCGAAGCCGCGCCGAAAAGTCAGCGGCGCGCCACCGAAAAAAGACGGCGGCGCGCCGCCGAGCGTACCTCAGCGCGCTGACGCCCCCGCTGATTCTAGCCGCGGCGGCGTCACTAATACGCCGCCGTTTTTGTTTTGTTTTTTTCTCTCTTTTTTGGTTATCGATATCGACCTCCGGGCTTCAACCGTCATCCCGGTTAATCTGTTTCTTAAAGATAAATAATGTCATCTTGGGCTCGACATGTATACGTTTCGTAGGAAGAAGAAAAAGAAATTTTTCTTGAAACAAAAATTCTACCTTCCACTTTAAATTTCTGTTAATTTTTCTTTCTGATTTTTTCGGATGAAAAGAGGCGGATGAAATAGAATTAGGCCATTCAGGATGTTATCATAGACAGCACAACCGAGCTGCCCGAGTAAAGAACAATGATGGCACTATGTATCATTATTTTTTTTCATGCCAGGGCAATATGTATCGAAGGAGTTGTCGTAGAAACTTCGAAAAGGGTTCATTCGATTGGAAATTGGAATAGCTAGTGCCCTTTTTAATAGTCCAAAGTGATTGGAAGGCAGCTAACACCCCTTCCCTGCCCTTCATTTCCCCAAACACATCCAATCAAAATTTTAAGATAGCCATTTTGTTCAGAGTGACTGATTTCCAAAGAGAAAATATGTTTTTTGAGGATGTTACTTCCCCATAACCCTTAGGGCAAGGGTATTATAATTTTAACCTGGGGGTACATAAGAACTCTGTTGGAACAATGTATTATTTATTGTTTTTTCCTTTCGACCAGGACACTTCATATCTAAGAAGCTTTGGCAGAAAGTTCGAAAAGGGCTCATTTAATAAGAGATTGGAGTGGCTCTCTTTTTAATAGTCGAAAATGATTGGAAGGCAACTAACACCCCTTCCACGCCCACCATTTCTCCAAACACATCCAATCAAAATATTGATATAGCCCTTTTCTTTAACGTAGTTGAAAGTTCTGGAAATTAGGTCTTAGAGGATGACAACCACCCTCACAGCCCTTAGGTTAAGGGTTGTAATTTATGCCCTGGGGGCATATACGGCGTTTATAGAAAGCGTTGCCATAGAAACTCAAAAAGGGATCATTCGATTGGAAATTGAAAAACCTAGTGCCCTTTTTAATAATCGAAAGTGATTGGAAGGCTTGGCATTTTTATAGTAGAAATCGATGTGGGTATAATGTATCATTTTGTTGTTGTTGTTTAGACCAGGGCACTTCGTACCGAAGGAGTTGTCGTAGGAACTTCGAAAAGGGCTCCTTCTATTGAAAATAGAAAGGGCTGATGTCCTTTTTAATAGTCGAAAGTGATAGGAGGGAAACTGATCCCCCTCCAACCCCACCGCTCCCAATGTCCTTTTTTTTTAAAAATCAAATTTTTCTTCTAGAATAAATAAAAATGTACTCTGTTAATGCTAATTCCCAATAAGGCATCTCAGCAGTATCCTGAGAACCACTGAGGGTATTATGTTCAAACTTTTGGAGTTTCTTCAGCTCTTAAAATTTGGCCAAATCAAAATAGCATAAGTGAATTCAATCTATCAAAGAAAGTAAACAATAGTTTTTGCGAATATTATCAAGTTTTCTGTTTTAGGTCAACTAGAGGAGGTATGAAACTAAATTAAACACTACTATTTGTGTCCAGATTTTTAAAAGGGTCTATGTTTTTAAATGTTGCTGAAAATTTTTACAGCATACAAATAGCAGGCCGAACTATAAATTCTTAAAAAAACAAAAAGATTTAAAGTATTATTTTCTTTTTCCCTGAAGAGACTATATCAATATAAAACGAACAGAAATTAATTAAAAAAACTTTCTACGAAATAAGTTTTTCAAAGAAAAGTAAAGAACTCCATTAAACAAAAAATTAGCAAAATTAAAATCAAATAATCTACCAAGCGTGAAACTACCACAAATCAGCATCGATATATAAACGAAACCCAAAACGAACAGAAATTACAATAAATAACCACGTCAAACTCAAAAAGAGCGGAAATTGACATAAGTTGGGCTCAAAACCCCTATGCCTTCCCAAGGCCAGAACATAATTTGCACTTTACAGAAAAAAATACAAATGAATATGCATTGTCAGTTTAATATACATATACTGATATTTAGTAATCAAAATGTTAATATCATTTGATTTATTAAAGTTATAAAAGTAAAAAAACTTATATTTTTTCAGTAAAGTGAAAATCGTGCTCTTGCCTTGGGAAGGCGTAGGGGTTTTGAGTCCAACTCATGTTAATTTCTGCTCGTTTTGAGTTTGACTCAGTTATTTATTGTAATTTCTGTTCGTTTTTTGTTTCATTTATTTATCGATGCTGATTTATAGTAGTTTCCCGCTTGGTAGATTATCTAGAGCTAGTATAGAAATATATCTATAGAAATGAGTTACATTTTTTGCACAGTTAGCAGAGCACACTGAAGTTGAAGTAGCCTTAAACTTTGACTTGAAACGTTATAACTTGACCACTTCTTTCAAAAAAGAATTTCGGAGGGTTATTCCATGTTGATAAGAAAAGAGGGTAAAGGTGCAGTGTAGTTCTTCCTGTAGTGTAGGGCGCAGGAGTCCTATGGTAAAGGTACAGGTTTGTTCTCCCTTATAAAAACAACTTATTTCACCAGATACAAAGAAGAAGCCCATTTGCGGCATTCTGTGGGACCCCAAGGTCCAATGCTAGTATCAAATCCCGCGAGTGGCAGTTTACGCTCGTCAAGTTCTGGCTGTAACAGCCACAAGTGCCCCAGCTAAACGGCTTTTTAGCACGACAGGACTGATAGTGACTACAAAAGGATCAATGGCTCCGAGCAGACTTGACAAACTCACTTTTGTTACATCAATTGTAACTGAAGTGATGTAACAGCTGATTTTTAGTTGTTGGTGTTGTTAAGCCATGGTATCTGACTTGTATACAGTGTTTTTTTATGTTGTTATTTGGTTTTTTCACTTTTTTTTCGTACGTATTTGATGAACAGGAGATGTTTGAACTTCAAACTTTGAAAGTTATACACACATTAGCCCAAATAATTAACAAGAAGGAAATGACTAAACACGGGATTTTATAGGAACAATGCGATGTTAAACATAAACACAACAAGTAAGTAAGTCAAGTAAGTCATATTGTTCCTGTATGTTTTTAGCCAACCATTTAAAAATCCTTACTAAAATCGAGGTTGAACGTGCTTGGTGAAGTGGAATTTTATTATTATTTTTAATCATAAAGATCGGCGCGACATGGCACGCCGCCGGGTCTAAAATCGGCGGCTCGCCGCACAACCAAAGTTGGTGCGCCTGGCGGGGCGCCGCCGCCGATAGTGAATCACACATTCGCCGCCGTCATGTTGGCGTGGCGCGGCTTCGGGGACTACCCTGAGGACGGTCAAGCGGAGGTCTTGACCGAAATATTTACATTTTAGTCCACATTTTTCACTCGCTTGTATAATCCTCGTTCTTCTCTTTTTAACTATTTTTTTCGTTTTATATGTTCTTTGGACTATTTTAGACAAAAATGCAATCGCACAGTTTCAATCAGATGCATTTGGTGAAAAGAGGGGTAGTTGGGTGGGGTGATACTTGACCTCCACCACTATTGACTCTTAAAAGGGAACTAGAACTTCAAATTTCAACCAAATGCTTATACAACCATCCCTTCCATAAATGCCCCAGGGGCATATCTTGCAACCCTCGCCCTCAGTCTCTGGTGGTTTGTATCAACCTCAAAAGCGTTGTTATATGACATATGGACTATTTTTAATAAAAGGACTGTCAAAATATCTATTGGATACATATGAGGAAAAAACGACATGTTTGTGTCTAGGGTTTGACGTCTCTATGTTTTTTTCCAACCCCAAAAGCCTTGTTATATAATATTTAGACAATTTTGAATAGAATGGATATCTCAAAATTTCTACTAGATGCATTTCGGGACAATACGACATGTGTGGGGGGGGGGGGGGGGGTACCTGAGCTCCGATCACTTTGACTCTTAAAAAGGGCAAAAGAACATGTGATTACCAATCCAATGAGTCCATTCCAAAGTATATACGACCACCCTTTTTATAAGAACCTTATATGCCCCAATGGCATAACTTACAATCCTTTCCCTGAGAGCTACAGGGAGGAGGGGTTGTCTTCCTTACGGACATAATTTCCGAAAGCTTCAACTGCGATGAATAAATTTGTTATCTCTAAATCTTGATTGGAGGTTTTAAGCAAAATACTGAGCGTGGAGGGGGGGTGCTCTCAAATCACTTTGACTCTTAAAAAGGCCACTATAACTTCCAATTTCAAATCAAATAAGCCCCGTCTGATGTTTATACTACGGCACATTCCATAAAAACCTTATATGACCTCATAAAACAACTTACAACCCTATCCCCAGGGCGCCGGGGCGTTGTGTCATTCCTAGAGACATTATTATATGTTCTTTGGACTATTGTGAAAAAAATTGCTATTTCATAATTTCAATCAGATGCGTTTGTTGAAAGGAAGGGTTGTAGAAGAATGGGGGGGGGGGGTAAATGCCGTCCATCACTTTAGACGCTTAAAAAGGAACTAGAACTTCCAATTCTCAACCAAATGAGCCTCTTTTAAAGCTAACAACCCCTTCCATAAAAACCTGAAATACCCCCTGGGCGTAAAATATATAATTCTTTCTCCTAATCTCTAGGTTGTTTTTTTTCCAACCCCAAAAGTCTTGTTATATATATTTAGACTATTTTGAATAGAATGGCTATTTCACAATTTCTATTAGATGCATTTCGGTAGGATACGACGTGTGTGTGTGTTTGTTGGGGGGGGGGGTAGTTGCCCACCGATCAGTTCGACTCTTAAAAAGGGCACTAGAGCTTGTGATTATCAATCCAATGAGCCCGCTCCGAAGTTTATATGACCACGCTTTCTATAAAAAAAACCTTATATACCCCCAGGGCATAACTTACAGTCCTTGCCCTGAGGGCTGGAGGGATTTTTTATCCTCAAAGCCATAATTACTAGACTTTTTCAAATGCATTGAACAAAACGGATATCTCAAAATTTTGATTGGAAGTGTTTGGTGAAATGATGGGTGTGTGGGTGGGGGGCATTTGCCCTCTGATCACTTTGGACTAATAAAAAAGGTACTAGTCTTTTTAATTTCCAATCGAATTATCCCTTTTTACAGCTTCTACGACAAAACTTTCTATAAAAACCTTATATGCCCGAAGGGAGCAACTTACGACCCTTGTCCTGAGGGCTATGGGAGGGGCTTGTCATCCTCAACGACATAATTTCCAGATCTTTCAATTAGGTTTAACAAAATGGCCATATTGAAATGTCAATCGGAAATTTTTGGGAAAATGAAGGGCGTTGGGGGGGGGGGATTCTACCTTCAGTTACTTTTGACTATTAAAAAGGGCAATATCCCTCTCAATTTCCGCGCGAAGGAGACACAATTTCTGGACCTTTCAACTACGATGAACAGAATGGCTATCTCAAAATTTTTGTGGGGGGCTATGTGTGGGGGGGTGGGGTTGTCGTCCTTAAAGACCTAATTTCCAGAACTTTCAACTACGTTGAACAAAATGGCTAACTTAAAATTTTGATTGGATGTGCTTGAGGAAATGGAGGGCGTGGAAGGGGGCTTAATTGCCTTCCAATTCCTTTTAACCTTTAAAAAAGGGCACTAGCTCTTTTTCCAATCGAATGAGCCCTTTTTGAAGTTTCTACGACAATGCTTTCTATAAAAACCTTGTATGCCCCCAGGACATAACTTATAACCCTTGCCCTCGGGGCTGTGGGGGGGGGGGTCATCCTCAAAGCCCTAATTTCCAGAACTTTCAACTACGTTGAACAAAATAGATATCCCAAAATTTTGATTGGATGTGTTTGGGGAAATGATGGGCGTGAGTGGGGGGTTAGTTGCCCTCAAATCATTTTTGACTATTAAAATGTGCACTATCCCTTCCAATTTTCCATCGAGTGATCCCTTTTTGAAGTTTCTACGACATCGCTTTCTATAAAACCTTACATGCTCCCAGCGGATAACTTACAACCCTTGTCCTGAGAGCTCTGGGGGGAGTGTCATCCTCAAAAACCTAATTTCAGGACCTTTCAACTACGTCGAAAAAAATAGTTATCTCAAAATTTGAATTGGATATGTTTGGGGAAATGGTGGGTGTCAGAGGGGTGTTAGTTTTCCTCCAATCGCTTTTGATTTTTAAAAAGAGCACAAGCCCTTCCAATTTCCAATCGAATGAGCACTTTTCGACGTTGCTACGACAATTCTTTTGATACGAAGTGCACTGGTCTATATATATATATTGTCCCAACATCGTTCTTTACTTAGGCAGCGCTATTGCGCTGCCTATGACTGCAACTGCAAATTTTGTTTTTGGGCCTTACAACAGACATTATATTATATAAATATTGCGTAACAATCTTTTTTATGCTATGCATGACATCATATAAGAAAATGCTTATATGATGCCACGTATGATGTCATAACAAATGCTTATATGACGTACTAACATAGTACATGACGTCATTTGCAAAAGCCAAAATTAAGGCTTTTAACGAATTTTCTCAGACTTCTGACCTATCTAGATCGTTTTTTTATGCGAGAATATCCCAAGATACGAGCTTTCCCGAAAAAATGTGGAGCCGTTTTCGAGAACATACATACATACGTACATATATATACATAGACAATTATTGCTCACTTATAAAGATAGTATACATAAATCTTCATTTTCATTCTAATTAATTCTCATAAGTTAAAAGAATTGTAGTAATTTCGCTCGTCGATCGTGTCCTAAGCATTTGCTGGGAGTCGAATGCCAAGAAAGAATTAAATTTTATCTTATTATAAAGCGGTTATCCCATCTTGTTTATTAATAATACAATTATTAAGTTAAAAAATGTATTAAAGCAATTATTAACTACGAAACTTAAAGAAGCTTGTACACAAAATAATATGCATGTAGTTTTACAGTAATTTAAAAATTACGAATTTCCTAAAATCTGGTAAAGATAAGACCCCAATTACTCGTGAAAGGGGAGAATATCAAATAGTATATTACTTTGGCAATTATTATTTGGCCTCCCCACATTTATTTAATAATATTGTTTAAAGAAGGTCATATCGTTATTTTTCCAACGAGCTAGTATTTTAAAACAAATTTTTTTATTGAAACGATAAGATAGTAGTATTTACTTTTTCGACACAATTGTTTGTATAGAGGTCTTTCGCTGAGGTCCAATCTTTCTCAGTTGGTGGGATACTGTTCCAAAATCAAATTGTGTATCAATGTCGAAATTCTCTTTACTTAACTTTAAAATCATTATGATGTTTCCAAAAAATAGGGAACGAATATATGGAGTATAATAATATGTCATATCATACCCATGCCCAATGGTCATACCCAAAAAGGGCATATATAAAAATTTTTTTTACAAAAACGACTCAGAAACTCCACCTCAGAAAACAGCCATTTCAATGAAAAAAAAAGATGAGAAATGATTGCACAAAATATCCCTGTTCCTTGCCTCTACTTGTAAATCAACATCGAAGTGTCATGGAGACATTGAATACAATAACTAGTCATAATGCCCATTCCCAACCAAACGCCACACCCATACCCAAAGATCAGACCATAAAAGGGCGCATATACTACACTGATTTCGAACATGGCTCAGAAAGTCCACTGGAGAAAAGAAACACTTTACCGCAGAAAATATCTCTATTCCTTGGCTTTACTCTTAAATCAACATGGAAATGTCAAGGGGATATCGAATAAAATAATAAATCATAATTCGGAGTCAAGAAGGAAAATGATAATTAATTAGATATGAAAGATACAAGGAATATGTTTCACACTTAAGGTCTATAAATCGCAAAGCAAGTAACAGACAATATAGAATAAAAACTGATCAAATCGTTAAGAGCAGAAAGTTTCATATTTATAGTTTGAAGTCTCACAGACTGTAGGCTTTGGTGAAAATATGTAAAATTATTTTCCATCTTAAAATGATGCGAATATAAAAACGACTGGGAAAATTATATAAAGCCTACCCAGCATAAATTCAGACGTGAACGCAATCGATAAAAAGAACAGAACACTTCTTAATATGTAACCGGTGATGTCTCCAAGTAGAAGCTGGGGGGGGGGCTAAATCCCAGTATTTTAGTGCGACAGACGAATTAAACACAGATCATAGCATTTTATCAAAGCACTTAGAATCACAACATTTAGCCCTTGTCAACTTCTCTACTCGCTATGCATGTTTTTTTTATTCAAAAAAGAAAAACGTACACACATTAAAAGAAGCTCTGTTAAAGATCACTTCAAAAGCTCAGTTTTTTTTTTCTCTTTTTGCACTGAAGACACCTTGGCGGAGATCCTTGCTGAAATATCTGTTTTTGCCCCTTTCGCTGCTTTTCGGTTCACTGGCTGATATTACCCTCACTTCCTGGTTATCTTTTAATTAAATTATTTTTTGTCAAACATATATAGTCAGTGTGGTCTTAGAATGTTTTATGGACATTCTACTACATTAATAAGTATTTGATTTTGTAAATATCCATGGACTAAGGACAAAACTGAGAATAGACTACTTCCCAAAAAGCAAATGAAATTCAGAGAGGAGAGAAAGTAACAAAATGAAAAATAAAATCAAAAAGGGTGAAAAAACGAGGATTTTGTCAGCCAGTGGCGAATCATAAAAATGACAAAATATAAGCAAATACTTCGACAAGGACCTTTGATTAGTCGTCGTCAGTGCTAAACAAAAAAGAAAAAAAAAACACGAAAATCTAACCTTTCAATGTTTACCCTAAAAAGACAGAGTGTCTGTTCTGTAAACTTTGTAGGGTAAACTTCGAAAGGTTAGATTTTCGTGTTTTTTTTCGTTTTTTAGCACTGAGGACGACTTGGCGGAGGTCCCTGTCGAAATATTTGCTTATATTTTATCATTTTCAAGATTCGCCACTGGCTGACAAAATCCTCGTTTTTTCACCTTTTTTGATTTTATTTTTCATTTTGTTACTTTCTCTCCTCTCTGAGTTTCATTTGTCATGTATAGCCAGTGTGGTCTAAGAATGTTTTTTCCCAAAAAGCACTGAGTTTGAGTGATATCGACGATCCCCCTTCCCAGAAAATGCTTGACAAAAAAAAAGTAGGAGCAGATACAGAATTGATGTTCGGGGAGGGGCAAAAAAGTTTGGGCTCTCTTATTGTCATTTTTCGTTCCTCCTTAACAATAACTTTAACAATAAAAAACCTACGGATTCACCCCTTAGTCACCCGTCCTCTTACCCCATAAAGGTCGAATTGGTTCCTGATATTAAAAAAACAGATATGGTACATAAAATATTACCTCTGAATAAGCTTACAAATCCTACTGGTTACTGTTCTGCTAAAAGTAATTTGTAAACATTCGTTACAGAGTTCGGATCATGCCCAATGCCCAGGGTTTGATTGGAGTAGAATTCAAATCAGGTGCAGCAAGACAAGACATAACTATGAGCTTAGCAATTACTCCTCACCCTGTTTGGTTGGGAACTGGTGATTCTTTATGGTAGGAGTCTATAACATTAGCCTGATAGTAAGCCTGTATAATGGCAAATAAGCCTGGAATATTGGATAGTAAGAATCCGGTAGTCTGGATAACGCTGATCCGTCTCGTGGTACGACAAGACCATACCTTCGTCGTCGTCTTCTTCCAAAAAAAAAAAAAAAACAAAAAAAAAACAGTCATATCATTCACTGGTAACGGGTAATCAAAGTCAACGCAGTAGAGCGTAAAAACATAAAGAAATAAAGCTTCAATTAAAATTAATGAATCAATTGACCAATGTCAATAGACTCTAGCGGATTTACATTTACCGTCAAGAATTAATAAGAATGCAAAATTTTAGCTCCATCGGACCAGGAAGTATGTGAAATATTGACCTCAAGACTTGTACAAAATCTGATCTTCGACCTGAACCGTTTACTTAAACAGATGAAGTTAAATAAAAGCGTTTAAAAAGAAATGATCCTATAAACATAATGCTCTTATCCGGCTTAACCTAAGCCTTAAGGTAAGGCTTACCATTACCTGGGCAATCTAAACCGTTATCTAAAACAGATAAAATTAAATAAAAGCACTTAAAAATAAATGAGCCTATAAACAAAATGCTCTTACCTGGCTTAACCTAAGGCTTAAGGTAAGTCTTACCATTACCTAGATAACCTAAACCGTTAACTAAAACAGATAAAATTAAATACGAGCATTTAAAAATAAATGAGCCTATAAACAAAATGTTCTTACCTGGTTTAACCTAAGGCTTAAGGTAAGGCTTAACATTCCCTGGGCAACCTAAACCGTTAACTATAACAGATCAAATTAAATAAAAGCGTTTAAAAAGAAAGTAGCCTATAAACTATATGCTCTTACCTGGCTTAACATTATTTTCTCAAATTCATCTACACATCGCGGTAGATCTAGCCACTGCAAGGGCCAATATATGGCATTCAGGAAACGAGCTCCCCATCTCATTATAAACAAATCAACCCTGAAACAAGTAAAATATATCAAAACAATTTTTTCATACGAATAGGATCACTGACAGCCAGGCCGTGATTTCAGACCATATGTTTCCATGTGTTTCCTTTTCAAATGGTTCCATTTGAAAAAAAAAGTCATCGTGCAGGCACTGTTTACACTTCTAAGGCTTTGTCCTATTTTTGGGAGACCCAAGCCCTAAAACTCAATTGTTTTTGCACAATAGAGTCCACTTGGTCCACAGAATTGCAGTTTTAAATTTCAATGTGATCAGACAAGAAGAGTTTGTTGGCCCTTTTTGGGCAACCAACATTTAGTTTTTCTGTCAATTGGGGTTTCTTACTTACTTCAAAGAATTTCAGGTATAAGTTTCAAGCTAACCGAAAAAAAAGATTTTTCGCCAATTTGCAAGGGGCTGTGTTTCAGGGTTTGAACCCCCCCCCCTTCCCCCCCCCCCAAAAAAAATACCCGACTTGTAAAATACATAAGAACAATTTTTTATACGCTACGTTTTTAAAGTTTTTTTGTAAAATTCCCTCCAAAAAATACCCCCCCCCAAGAAAAAAATCGTGAATACACCCTTGACAAATGGTCACAAATAGCTAACGAATAGCCTTTGGAGGTTTTTTCTTCTTTTACCTAAACAGACAAAGCTAAATAAAATCGTTGAAAGAAAAAAAAAGGGAGTGCATTATCTTTTAAGATTCAAATCAGGGCCATTAATACACATGTAGCGAAAATGATTGTTAGTATAATAATGCTTTTTAATATTGATTATAGTTCATCAGTTAAAGATCTTTGCTCAACTTGCAGGAATTTTCTTTGGACCAACTACATTTAATTTTTATTTTTAATAATTTTCATGATTATCTAAAGGGGTGTCGTTTGGGGGAAGGGGGAAAGTTGCTGCCCCCCCCCAATAATTTCAAAAACATATGATACAGCCCATGCCACTTGACTATCCGGATATGAACCCCTTTTGCCCCCCCCCCCATAAAAATGCTGGAGGTTCACCCCTGATTATTTGTAAGGTATATTGCATATGAATCTTTTGGGGATTTTCCCGACTAATTGTCATTAGCATAACTATCCACAAACCCATAGATCAATATTTCCGCGTGAAATTCGTCCAACAGTGAAAACGTGTATCAGCGTTCATCAAAAATCTGGAACTCAATTCCAGCTAAAATCTGGGAGCACTGTGTTAAACGTTTGTTTTGGAGGTTGCTCAAAAACTATCAGAAAGTTAAATCTGCGGGGCAATAGTTTCAATTCTTTTTTTTATAAGTGTTTTTTGTTTTATTATTTATTTTGAGGCGGCTTCAGTTTTAGCGTTGTTTCCTTGGAAAGGCAGAAGTATGCTACTAGGCATGTGCGCTGTTTTTTAACATGTATTTATATTTGTGTTTGAATTAAAATAATCTAAACTAATACGTCCTATTTTGATATATTAGTAGGCTATATTCAAAATACTCGAGGAAATAGAATAGGAAATTTTAACCAAGTCTACTTATAATTATATTACCCTTATAATGTATTGTAATATATGTATAAAAATGCTTACAATGTATTTTTAAGTGCTTATCTGTTATAGCAACAACACTCAAGTTCTTAGTTGAACAGAACCAGTTTCTTTCTTTCTGTAGTTTGTTTCAGCTTAGCATGAGAGAGCCTGGGCACCCATAGGGCGGGGGGCAGAGGGGGGCTCCCGCCCCCCCCCCTTGCTGAATGATGCTGCCTTATATTTTATATTTTTGTTGTGAGATTTCTCTTGTACAGCATTGGAAGTTCCTATTAGACGAGATAGGCCCCCTCCGTATCAGCTTATGGGCGCCCATGTGAGAGTGTATATACACTACAATGTAAGTATATTTTAATTAAATATTTTATTTGGTATTTTGGTTAGGTTAGGTTATGTTAAGTTAGATGAGACACCATTTATATAATGCATTCTCGGGGGCTTGATTTCCACAATTCTCTGTTGTATTTTCCACAATTTTATTACTGAAATGTTTTATTTTCATCATACTTAGCTATATTTCATTAGGATTAACCTAACTTCACTTCTTGAGTGTTGTTGCTATAACTGATAAGTACCTATTTTTATAATATATTTATATAATATATTCATCATTTATTTATTTTTTGTCTAACCTGAATTTTCTTTCAATTCCTGGGTGTAATACTTTAACAGCTACACATTCTTTGACGTTCCCAGGATTGTCAGCTTTCAAACTTTCAAATGCACTTTCCGTCAACTTGGCCTTATAAACCTATGAAGAGAAAACATTTTTAAGGACAAAAATGATACAACCTATCCATCATTAGACAAAAACAGCAATTATAATATAACATATAATATATATATTATATTATAGCTTTATAATCTAAATTATAATATTATAGTATAATATATATATTATAATAAAACCTTTTCTGCACACAGTGATTATAATAAAGCAAATAACAAAAGGCATAACAATGAGGAATTATTTACAGACACTGAAATTTTACAAAATGAACATTTTTGCTCTATATCTAAGAGAAGTCATCAGCAAAGCAAATAGATAAATATAAAATTACACTTATAATAAATAAGTAAAACTTAAAACTAAACCAAAACTAAATCAGTCCTAACGTCATTACTCGAAGGAAGTTCCCCTGGGACTGAAAAACAAAACAGAAGCAAAGCAATTCATTCAGATAAAAAAAAATCAAGAAATAAATCAGGAGCAAGCTTTTAATGCAAGTCTTGCTAGTGATTAGCGCGCTAGACTTGAAACTCTTTGTCCGTGAGGACACGGGTTCGAGTTAAGGTGCCGCTGGTTTGAATGGGGGTCAGTGGCGTGACTCTGTATGCTCACCCAGAGCCGACCCAGCTGTAAATAGGTGCCTGGATAAATTTGGAAAAGGTAAAAAGGAAAGGTATGCAAAAGCACAGGATGGCTGGCCCATGACCCCCATTGCACTTCCTGGCTGAAAGGGCTATGAAACAGAGATCAGCATAGCCGGTAGGGATCGCAAAATCCAATACCGTATTTTTTACCTTTTTTTTTCTTTACCTTGCTGTTTGATAGCTAGCCTAAAACGTCATTTTGATACAAGTTCATCAGCATTAAGTATTAGTTTTGCTATGTAACATATTAGATCATTTAAATTAGATTTTGTATAATGTGTTGAGTAAATATCTTCCTAAATGTCTATTTAACCAATTATCCCGCTTTCTAGGGCTATTATGAGAGAAAGGTTGAGATAGCTAGGACAAGTTCTGCGGATGAAGAATGACAGATTGCCAATGATTGTCCTTGTCATCTAACCTTCTGAGGCCCAACGAAAAGCAAGTCGTTCTCGAATGGGGTGGAAGGATGTCGTAAGTAACAATTTTAGGGAATAAGAGCTTCTTGGGAGGGTGTAAAGAGGGAGGATTTGAATAGATTTGGATGGAGGACAAGCGTATGTAGCTGTGTTGGCCTCAGGCGGCTTGATGATGCAGTGAGTTGTTAGTAGTAGTTACTGTAACTTAACTAAAGTTTAGTTTAACTTAGTAAGTTTAACTTAAGTTTAATTTCTAGTGTCTCTTAAACACTCTGTTTAAAACTCAAATCCTTACAAATGAGGGTGCTTCTTTCGAAAAGTACTGTATGTCCAGGTTTTTCAAAAATATGGCTGCTCAGAGCTGATTTCAAAAGAAATAAAAACGCTACCCGAATTTAGAGCCTTTATTATACCATCCTTATGTTGTTGTAGGCGTTTTCCCAAATTTTGGTGGCTTCTACCAACGAAATAGTCACTGAAGTAATTTCCCTTTCCGAAATTATATTAATTTCAGAATTAATTATATTAGGAAATATTAGTCATTTTCCGAAGGAAATTATATTTCCTTAAAAGTTACCACTTTTAAGGAAATACATGATTTTTTAATTACTTGTAAGAACCACATACATATTCAACAGTGTAGAAACATTTATTTTTTCATTTCGTAGCGATTGTGTATGTAAGGAAAGTAAAAAACATTGGAAGGTTTATTTGAAGACTAATTTTATTTTTGACTAATTTTGGTCTTAATAAACGGGAAAGGATAACCGTTTCTAAAAGGGTTATCTTTGATTAAATTTAATTATTTTGCGCCATAAGACTCGGAGGGAATATTTACAACATGATCCATAAGAGAATTTACTACACCTCTTCTGAGGGGTAATTAAAATTAAGATAAAGGGATCTGTTGTTTTGTCTCAGCTTTCTATAAATTATCCAATCTACTTTATCACTGCTACAAATAATTAACAGATATAAAAGTGGCATTTTACTTGCGTTTTCAGTTTCTAGAATATACTAAAGAGCATGGTTAACTTCTAAGAGTGGAAACTGGAACTAGTTTCAGCAAAAAAAAACATCAGTACCATCTATCATTTGTCGACACTTGGCATTTTTGCAAGCTTTGTAATAGTTTACCTGTCAGGAACTGAGGATTAGACACTTATTATTACACTAATTTTACCAACTACATAATTAAATTAATTATTCTTATTATTATTACACTGAAAAAAAAGGCCGTCGCCAAACTCTATTTACAGCTACTAACGCAGCGAATCATTGCTTCGTTTAAGATGAATTATTCCCATAATAAACAAAATTTTAGTCAGCTACTTGTCACTAAATGGTGTTTTAAACAGAGTAGCAGGGTGATAGAGATTTTATCGGGTAGAACTAATTTTTTCTTCACATTTATCAGTTTTCAAATGCTAATCGTATTAAAAACTAAAGATTTTTTTAAATTCATAAGTGAAATCGCGTATCTGAAATATTCAGCACGATTCAAACTTATGGTTTAAAAAAATGCAAAATACACTTAGGATTTAATATGAGATTTGTTTGCGCAAAATGTAACTATAACAGGCCTTAAGGGTCTGGATTTTACATTTTTGAGGCAAAACGAGGACAAGAAAAAACATTTAAAAAACAGACTACAAACATAAAAATAATATCTACTAGTGTATTTACACCATCAGTAGGTTCTGAGACTACACTGGCTATACATTACAGGGGCGGATCCAGGATTTTTTTAGGGGGGACACAAAATAGGTTGATCTGATAAACTTGCGTTAGGACCAAGTTTAATTAATACAAACTTGCGTTATTTAAGTAAATTACACTACTTTAGATATGTTAAGGGGGCGCCCACCTCGTCCCTCCCCACCGTACATTACGTATGAATTCAACTTTCTCATAAAAAAAAAAAAAAAAAATTAGTCGTCTTAGTGCAAATTAATTAAGTAGACAGGCAGCGTTAATCGCCAAGGACAGAATTCATGCCCAGTCCAATTTCTGAATGGTCTTTCGTTTATGGTAAACCGACTAAAAACAACCGTTATTTGTGATTCACATCAAATCATCCGATCCAAGTAAAAAGGGGTGGTTATTTCTTTAGTTGATAGGGTATTAAAATTAGCATCACCAGAATACATGAGTAATCAACTGATTTTTATTAAGGGTATTCTAGTAGATAATGGCTATACGGAAAATATGATTTCTCAAATAGTTGAAAAAAGGAAAAAAAAAGTTAATGGAACCAGAAATATTAGAAGAAGATGGGTCAAATTAAGAAACAAATTACATAACTTTGCCTTATATCCCAATGTTGTCACAAAAATTAAGATGAGAATTTAAAAAAACATAATATAAAAAAACATCGTTTAAATCAGGACAAACTATAAGATCTTTGCTAAATAATGGAAAATACAAGGAACCGAGAAATATACAAAAGGGAGTATACAGAATTCCATGGGCTTGTGGTAAATTTTATGTGGGAAGAACAAAACAGATTTTAGAAATTAGGCTACAGCAACACAAGAATGCCATAGATTGCTCTCTAAAACATAATAAAACACAGGAAACGTTTGAGTCAGCTGTTGCAAAACATCTTTATAATTTTCCTCATCATAGTATTTTATTTGATCAGAAAAAATGGTAGATACATCTGTAGGATTTTTGGAAAGTTTCAGAGTAATCATAGAAATAAAAAAGATAAACTATGCAGGTAATAGTATCAATAGAGATGAAGAGGAATTTAGGATCAATTCAATTTATAATAGTTAAATTAAAAAGCAGGTAAAACATTCAACCAGTACTGATTTTAATAATTGTTCTGAAACGAATGATGACCTTGCGAACGAAGGTCATAACGGGTTAAATACTGGGAAAAGTAAACGAACTGCAGCTAGGCTTGCAACCAAAATAACCCATTCAATTTATAATTCATAAATTGGTTGATGAACTTATGAGATTTAATTAGGGGTTATGGGCCGGGGGTTAGGTGACCTTTATTGTTTTGTTCAAGTATAAATAATATTCTTAATTTTTTGATGGATTTTCATTTATACATTGATTGTGAGGAGACGCATGGTACCATAATGGACATTTGCTTTTGTTTATTGCGTTAAATACGCCAGTTTATGGAAGTTTTATTTAAGACGTGAGTTTGATTCCTACTTATTTATTTATATTTCTTTCCTTTTCTCTCTCTCGTGTGTTTAGTTCTGTTGTATTTCGATGTATGTTTTTTTTTTTAAGAATGAACATTTTTTTGTTTTCTCTTTTTTTTCCGTTGAGAAAGGCTCCCGGATGTGGGGCTGAAATATTCGGAGTTATTTTTAATTAAGTGCTTATTTTGTCGTTATTTATTCACTGCTTCATTAAGATTAAACCCGTTTTATCTTGCTTAATTTTTTGCATTGACGACGGCTTAGCAGAAGTGTTTGCCCCAAACATTTCCTTTATTTTTTCTTTTATTCCATGGCTGGAAATTACTTTCATTTGGTTTTGTCTTTTCTTTTTATTTCTTTTCCTTTTTCCTTTGTCTTTTCCTTTTTTACTTTATAGCTAAAAATTACTTTCGTTTGGTATTGTTTTTTCTTTTTTGCTTTCCCTTTTTCTTTGTTTTTTCCTGTTTTATTTTCTGGCTGAAAATTACTTTCGTTTGGTTTTGTCTTTTCCTTTTTTTTTTCTTTTCCTTTCCTTTTTTTATTTTAAGGCTGAAAATTACTTTCGTTTAGCTGAAAAAAGGCGATGAATTTCCAATTGTTGATATAAGCATTTTTTTTTTTTAATTAAGAAGTATAATTTCCACGTACCTGAGCAACGCATCCTGAGCCAATAGGAACTCTGTCAATCTTGACAAAAATTTCTGAGATTGGTCTGTGGAACATTTCTTCAATGATTGATTGTGTTTTACCCCATCTATGAGGTTTAGTTCTGTGTTGTAGGCAGCATAAGATGTCACATATATCAGCAGGGAAAAGATCTCGTCTTGTACTTGCCCATTGACCAAGCTTTGTAGCTACAGGTCCAGCAAGTTGAATAGCTACAAAGAGAATGAAATAAAAAACTGATTAAGTTTTTTTTGCACACAACTTTTCTTCTACGAAGCGTTCTCAAAAAATGGGCAAGATAATTCCAGAGTCAAGAGTCCTTAAGCGTCAGACAGATTTCTTTTTTAAATTAATTTGACTGACGGTTGGGCGAATCCCATTGCCTGACAAAAACTTTTTTTCTGGTTTAAAGTCTCTCTTCTTTACTGTTTCGATTTCCTCTAGAAGAAGATCTTGTCTTGGACTTGCCCATTGACTGAGTTTTGTACCTACAGGTCAAGCAAGTTCAATAGCTACCAAGAGATTGAATAGCAAATGGGTTAAGTTCGATTATTTTTTATTTTTTTTTTGCACACAACTTTTCTTCTACAAAAAATTTCCAAAAAAATAAAAAAAAGTCCCTAAGCCAAACCCTTATGTCATAAAATAATGGGTTTGCTTGATAACAGGGCCAGACAACGAGTGAACAATTTTTTTTGGCATTCAAAGTCTCTCTTTTGTTACTGTTTCAATTTCCTCTGTGAGAAGATGGCGTCTTGTACTTGCCCATCGACCAAACTTTGTAACTAAGGTCTAGCAAGTTCAATGGCAATAAGACCAAGGAAATTTTGAAAAAAGCAAGTCTGTTTTTGCACAACTTTTCTTATACAAAAGAATAATGACATTTATCCAATATTAGTTCAATGTTAAACCCATTAAAAACGAAGGGTTCCCCTTAGACGGTTAGGAAAGAAAACTAGTAGCCAAAGAAAGCAACTTTTGCGACAAAATTTACGAAAAAGATAAAGAAACAACAACAGATGGTTTGGGAACACGAGGACTCTTAATATTAGTCCGAAAAGATGTTAAATTGTGCCGAAGCTATACATTTTGTGACATTTCAGGTGCTACCACTACTGCCTGATGCCCGTGAACAGAAATGGGTATTCCCATCCCCTAACATCGGTACGAACCCCCCCCCCCCCTAAAAAAGAAATAACAATGTTTTGAAAACAAAACAGCGATTTGCAGTTTGACATCCCATTGCTCCTTAAAAACCTCCTACCTGAGCCCATAAAAATTTTTAAAATGCCTACTTTATTATAAAATGCCTAATTTGACTATATTATTACTAGCAAAGATTATGACAGATTGACAACTCCTATTTAGCACTTTGAACAAAAACTTTCTATAAGTTAAAACTGATTACCCAGCAAACGCTTATTTTGCATTTATGAACAATAAAAATCTACAACAATAAAACCAAACTATAGATGCCATAAAGATAAAAGTAATTGAAAAAAAAATGAAAAAGATGATGTGCGCATTTTCTATGATGCTACATATGTTTATGTGTTTGTAATATTAACTTTCTAATATATTTTGTAGACCATATATTAGCTAAAGAAGTGGCAGTGGCGTAAATTCACGAAAATTTATGGGGGATTGGCAAAATATGGGCTATTGTGAGATGTTTTTATTTTACCACTGAAAATACAAAAAAAAAGAGTTTTTAAATGGAAATACTCAAAATTGTACTTTTCAAAACCTAGAGAGAAAGAAATATGCCCCATCCCCCTTTGACGTCCCTAAAAAGTGCGTCTTCTTTTTTGAGCTGTCTTGTTTTGTCATGGCATTTACCTTCTGTTTATATTAATATAAGTTTATGTTATCAAACTATGTAAGAAAGTTTGTATTATATAATATGTACAAAGAAGTTGAATGTTATATAATTATGATGCTATCCTAAATTTGACGATGTTATACTAAATTACATAAAGTCAGTAATCAACAATGTTGGACATAGGGACATTAGGCAAAACATTGGGGGAGATGGAATTCAAAGTATCTTCGGCATTTTCGGGTCCAATAAGGCCAACTGATTACATCAGTCAAAATAACATTTTGTTGACTTGTCAGGTTTTTTGAAGTCTTGTACATTACTAAATTATGTCTTTATTTAGAATTTTTTTAAAGCAGAAAACTACATTCAAATTTAGGTAGACGAAATTAATAACTCGTATGTATAAAGATACTCAAACAAGTGATGATTCTGAAAGCATACAGACAATAGTAAAATAAGTTAGTGAAATTAGACATGAAATGATAAATTAGGAAATGCATGAATCTTTTAACAAAACAGAGTCACAAATCAGGAAATAAAACTTTGCTATACCAACTAACATTTATTTTTTCATCCATCACTCTGACTTCTTTAAGGTCTAAAGGAAGATGAAATTCAAGCACAAACCTGAGAATATTCGGGGGAGGGGGTAGGGAGGATGGTAGATGGGCATGTTTAAAAAAATATAGAAAACAGGTGACTTTATGAAAAGCTTTGGACCATATCGGGCAGAGCATAAAAATTCCCGCGGTTTTGGGGACAGAATCTCTATTGAACACCCCCTTCCTCCAACATATGTACCTGTGGGAGCATGCTAGAGTATTGTGCTGAATTAATAAGCTTCATTCTAGTATTTCTTTATTCTTACATTTTTTTTTAATGCTTGGTAATGCCAATCTGACAATTCAGACTTCTACTTTTAATTGTATGACTATGAATAATCTTCAGTTGTAATCGAAATTTTTATAGTTTTTGGTTTTATAGATTTTTACTCCCAATTTTTTATTAAATGGAAAGCAGTCTCGAATTCAACCATAATCAACTATGTACAGAAAAACTTTTCCAAAGAGAAAAAAATTAGAAGTAAAATTTCTATTAAAGGGCAAGATATTTACAACCAAAAAGCAAATTCACATTTAGAAAAGTTCTTTTTCTTTTTTTTTATATAATAGTTCACCTATCCTTACTAGTCTTAAATACAAAATAGAAAAAAAAATTAATTTCTATTGTGTGAATTCTAAATAATTACAATTTGGTTTCTATGAATAAATGAACTGAATTTGGACATTAAAATAAGAAATAAACATAAGAAAGTTTGGAGTAGCTTGGATTTGGAATAAGATATAGGAGTAACAATTTGGAGTAACAAGTAGCCATCCTTTGGAGTAACAATTTGGTTTCTACGAATAAATGAACTGGATTTGGACAGTAAAATAAGAAATAAAGATTAGAAAGTTTAGACAGTTTGGAGTAGCTTCATGTCCCTTTCTCACAAAAGAAAAACTTAATATTAAAAAAAAAACCTGCATTAAAAATGTAAACAAAGAAAACTAAAACTTCAGAAAAAAGAACAATAATAAGCTGTTCTAATAATATTGTTCAAACACTGTTTGTAATCTATATTTTTTTTTCTTGTACATCCTAAATTCATTTAGTTATTTGCAATTTTACTGAAACAAGCATTTTGACCAAAAAACAAAGAATCAATTATCAAATGTAATCAGAAAAATGTGTGCTGCAACTTGACAAAAAAGAACAAACAGTCCTATTATAATTTACTCCATATTTATTTGAATATCTTCAAAATCCAGGGGGAGGGCAATTTTTTTTTAATTCTTTCAATGAAGATATTCAAAAAAGAGACATTTTTAAATGAAGACAACAATAAAAAATGATTTTTCAAAATCTAGTAGAGGGGGTGAACGTCATAATTATAGTGCCATTAGACAAGAATAAACCACAGCTCATAGTAACCAAAAATTTTAAAGGCAACATGCCTGATAATTTAAAAAAATGAAGGTACTTAATAATCTACTATTTATTTAGAATATTTCATTTGCAGCTTTTTCCTTTTTTGTGCAGTAAAATTTCTAAAAGAAAAATTGTCAAATAATTCAATCTTTCATATAAACTATCAGATGATGCAAATTTCCTCTAAAACTTTTCCCAGTTGAGAATTAAACCTTATTTGAATAAACAACAGACCAATTAATCATTTAAAAAGTAGCCATCCAAGATGATGATAGCCAATCAAAAACCAATCTTCCTCATTAAAAAAAAATAAAAAAAAGGGCTACACAAACTGTAGCCCCTTATTCAACCCGGCCAAAAAATACTTCTTCAATCTATTCTTGAATTACTTACTATTCTTACACCCATACTGATATTCAACTAATACAGAAAAAAAAAAATCAAAACTTACCAAACAGTAATGATTTTGACCAAGCTTCAAACCATTTTCCACTTGCAGATGTCACAAGGTAAAAAACAATCACAGGTGTAAAAATCACAAGGTATCTGACACATCTCATAATCACATGAAATATAAACAAACAATCATTGATAAAGACTTTTATCCATGAAACTACCAATTTTGGTTCACTGTTATTCACAAACACATCAGACACAGAAGGGTTCTTTTGCACTATGAAGGGCTGGGCTATTGCTGTAGCAAGAGCTGATTGAAACAAAAAAGGTTTCTTTTGCCCTTTTTTAAACAATGTACTTATGTTGATTCTGATCTGCCTCAGAGGCTGTCGAATGGAGCGAATACAAGTCACTAATGCCATCTGTTCATGCAAAATCTGTTTCACATTAGCAAAATCACAAAAAAACAATATTATTTTCATAAATAAAATATACAGAAATATGATACCCCAGTAAATTTGATAGGGAGGGAGCATACAAAAATATAGTTTAGGTAGGAGCAGAGGTTAGAAAAAAGGTTATGACGTTTATTGCTGCAGGTTATATCAACTAAAAAATTACAAACTGTATGACTTTTTTCCCCTTTAAGGGGAGACACCAACCCATTCACAAAAACAACCCTCCCTGTGAATACCCTTTGCAACGCATCAAAACATACATTACCTACCTCACAACCTAATATCAAGAGTTCAGTACCTACAAGCCTTAATTTTAAACATGATATGTGCAAGTAGACAAAATAATTTTTTTTTTTTTAGGGACATCAAGAGGATTTTTCATTGAAGGGCGACTGTCCAAAATTCATGCATAAAGGCCTACATTTTTGGATTTGTCCATAGGCTTGCAGGGCCTTAAGACCAATCTTAAGGACAGATTCCCAGCCCCCCCCCCCCTCCAGTTTGTGGGTCAAACTGGCCCATAATTGTATTTTTCTTTCACAATCTAACCTTTCAGTTGAGGTTTAAATCAACCTGCTAAATTATACATCTGTATGGACAATGAAGAATATTGCCACAAAACTGTTAACTATTTTATAGCATGGATCAAAATTTCAGAGGAATGAGGTTAAAAACAGGAAGTATATAGGAGTTTATTTTCTGAAAAAAAAAAAAAACTACACTGGATTAGTCTAAAAAGAAGCTTTAGACCTCAGTGACAATTTCAAAAAGATAGCAAGGTAGACAGAGGAGCCATGCATGAGAGGGGGGTATGTTCAATCATTCAAGAAAAAAAATTACAGAACTGTGGCACAAAACACTTCTATTTTAACTGTTTAGCCATAGATTTACTCATTGAATGATACCGTGATCTCTTTTTATTAATCTTCATCAATAAAATAGTCATGAAATACCCATCAAGTTGGCTAGACCAATTAGTCCCCTCCTTCCCCCAAATATTTTAGCTAATGCTGCTACGTATGGCTAAGCCTACAGAGAGTACCATTGTTTTAAATTACCAAAATGTACTTTTCACAGTTTTCAGAAGTTTACATCACATTTAGAGCATCTGCCCTAAATCTCAATTAGTGACTTTTAAGATATCACTAGGATGCCTTCCCCTCCCAGTTCAAGTGCAGAATGTTCTGCCATTTTTCAATTTAAACTGGAAAGTCCAAACAATAATTTCTAAAACTATATATATATATATATATATATATATATATATATATATATATATATATATATATATATATATATATATATATATATATATATATATATATATATATATATATATATATATATATATATATATATATATATATATATATATATATATATATATGTTTTCATTAATAGTATAAAAAGATGGTGCCCTTTGCCTCTGAAAAATCATCAAAAGGGATTGTAAAGATAAGTAATGAGGGTATAGTAAATAGGTCTCCCTTCCTCCTCTAAGGAAGATTTCCTAGCAAGACACAAGATTGTAAGCACATGTCGTCTTACAGCTATTAAAAGACAGCTGGACAAATATCTTTAGGTCATATCTAAGATACTATTTAAATATATGTTGAAGAGTAAGCTAATGCATCTCTTTCCAGGTAGTAAGATTTCATTTTATAGGTTTCCCAGAATAAATCAATAAATGAAATACAGCAAAGGTACAATTATCCCCTGGGTTCTGTACTAGTGAAGAGCATCAAATATGAATAGGTTCTCAAGAAATAAGACTTCCAGTAATGCCACAAATGGGAAATTGTGACCAGTAATGCCATATGCACATGTCATCTTTCAGCTATTCAAAGATAGCTATATGATATACATATATGTTTAGAGATCCCTATCTCTTTCCAGGCAGCTAGATTTGATTTTATAATTTCCCGGAATATACCTTTCAATGAATGAAAAACATATAGCAAAGGTACAATTATAGTAGCCCTCTTAACACAAAACTAAAATTAAAAAAAAATACATCCATCAATAAATATAAATTATTTTACCCTTCTAATGACATTAAGACACTCAAGGTAATCTGTTTTATATTCCTCATATTTTAATTTTTAAAAAAAACATAATTATAGCATAGATAAAGAAAATATAAATACATTTTCTAACTCATATATATATATTGATTATTTTTACCAGAATACCTTTTTTTCTTAGGGCTTCATAGCAAAACTACAAGTTTTTGGAAGTTTTTTAGGGGTTGGTAAGTGGCTTTCAGGTAAGATCTACTCTTGAGCAATCATAAATTGTTTAAAAATTTTGTTTAGGGCATATAATTACTTTTCAGGCATAGGGCCTACACATATTCCAATGCTAAGTGTGACTACTGTTGACTATGGCTAAAAACAATTTTAGAGAACAATTAGCATATGACAGAATCCTACTTCAGACATTAAAATAAGTGAGTTAGACAAAAGTTCATAAGATCTAAACAAGAGTCATAAGGAGCCTTTTGATATGCAAATATGTTTATAATGAACAAAAAAAGAAACAAAAAGAAACAAAAAAAAAAAAATTGTGTATCATAAAAAAAAAAAAAAAAAAAAACAAATAAATGTATCATAAACAAAACAAAAAAAAATATGTGTATCATAAACAAAAAAAAAATAAATCATAAACAAAAAAAGAAACAAAGAAATGTATCACTACAATAAGCTGTTTTTTTTTAAAACAGGACCCAGAAATTTTGGGCTTTTCAGTTTTTAGTCACTAATTTTATAACTAAATTTATAGTTCTTAATTTTAACATTATCTAGGAACTTTTAGAAACTCAAATATAACCAAAAGTTTTTGTTTTGAATATTGTTCAAACACTGTTTGTAATCATAAACAAAAAAAAGAAATGTATCATAAACAAAACAAAAAAAATATGTGTATTGTAAACAAACAGAAATCCTAAACAAAAAATAAAAACAAATAAATGTATCATAAACAAAACAAAAAAAAATATGTGTATCATAAACAAAAAAAAAAGAAATCATAAACAAAAAAAAAGAAACAAAGACATTTATCACTACAATAAGCTGTTTTTTTTTCAAACAGGACCCAGAAATTTTGGGCTTTTCAGTTTTTAGTCACTAATTTTATAACTAAATTTATAGTTATTAATTTTAACATTAGCTAGGAACTTTTAGAAACTCAAATATAACCAAAAGTTTTTGTGTTGAATATTGTTCAAACACTGTTTGTAATAATAAAAAAAAAAAAGAAATGTATCATAAACAAAACAAAAAAAATATGTGTATTGTAAACAAACAGAAATCCTAAACAAAAAAAAGAAACAAAGAAATGTATCATAAACAAAACAAAAAAAAATATGTGTATCATAAACAAAAAAAAAGAAATCATAAACAAAAAAAAAGAAACAAAGACATGTATCATAAACAAAACAAAACAAAATATGTGTATCAAAAAAAAAAAAATAACTTAAAGCTGTCCATCATGGTTTTTTTCTTCTTTATAAGTCTCATTGTAAATAATATGCAAACCTAATTATTTTATTCTTTATTTAACAGAATAAAAGGACAATTTAGGGAATTTAACTCTAAGGAAATTGCTTAAAATTAAATTTTCTGTTGTGTGCTTTAAATTATTGCAAGTCTGATTTTATTCAAGCAGTTACACATAGAGGAGTAGCTAGGGTTTCCAGTGACCATGGACAATTACCTTAATTCGCACTTCAAAGCAAAATAAGGTCCAATGTTGGATATGTTTGGATCCACTGTTGAGAAGGCAGTTAAAAAACAAATTACACAGAAATATAAAAAGAACAGGGTTGTGACTGTGTTTATGGCCCAGTGACATGCCTTCCAACTAAGAGAGGGCTAGAATAGATGTAATTTAAGCCCGCTTGCTAACAGAGACCACAGATAGGTATAATCAAGGGGATCATTCTTCTGTAGTTTAGAGTAGACACTGCTGCACAACGTCAATTTCTGATAGAGTATGCGAGTTAGTTGGGTATGACAAGCAGCATCAGCATCCTAGCACAGCTCTGTTGTATGTACACATATATGAATCACTATTTATGAGAGACCAATAATGGGCAGTTCCAGTTTTATCTTTAAGGTTCAACTTCCCATTCTTTGTCAAATCTGCTTTTGAAAACTTCAGCTGATGTTGAAGACACTGTCTCCTTGCTTAAACAGTTCCAATCATTAATGACCCTTTGGCTAAAGAAATGATGTCTGATTTTACTTTTAACTTGGGGCTTATGAAGCTTCTTAGAATGACCTCGTGTTTGTCTTTTGTTGGGTAACTGGTTAAAGAGCTTATTTTGGGGTTGGTTGACAAATTGATATGTGAGAAGCATGTCACTCCTCTTGTTGGAAGGTCAAAGATGGGAGTTTTAGGTTAGATAGCCTTTCACCATATGGTTTCTCGCCAAGTCCAGAGATGCACTTGATGGTCCTCCTTTGTACACCTTCAATCAACTTTATATCACCCTTATAAAAAGGACCAGCAATGCAGGTTCCAAAATCAAGAACTGGTCTCACGATTGTTTTGTATAGCTTCAAGAAGATTCTGTGTGATTGGCTCGTAAGTACACTTTTAATTAGTCCAAGGCTAGAATTTGCTTTGGAGACAGTGTGTGCAGAGTGTTCATGGAACTTCAGAATATTGTGACTCCCAGGTCTTTGCAACTGTTGCAAGTTTGGAGGGGAATGGGGGGGAATGGAGGGGAATGTCTGGATATCATTCATAGTGTATTGGTGCAGAGGATTATTGTTACCAAAATGAATGGCGATGCATTTTGATATGTTGAAAAAGAGAAACCACCTGTCTGCCCATGCCTGAATATGGTCAAGGTCAGATTGTATTGATGATTTATTAGGTACACCAAATAGTTTTGAGTCATCAGCATAAAGGATTAAGTGGTTTTTGACTAGGTTAATCATATCGTTTATATAAAGAAGAAACAATGTGGGTCCCAAAACTGTTCCCTGGGGAACACTGCTTAGAACATTACAGGGCTGGGAGTAGATACATTTGCTATCTGTTGTGAAGAGCTGTACAGTCTGACAATGTCATTTTTTATCTAAGAAATTATTATTATTTTGTATGTAGAACTTTTTCTATAATTTATGTCTATGACCTCTGATTAAAACTGATAGAGGTAGGGGAACACAGAGGACAATAAGTTACTTTCAATGAACTTATAATCATAACTGTGTCACCCATTTCCTTATCTATACTAATAAAGATGGTTACAAGAATTTCAAATATTCTTCATAAGAGCTTATAATTTTGTTACTTGCCTTTTGATAGACTCTAAAGTAGCAATACTATACTTAAAGTGTGGGCAAGTAATTACAGTACCAGAACAGTGTAAGGTGGTCCAATCAAAAAAGTGCAACACTTATTTATGGTGAGCCTAAATAAAAAAAAAAGGTTTGGTAAATGAGTAAAAGATTTGGTAAATGAGAAGGGACAAGGTGAACACACCACTTTATTTTGTTTTTTATTCCCTTTCTAAATTTAATAGTCAATTTACTTGCTAATGCATCCCCCCCCCCCCCCAAAATGATCTCATATATAGCCCAAAGAATATACAAAAACTAAAAGAATTATGTGTAGGATGTAGTTAGTAATCAGGTTCTCATGTTTCCTTACATTTTTATACATTTTTTTTAATTTATTTCAGATAATTTTTATTGGCCATCCAGTTGACCTACTGCTGCCAGACTTTACTAAGGCCTTTGAAAAAGTGTCCCACAGTCAACTGAGCTCAAAATTATCTGCTGCTGGTATCAACTCATCCCTGGCAGATGAATTTCCTCACTAACTGCAAGCAGAAAGTCCATTTATTTGAGACAAGTGGCCAGCCAATCTACTCTGATGAAGCCACAGTAATGAGTGGGGTACTGGAGGGAACTGTATTAGGCCCAACCTTTTCCTGATGTATATCAATGATATTTCTAACCATGTGGATAACAATATGCATTTGTTTGCTGATGATACCAAACTTTTTGGCATTGCTAACCTACATAAAATCCAACACAATCTAGACAACCTACAAAATTGGACTCAAGACTGGCTTCTACAAATCAATACAAGCAAATGCTGTATTTTGCACCTTGGACCTAATAACCCAATGGCTACCTATTCAGTATTAAATCCAGTCACTAATATATGGGACCATCCAGTAAAAAGAGAAGAAGAAATGGACCATGGTGGGATCATTGGTGAGGGGTTGAGGTTCCACAGCCATGTCCAACATGTTGTCTCCTAAACAAACTCCATCCTTGGCCTATTAAAAAGGACCATCAGTACCTGAGAGGCACCAATATTCATAAAACTTTTTAAGGCTCTTGTTAGACCCCATCTTGATTTTGTATCTGCCAGACTGGTCTTTCTTACCGGGAAGATGGTAAGCTCATTGAAAATGTCCAGAGGCAAGCAACAAAGTGCATGAAAAGCCTAAAATCAGCTTCATATGAGGAACACCTCAAGCAGCTCAAGCAACCTACCCTTGTCTATAGATTTATATGATGCTGGAGCTTTTCCTTTTGGAGCATATGATGCTCCAAAAAAAAACTCCACCATTGGGCAACCACAGTGCCAGCCATCATCTCACAAGAGGACATTCCCAGAAGCTACCAAAATTAAGCTCCAGATCAAGTATCTGTCAAATGTATTTTTCAAGAAGAGTAGTTAACCATAGGAATGAATTGAAGGACTCTACTGTCAGCTCTCCTTCCATCTGGTCATTCAGACATCAACTTGACAAGGAGTGGGAGAAGAAGCAGTGGAGGTTCGACTGGGAGTCATCAACTCAAGAGCACTACAGGTCCGGAGAACCTTAAAGCTCTCAAATCAATTAAGGTGAATATATTGGTAAATGATATACTTAGCCACACAGAGAAATACCAACCATAACTAGTCTAATCCTACATACTGGCCAACAGGGGCATAGCTCCAGCATTTTTCATTGAGGGGGCAAAAAAGTTCCACATCCAGAGAGTTAAAGGGCATGGACTATATAATAGGTTTTTTCCAATTTATTGGGGGGCAACTGCCCCTCCCCCCCTTGCCAACCCCAAATGATGCCACTGCTAGCCAATCCCAACTATCTAAATCTATATTCATAATGTCTAAGATTAGGAGCCTGTTGTCTATATATAGGAAAGACAGTTTTAACCAGGATATATGTCTAAGATTTGGCAAATGCCAAGTATGGGGGGTCTCACCCTATATTTACCAAAGTTTTTTTTAAACATGGGGAGAAAACATGGGGAGAAAACATGGGGAAACTTTTTAACATGGGGAGAAAATATCATGCAGGCCTTTTAAAACATTTAAACCAGAATTTTATTTTTCAAAGCAAATACATGTCAATAAAGCCCTTTAGTGGCATTATGAAAAAGTTTGTAAATGGTAAATATACAGTTTTTTACATAATTTAGCTAGGATGAAAGTGAATAAGTCATTAGCTGCCTCCTATTTTATGCTTTTTCTTAATCAAATAATTGTTTCTGATGGAAATTACATTTTCAGTTTTTAAAAGAGCTAAAACCTAACTTAAAAAAATTACTGGTATTTTCAAAAAGAACATGAAACCCCCTAAAAATTACATCAAACCAAATCTAATGTTACTTTTAAGGGGTTTTTAGCTCTTCTTATCAAAGTTCTCTAAATTTGTTTTCAAAATAACAATTTAACTAGCCTATTAAGAAATAACTAAATATAAATTCAAAATTTTAATTACTATGGGCTGTTTTGAGCCCTTTAAGACTAGCCTATTAAGACTAAGGAAAATCATAATTACTATTTCTGAACCACTGCAAATGTCAATTCTATTTCTGCAAGCTGTTTTTTCTAGAAATAAGTTTTTAAAATTTTAGTTACTATGGGCTGTTTTGAGCCCTTTAAGGGTGCACAATGTAACTTACCCCAGAAGCAATTATTGAATTATGAAAGAACATATAAAAGGCATCAAGTAACATATTCATTTTTATCCTAACCTAGCTAAATTATATTATAAACTGTAAATTTATTAAATTTTCCATTTTAATCAAATACACTTCTGTTAGAGCATTCATTCATGAACTATTGGAAAAATTAAGAGCAAGCTTTAACATTAAGAGCAAACATTGAACTTTTAAACTAGCCTATATGCTAAAACTTCTCTAAACCTGATAAATTGCTTTATCCTGAACTAAACTTAGGCTATTTCTGAATTCTTATTTGGTGCATTTGTTCAAAACGTTAGTATTTTTTATTTTAAAACAACTTAGTGTCAAAATTCTTGGTAAATTTTTACCAAATCATATTAGGCTATTGACTTAGGCTACACATAAAGTAAACATACTACTCGATGCCTTTTTTATGCTCTTTCCAAATATAATGATCATTTTTGTAGGAAATGAATATTACCCCCACCCCAATACATACCAATTCATTGTATATATTTACATATTAAGGGGGTTGGAGTAAATTTTATTTCTGATGTAAATGAGAGGTAAGGTTAAACTTTCCCCCACCCCCCTAATGTGCAAATATATACCCTGAATTGGTATATATGGAGTTGGGGGCTAAAATTCATTTCATACAAAAATGATTATTATAGCCTATTTGTAAAGAGCATAAGAAAAGGCATCAAGTGGTATATTCACTTTATTCGTAAGTCAATAACATGATTTGGTAAAAATTTACCAAATTCTTACCTTCAATCTTTGATTGTAAGTTATAGTTTGATGACGGTTGATTAAATGTCCTCTCTTGACAAGTAAGCTAAGGATATGCCTAGGTTATAGCTTTTATTCTTGTTTTTGCAGTTCGTATTATTTTGCCAATTTAATCTGCGATGTTTCCGAACCAGAAATATAGACTTATCTGTTAGAAACACAAAAGCAGTCGAATAGCTCTTGGCTCATTTTACCTTATATGAGCTTATCAGAAACTAAGTTTTAAATACTGAGTTTGTATCTCCTAGATACAAAATATAATTATGATTAAATACCTGGGATCTGAAATTCTCATTTTCCAAAAGTTTTAAATTCACCAACACACCTAGTAAGTTAAAAAATATCTCACCTGTCTTATCCGGCTAGGCTGCTCTTCCCTGGATGCAATCTATAGAAGGTAACAAATACTTGTTCTTTCACGTGCTAGCTGCAATGCTTATGAGTAACTAGGAGAATAGCATCAATTTTCATTTTTACTCCAATTTAAACATAGTATATTACATTTCCCTGTAGGTATGCCACTTGTTTGCTATTACTGCTCTTATTTGTACTCTGCTTTCAATATTTTGTTTGTTATGGATATTGTTAAATTATTTGGTTACATATGACGTTACTTATCCTGTATTCTCTGAGTTTAGCAGATGTAACTTATCTGACAACTAAACTAGACCTTTTAAAGAAGTTCCTAGACTCTGAGGTCATTTACGCCTTGTGAAAAGCAATGTCAGGGGCGTAGCTACGGTATTTTCATTGATAGGGGGAGGGGCGCTATTAGATTAGGTGCTATTTAAGCAGTAATAAAGAAAAATTACTATTTAACGAACATGCTACTTGAGGAATGTAAAAACATTACGCAATAAATTATTAACAATAAACACACGTTAAAGAATCATAGATATTAAGTGCTGATGCTTGGCTTTTACTAAAACTGTCAGCAATAAGTTGCTGCATACGACAGTAGTATAGCGTAAACAAGCTATAGGGTGGGCGGAGGTGAATTTCATACAAAATGGCTTTTTTCAGCCAGATTCATCACTAATACTGCAGCACATATCCCCCTCCAGTTTCACCAACCCTTAAGCCCAGCACATGATTCTCAATCTCATAATTGAATTAAGTTTTATTCTAATAGCCAAGGGTAACGCGCTATTTATTTGCTCGTAATTTTGAATAAATTTTGACTGTATAAGAATTAATTTGTTGCGCTAAACTTTTAATATACGTGATTTATTGAAATGTCATTTATAATTTTTTTTATTAAATTGATTTGTTTGTGGGTTCGCCAATTTATTATAACAAATAAAATTGATGCTAGCAGGTCAAATAAGGCCGAAACAAAAATCATGGGCAGCGCAATAGTGCTGTCAAAGTAAAGATAAAAAATAAGTCAAAATATTATAACAGATAGTGTAACATTTTCTTGTGACATATTCTCCTGATTTTAATTAGCGACCGTATTTCAAATTTGCGAGTATTCGACAATAAAGTTAGAATTATTAACTTATCCATGGGGCATTGTTTGACAAAGAATATCTTGAAAATCTGAACAATTCTTTGCATCATTGCTGCAAAGACCTTAAATTAATTAAAATTGACGAAAAAAGTAAAAGTGTTATGTTAAAAGTGTTATCGGTGTTAAAAGTAAAGATCCCCATCTAGTATTGTTTAGGGTTAATGTAAAGCTAAAATTTCGGAAGGTTAACTACCTTCCGGAAAGTTATAATGTTGGTAGACTCCAGGGTGAGACTTTGAGAGAAGCTTACCAAGAACAGTTGAATACTAAACTTAAGAATTTATAACTTGACAATGTGGAAGATGGTTGGAATAATCTTAGAAATACAATTTGTGAAGTTGCTGATGGTGTCTTAGGGAAGAAAGTTAAGACTGCAGCTATGAATACTAGTGAAAAAGCTTTATGTTTAATAGACAGGAGAAGGGATTTGTACAAGAATTATCAAGGAGGCACACTTGTGCCTCTATAAAGAGGCGACCCACCACAATGTTAAGCGATTTCAGGTCCTAGAGGTCGCAGAGAGACGGCGGTAATTGCATTTTGTAGCCCAAGCTCAAACTAAGAAACTTGCAAAATTTTATCCTCCTCGGACTTTATCTTCATGGGGTAAACTGGGCGGAAAGTTTCGACCCTCCCACCACAGCCCCCCTTTAAAGTTGTCCGATTGGGCTGAAATTTAGAGGTAAAGCCTTACTAGGGCCCGGGAGCTTATCCTCGAAATTTCAGCTCAATCCGATCACTCCTTCCCTGTTTTCAAAAAACCAAATATAGCCACTTAAAATTCATCATTTCTTTTTTTTTTCTTATCCACGCCTACAGGCCACAGTTGGCAACTGATCCGGGTGAATGAGGACTCATTCGAAGCAGAATTCGACCTCTTAGAGCCTTTTGATATTTTCAGACCGAAAAAATTATCCCCCGAATTTACATTTACGAAAAACCTCGTTTTCCTATAATAGCCCATGTTAATTTTTCCCACCACAACCCCCTTTAACGTTGTCTGATTGGGCTGAAATTTAGAGGATAAGCTTTCCTGGGGCCTGGGAGCCTATCCTCGAAATTTCAGCTTAATCTGATCACTCCTTCCCTGTTTTCCAAAAACCAAATATCAAGTTTTGTGGGAGTTTGCTTTGCGAAAATAGATTCCATTTACAAAAAACAATTACAATTGTGTCTCATTAGTCCAGCGATTGATACTTCAGACTATCAGGCGGAAAACCTGGGTTCGATTCACCGTCAGAGCAAATTTTTTATATACTGAATTTAAACTTTAAAAAGAAACTCAGTTTCTTTTTTAAATTATTTGAAAAAATTTACGTTTTCTAAAGAGTTAAAGAGGCTGAGTTACAAGGTCGACCCTTAAAACGTACAGGGATTAGGAGGCACAGTTGGAGGGCTGTTAAAGAGGCTGAGTCACAAGTTCGAACCTTAAAACGTACAGGGATTAGGAGGCACCCTGTACGACGTGATTTGAGTATTCAGGAATTAAAAGCATTAACACAAGAATGTTCAAGAGCAGGGGGGTTTGGGGGGTGGCAGCCCCCAAACATTAAATCCTGACACGATCAGCTAAAAGTTAGTAAAGCAATAATAAGTAATAAACTGTAAAAAAACGTGCAGAAATTATTTTAAAAAAACTACGTTTTCTAAAGAGTTAAAGAGGCTGAGTTACAAGGTCGAACCTTAAAACGTACACGGATTAGGAGACACAGTTGGGGCTGCGCCCCCAAACCCCCGCTTTCGCAGCCTTTAAATAAAAAAAAAGTTTTTTAAACTGAAAGTAAGGAGCGACATTAAATCTTAAAACGAACAGAAATTATTCTGTATATGAAAGAGGCTGTGCCCTCCTCAACGCCTCGCTCTTTACGCTAAAGTTTGACTCTGTCTCACAACTTTATTTTTTAAAACAATAAAAAACTTTAGCGTAAAGAGCGAGGCGTTGAGGAGGGCACAGCCTCTTGCATATACGGAATAATTTCTGTTCGTTTTAAGATTTAATGTCGCTCCTTACTTTCAGTTTAAAAAACTTTTTTTCTTTTTATTTAAAGGCTGCGAAAGCGGGGGGTCTGGGGGGCGGCAAACCCCCCAACTGTGCCTCCTAATCCCTGTACGTTTTAAGGTTCGACCTTGTAACTCAGCCTCTTTAACTCTTTAGAAAACGTAGTTTTTTTCAAATAATCTTAGTAACAGATCGCATGAAATAAAAGGAATGTAAAGAAAGTAGAGAAAGCATTAAAATATGAACTAAGGAGGTATGATGTGAAGGCCATGGATAAAATTAGAAAGATCTGGAAGATGCAGCTAGACGGCATAATAGTAAAATATTGTGCTGGGATGTTAATAAATTAAGAGGGAATAGCCAATCTGGACTTATCCCAGTTAAAGATAGGAACAATGCCACAGTTAGTGATAAGGAAAGAGTTAAAGAGATATGGGCGGAACATTTTGAGAATGTGTTAAACCAAGATATAGTTGCAGGAAAAGGTATAGAGGCAAATGAAACAGTTTGTAATACGTTGGATATGAAAGAAGATTTGTTTTTGCGAGGAAGAATTAGCGACAGTACTAAAAGGATTAAAAAAAATAAAACTCCAGGTGCTGATAGAGTGGTAAATGAGTTTCTTAAATACGGTGGCTCTGAGGTTAGAAATAAATTACTGAAGATTATGAATATACTTTTGAAAAAGGGGAAGTACCTAACGATTTTAGGAAAACTTTATCAAACCGCTGTATAAGAAAGGGGATAAGAGTGATTGTCGTAATTATCGAGGCATTATTCTGGTCTCTCTGGGTAGCAAATTACTTAGTAAAATTATACTTTGTAGACTGAGAGATGCTGTAGACAAAGATGTAAGAGATGAACAGTGCGGTTTTAGAAAAGGTAGAGGATTTGTCAACCAAATTTTCACTCTAAGGTTAATAATTGATTAGATTTTTTCCAGAGAAATTGCCTACGGATTGTTTTGGGTACCGGTCTGACTGACAATTAACAAAAGCACGAAGAACAATAGGGAAATCTGTTTGCAAGACAGTGGAGATAATTTGAATGAATATTTCGGCTCTATGTCTAAGGGCTGTCATCAGCAAGACAAAAATATATAAAAGAAAAAAGACTCACAACAACATGCGACCAATAAAACCAAAAAAAAAAAAATTTTAAGCAGTCCTAGTATCCTTACTTCAGAGAAGTTCAACCAGGACTGATAAAAAGTTAGGTAAAACAAGGCGATCAATGAGATGAAAGAAAAATAATTCAAAAACATGTTCTTATTGCTAATACAGCCTTTTTGGCAGCTAACCTCAAAGGTCTTTTTGTGACCAGTTCTGTGTTAATGTCTATTGGGTTTTTTAAATATTTTGTAAGATCATTTTTAATTAAATTTGTGTATAGAGCATTTAGTGTATATTCCCCCAAGTCCCTATTTAAGGAAATATTTTAATCTTAAGTCTGATTTCAATTGATTCTCGGCATGGGCGCCCATATGGGGGGGGGGGGCTCCCGCCCCCCCAAGCTGAATGATGCTGCCTTATTTTTATATTTTTGTTCTGAGATTTCTATTATATAGCGTTAAAAGTGCCAATTAGGTGAGGTTTGCCCCCCTGGAATTCAGCTTATGGGCTCCCATGATTCTCGGACTACCTGCTTTATGCCTACGTCATTGCTAATAAGGGCGGATTCATCAAAAAGTATATTGTGGCTAGGATATTCAAAAATACGGCTGCCTAATGCAGAATCAAATGAAACAGTGGAAATATTAGAATTTAGGGCTTTGACTATATCATTTTTATGCTGTTGTGTGCGCTTTTCTAAATTCTGGTGTTTTCTACCTACATAGTATTTGCCACAATCGCATGGTATTTGATCGACCCCTCTTTGGCGAGTAACTGGGGTTTCATCTTTACCAGAATTTAGAAAATTTATGATTTTGAAATTATTTGTGAATACTACATACAGATTATTTTTTGTGCAATCTTTTTAAAGATTTGTAGTGATTTTTGGGATGTAGGGGAGGTAAATTATGTTTAAGGGCTTGTCAGAAATCTCACATGGTAAAATATCATTAATTCTATGGGAATGTATTTTCAGTCTACAGTTAATTACACTATTAATAAATAAAATAGAATACCCATTTCCAAAAAGTATGTCCTTGATAAATGTTAATTCTGCTGTGATGTTTATATATTTGACATATTTTGTTTGTGTGCATTTATGGGTTAATATGCTAATCCATAACCTAAGGGATAGGAAGTTATCAACAGTTATTGGGCATGTCAATGACAAAGAATGGAATCGGGGTTTCAATCAAATACTGTAACTTAAAGTAACTAATTGATTCCTAGAGTGGATCCCTTTCTGCCAAATTTTATGACCGAACTACAACCGATTTGGCCTGTCTAGCTATAGTACGAATATCATAAATAAATCTTATTTCCTTTTTCAATGATTTCTTTTTCATTCAGGAAATTATATTTACTGTAAACCTTCTTATTCTCCAATGATTCTATTTCTGCTCTATTTGCAGATGTAGAGGGTGTATTCATTTCTACTTTTGAAAGTTTTAAAACTAGAGAATATAATCTTGATTTTCCAAACTGGTTTTCCAGACTGCAAGTCCTTACCAATTAATGTCTTTGTATTTTGATTAAGCTGTATCGATCCCTATGATCTGTAACCCTAATTTTGATCAAGTTACTCGCTTCTTGCGTCACTCCTTGCATATGGAATATCCTTCTTTTCTATTTCTTATTTCTCATTAAGAATTCTCTTAATGGTACTTTGTGCATTCGACGATGGAAAAATCCCCACATTCCAGAACAATAGATTATTTTGTTTTGTTTTTTTTCATGGGTTGCGACAAGAGAGACTGAGTAGCTTTGGCAAATAGAGCATTCACAAGTTTCTTGATTTTTGACCTTAGACTTCAGACAGTGACGTCGTTGAGTGTGGGGAGGGGGCAGTTGCCCGTCCAATAACTTGGAAAAAACAATGATTTATAAAGTAGCTTTAAAACTGTTGCTCGTTTTTAATGTCAAATTTGCAATTTACTTTGAACAGATATTTTTTTAAAATTAATCTTTGCTCGTTTTTAACATAAGGAAAACGAGAAAATAGGGGTTCATTACTCTTCATAATGTGTTCCACGTTAATATTTTTTTTTCAAATATACCGTACTGCCTTTGAAACCTTATCATCAAGTAAAAACGTGAACCTAGTTAATTACAAAACTGGAAATTGTTCTATGCTTCCTGTTTCGCCGCATTTGCTCAGGTCAATTGTTTCCCTGATATTTAAGATTCTTTTACTTCATAAAATTTATCAGTCCAAGATTAGATTCTCTTGTTTTAAAACTTTCAAAAGTTGAAATGAATTAATGATATTCGTACTATAGCTAGACAGGCCAAATCGATTGTAGTTAGGTCATAAAATTTGGTAGAGGGGGATCCGCTCTAGGAATCATTTAGTTATTTTAAGTTCCAGTATTTAATTAAAACCCCGATTCTCTTCTTTGTCATTGAAATGCCTAATAAGTGCTGTTAACATCCTATCCCTTACGTTTTGGATTCACATACTAACCCATAAATACAGAACTGCCTCTGTGTACAATACCTTGCCGACCTCTTGCTATTTTTACATTTCTAAATATTCCTTTTAACTAGCTCCAAAAAAAGAACTGAAGTAAATGAGCTAAGAGTTATGACTGAGATTATTCGTGCTTTCCACAACCCCAGTGCTACTTGCGGGACATTTATCTCTGTATCAGCATGCTGTACGAAAATATATTTTTCTCACAATTTTGAAATTTCGTGTGCTCTTTTAAATGATACCAACCCATTCTCTTTTTCTATTGTTATCAGATGTCATGCAGCAATAGGAGACCGAGCTTTGCTTGTGAAGGGACTTATAAACATAAGAACGATATTCAGTGTAACCCTCCTCAAGAAATTTAAACCCCCCCATATCCTAATTTACACAAGAAAGACTTTAGTGTAATTTTTACAGAATTCGTTGTTTGTAACAAAAATACAAAAGGAAGGAAATTTTCAAACTCTAGGAGTCAATTTCCCCTTCCAGTTAGCATCCCTAGCAATTTTTAATTACTACTACTAACAACTCACCTACTGTGCTGCTTCGTCTATAGCTATTCCACATATAATATTTATCTACAAGGTCTTAATTTCTCAGTGGAAAATTTTTGGCAAAAAAGCCGGGACGGGAGAGATTAACGATTCTACAGAAGAATATTTAACTTTGGTACCAATAATTTCCACTTCCAAATTCAGATAGACTCTACCAAAACGTTTTTAAAGGCTGTTTTGATGTCTTCACATGTCGGATATCAAAATCGTATGGTATCAAAAATCGTATCGTATGGATATTAAAATCACTGTATATAAATAATTTAACAATATCATGTCTCAGTGAGTTTTGGTTACTACATCCATAGCGCATACAAACAGTCCCTGTCATTTAATCTGTCATTTGCAGTCCAGTGTATATTATCCTGGAACGTGTATTTTTGAAGAAACTTTCTCAAAATGCCTTTGAAACAAACTCGAGACTTTGAAACCTACTTGTAATTCTTAAAACCATCTAATAATAACATTGCACTACTAATCATCGATTTTTATATATGTATCGGAATAAATTAATTTAAAATTAGACTTTTTAAAATTCAGTGTTACAAAGATGAAGCTGAGTTTCGCATTCAAGAGAAATCTGACTTGTCTACCCGTGAAAAAATCGAATGTTGCTTATGTTTATACTTGTTTAAATGTTCTTCGGAGCACTTGAATCTCGGTCCGGCTTTGTATAATGGTTGAGATAGGGAATGATCATACTGTATTACATTTCCGTACAGTGAATCTTAATATACTTTAAAAGTGATCCAACGTCTATTTAGTTCTCTTCTTCTCTCCGTTCCACCCCCGAAAAGTGCCACCTAGGGTGGTACGCACCTTCCAGTTGCAGGTCTGCTGTAAGCCCCTTAATCTTCTGCTACATAAGCTAAAGCTTCACTAATTTTCTTGATGTTACAAGAATGAAGGTTGTATCACAAAAGTATCACAAAACTATGTGATGTTCCCCGTATTCCCGGCCATAGACCCTGTTGAGGGGTACTTGATGTTGATTATCACTGCTGATTGCTAATATTTTATGGGTATTTGTTGTACGTTTCTGTTTTGGAATGAATCTATTTATCTATCCGTCTACTTATCTTTAAGCAGTTTCATTTTTTTTTTTAGAAAAATAGTTATGAGAATGGAACACCTTATTTGTTTAGTGCTTTTTTTTTAAACAAGAAAATTTTCAAAGCAATTGCTTGAAATTTAATTGTTAAATAAAAGCTTCACAATGGACAACTTGCGTTATTTTTTGTACTGTAAAATACTGCCATGAATGTATTTGTCGATCCTTAACGCAAAGAGGAAGGAGCTCGCAAAATACTCCTCATTCCTAAAATAATTACCGTCTACTTAAGTTTTATCGTCAGTCTTTACTTTCATTGGAAACACTTAAATAATTAAGGGCTGGGCACACGTAGCTGAATTCGGGAACTGATTTCAGCATCATTAGTTAAACGATAGCGGTAAGAAAAATTTTGTTGAAAGAAAAATTTATTGCGTAAAATTTTCAAAACGAAAAATCATTGACACAAATAGTCAACTGGAGTTTATTAATAGTTACTTGATTGATCTCAGCTTAGTTCTCAGCTCAGTAGTGGGGTCTTCCACAACATATACGTCTGGCTGACTATTTATTTGTATTCCTGTTTTTTGTGATGATCATGATGAAAATCAGCGCCGATTTTGTAAATCGGGACCGAAAACTAGAAAATTTTTCAAGCCCAAATCGACGCCGATTTCCTTTAAAATCGGTGCTGATTCGAAAAGCAGTTCCCAAGATCAGCTACGTATGCCCAGCCCTTCAGCGTCGATTTTAAAAGAAATTGGCGTCGATTTGAGCTTGAAAATTTTTCTAGTTTTCGGCGCTGATTTTCATCATGATCGTCACAAAAGAAGGAGGGATACAAATAAATAGCCAGCCAGAGACGTCTGTAGTGAAAAACCCCGCTAATGAGCTGAGAACTATGCTGAGATCAATCATACGACTATTAATAAACTTTAGTTGACTATTTGTGTCCATGATGTTTTGTTTTGAAAATCTCGCGCAATAAACTTTTCTTTCAATGAATTTTTCTTACCACTATCGTTTGTCCACTGATGCTGAAATCAGTTCTCAATATCAGCTACATTTAACCAACCCTTTAATGCATAAACCGTCCATAATAGCGGTTTATTTTTTCTGGATTACAGACATTTTTAGGGACCAGAACTTCACTATGCGGATCAATGGCCGCTATGACTGGAAAGTTTCAGGAACCGGTTTTGATGGTTTCAAATCGAATAGTTTTGTCAAAAGTTTTCATGACAAAATTTTGGCAAAAAATTGCTCTTTTGTAGGATCAGCTAAGTTGTTTATCAAGAAGCCTCAAATCAGCTTCTCGAAAGTGTGAACTTTCTAGTTCTTTTTCAGTTCTGAAGAACTGTGTTGTTTTCTTTGCACTGAAAACACTGTCATCAAATTGGCAAAATAATATATATCACAAAAACGAGAGTGGGCTAACAACACATCTCAAAAGTTTAAAGGTTTGAATTAATTTTTGGGCATATTTACACAAGATTCCCTAACAAAAAAGGCGAACACACTGCTCAATTTCTTTTTTATGCTCTTTCCAAATGTACAATCAATTGTCTCTTAAATGCACCCCTCCCTGCTGGTCTTATAGGCTATATAACCAAAAGAATATACAAAACTAAAAGAAAGCAATGAAATTTCTGCTTTATAGTAGGCCTGTGTTGAATCTTTCTATCAAGCGAGTCTACTCACATTATCAGTTTTTGTTCAATTAATTTTTAGAATTGCTTCAAATTATTTTTCATAGGCTAGGCTAAATTACACAGCCAATCATCCATCAAGACAAATTCTAGACTTGGGGAGAGGAGATACAGGTATAAATTTAGAATTGTGGCTTCTGATAAGGAGACATGTTACCTAAATATAATCAAATTAACTGTACCCCAACCCCTAAATATATCCAAATCAGGGTATTTATTTGCACATCAGGGGGGTGGGGCAAAATTTATTTGTGATGTAAATGAAGGTTATATTTAGAATCAAAATGCAATTTTGGTTATATATTTGCACATTACGAGGGTGGGGGTATGTACTCTGTATGTATATGTATATTTATAGCAATATTTTTTATTTTCACCACTGCTTTATCTATCATTAAAAAAAAATGGAATTAACAATGACCAGGATGAATGCTATCTATAAGAACAATTTATAGTAGCAATTTCCAAAGATTTAGGCCCTATGCATTGTGTTGAGTGTGGCTAAAATTGTAATTTTTTCTTTTATGTTGAAAAAAGAAGGAAAAAAGAGGAAAGACTTGATGATAAAGGTTCTTGCCTTGGATCATATGTTAACTATGATCATTATACATATTTTAAAGTAAGAATTGTTTTCTTAACATGTCTCCCTATCAGAAGTCACAGTTCAAATTTATACTGAGGTGCATTTGGATATAAATTGATTTGTATATATTGAAAAATTGTAAACAGAGGAATCAAGTAGCCTAGGCTAATGTGCTCACCTTGTCCCTAGCACAAGGTGATTAAAGTATTGGTTATTAAATCTTGTAGGCTAGGCCTAGGTTATATATTTACCTAAGGTCAGTGTTAAATCATTAAAAGAGCTGTTGAATAAAGAAGGACTTAGCAAATGATAAACCACCCTTCAGACTTGCTTACTTTCAGATGAAACCCAAAAACAGAGTCTAAGTAGCCTAGTCCAGCCTAAAATAATTTTCCATCTATAGAGAAATTAGCCTAGGCAGTTTAGCCAACAACAGAGTATAACTCAACATTAAAATACACAGGCTAAGCTTTAGGCCTACTTATGGAGCAGAAATCAGTTGTTAAAAAAGACATACCACTTGGTTCCCCATTAAGTGCTCTTTGCAAATATAATAATCACTCACATCACAGATTATATCCCAGTCCCCCCCCCTAATAGCACCATATATAGCCCTAGGCTAAGTCTGTATATAAAAATAGCTGATTTCTCACTGTTTTCTATTTGTATTCCAGAAATAGACAGTTCATAATGCAAAATACAACCAATTTGAAAAATAATCCTACAAAATAGGCAAATTCTGTTATTTAATCTAGAGCTAGATTATATCTAGCCTTATGCAGTTATTATTTGAAAAAAACTACGTTTTCTAAAGAGTTAAAGAGGCTGAGTTACAAGGTTGAACCTTAAAACGTACAGGGATTAGGAGGTACAGTTGGGGGGCTGCCGCCCCCCAAACCCCCGCTTTTGCAGCCTCCAAATATAAAAACAAAATTTCTTTAAACTGAAAGTAAGGAGCAACATTAAAACTTAAAACGAACAGAAATTATTCCGTATATGAAAGGGGCTGTGCCCTCCTTAACGCCTCGATCTTTACGCTAAAGTTTGACTTTCTCACAACTCTTTTTTTTAAACAATAAAAACTTTAGCGTAAAGAGCGAGGCGTTGAGGAGGGCACAGCCCCTTTCATATACAGAATAATTTCTGTTCGTTTATTCCTGAATACTTAAATTCAATATAAACTCAACGCCTCACTCTTTATGCTAAAGTTTTTATTGTTTAAAAAAAAGAGTTGTGAGAAAGTCAAACTTTAGCATAAAGAGCAAGGCATTGAGGAGGGCACAGCCCCTTTCATATACCAAAGGGGGGGGTTGGGGGGCGGCACCCCCCAAACTGCACTTCCTAATCCCTGTACGTTTTAAGGTTCGAACTTGTGACTCAGCCTCTTTAACAGCCCCCCAACTGTGCCTCCTAATCCCTGTACGTTTTAAGGGTCAACCTTGTAACTCAGCCTCTTTAACTCTTTAGAAAACGTAATTTTTTTCAAATAATTTAAAAAAGAAACTGAGTTTCTTTTTTAAAGTTTAAATTCAGTATAGAAAAAATTTATTCTGATGGTGAATCGAACCCGGGTTTTCCGCCTGACAGTCTGGAGTATCAACCACTGGACTAAAGAGACACAATTGTAATTGTTTTTTAGTAAATGGAATCTATTTTCGACGCAAGCAAATTCCCACAAAACTTGATATTTGGTTTTTGGAAAACAGGAAAGAAGTGATCAAATTGAGCTGAAATTTCGAGGATAAGCTCCCAGGCCCCAGGAAAGCTTATCCTCTAAATTTCAGCCCGATCGAACAACGTTAAAGGGGGGTTGTGGTGGGAAAAATTAACATGGGCTATTATAGGAAAACAAGGTTTTTTGTAAATGTAAATTCGGGGGATAATTTTTTCGGTCTGAAAATATCAAAAGGCCCTAACATGTCAAATTCTGCTTTGAATGAGTCCTCATTCACCCGGATCAGTTTCTATCTGTGGCCTGTAGGTGTGGATAAGAAAAAAAAAGAAATGATGATGAATTTTAAGTGGCTATATTTGGTTTTCTGAAAACAGGGAAGGAGTAATCGGAGTGAGCTGAAATTTCTAAGATAAGCTTCCGAGCCCTAGAAAAGCTGAACCTCTAAATTTCAGCCCAATAGGACACCGTTATTGGGGGGCTGTGGTGGGAGGGTCAAAACTTCCGGCCCAGTTTACCCCATGAAGATAAAGTCGGAGGAGGATGAAATTTTGCAAGTTTCTTAGTTTGAGCTTGGGCTACAAAATGCGATTACCGCAGTCTCTCTGCGACCTCTAGGACCTGAAATTGCTTAACATTGTGGTGGGTTGCCTCTTTATAGAGGCACAAGTGTGCCTCCTTGATAACATCAGTTTTTCTAAATATAATAATTAGTACCCTTATAATTGCAAAATAAGCCCCCCCCCTCCCTTTAAGGCCAAAAATAGCCTCAGGCTATATGCTAAACTTTGCTCAAATTGTGTGTTTGCCATTTTTCTGTTTATTTTTCATTAGAAATTGATTTATAATGCTAAATAAAGCAAATTTGAAAAAAAGCTAAAAATAAGCAAACTTTTGTCACAGAGTCTAGAGCTATTTCTGGCCTAATTATGGGCAGGGGCTGGGATGTAATTGAATGATCAGTGATTATTATGTCTGAAAAGAGCATTATATAATATATAAATGTATATTTTACTATTTAATTCTTGTCTTGTTGAAGATTGAAAACACCTTCCTAGGTACAATTTAGCTCTGAATTCATTTAAAAGTTGAAAACTACATTAAAAACTACTTTCTAAGATAGCCACTCCAGACTACAGCTAAAGTATAAATATAGTCAAAAGCAGTTATCCAGAATTTAATCATCCAAAAAGTAGGATAGTAATCTTGGTACAAGATAGCAATAAAATCAACATTGTTTTATGTATAGACCAGGGTTATTTACAGATATTAGAGGGGGCTAGGGTATAATTGCTATGGTAGCAATTACTATATCTTTAGAGATTTTGAATATGGAACCAAGTGACACTATTCTTTTGGTTTTACTGGAGTTCATTCTAGAAAAGGAATCTTATGCCAGGCAGTTTTGATTCCCCATTCAGGGCTCTTTCCAAAGATAGTAACCACTACTGTCATAATTGTGTCCCAATTCCCACCTCTACCATTGCCTTGCTATAGACCCTAACCTATATAAAAGGTTTACTGATCTTGTTTGTGTACATTTTTTTTTTTTTTGGTACTTTCCCATTATGTGGGCCTTTTGTGTTAACCACTAGAGTAGGCAATGATAAAACCTGTTTTTGATGTGTTAACCTCTTTAGAGTAGGTCAAAAGCAGTTATTAATAAAAGCATTATATGCCTTGGATTCATTACTGAAAGTTTTCTTCACCTTATTCAACTATTTTTCTACATGGTGAAAAGTCTATAATCTAGAAGTTTACAAAAATTGGTTTTATGGCAGTGTTGGCATATGACAGAGCCACATTATAAACACTAGTAGAAACAAGTTGAAGTCAAATTTGATTTGTATTTCTCTGTAGTTGTTATACTTCTTAGCTATGAGCTATTTCAATTTTCTCAAGCATTATTTTCCTAATCTGTCTCTTTGGCTTGCTATATTAGTTTGATTATATTAACAAAAACATTGCTGGAGAAGTAACTATTGTTGCATAGAATTTGGCTGTGTCCAAAACATTATAGTTTATAGTTAAAGCACCAAAATCTAATCTGATGGTTAGAATTGGTTAAGTGGAGTTGAAACAACCACCAGGACCAGGAACCCTTCATGTAATCCCCAGAAATTAGCTATACACTATATTTATGCTAATTGCTAACACAATTTAAACAGCCAAAGACATTGACAATGCAATCATATTGTTTGAATTAGTTAAGTGGAACTTTGTGCAGCATTATATATTAAAAAATCAGAAAAAAGTTAAGAACTCAGTAATAAAAAGACTTGTGTGTGCAGTTTTTAATGGTAATTGACACCAAATAAGGATGTTTTCCTAAAGGCACTGAGGATCCTGTAAGTTAAATTTAAAAAAAGAGAAATGTGGGTAAAAAAAAATATAAAAAAAAACAGGCAAAAGCAAATAAGAAGATGTAGCTTTCCTTTAAAGGTCTAGTATTCTTAGAGAATCACAAGATTGTTAATATTTGCATTTTTATGGGTGAAAATAGTGTTAAGATCAACCAAATAGTTTTACTTGTTTATTTTCATGCTTCAATAAAAAGCACTATTTTTTGGAATCTATTCACCTCAAATTAATATCTAAGGTCATGTTTCATTTTTGAAGTGTTAGAATATTGGTCAGCTAGCATAATTTTTTTTATTTAAGTGTTCACTCCCAGGGCTTGTTGTGATTAATTTTTAAATGCAACAGGATACCACACACTTGGGTCACCCAATGGTTGAATACTAAGAGCAATTGCAGCTATAGTTTAGATGTTTTATTTACACTTTCAGGAAGTCATTCAGGTTTTTCAGTAATTATAACAAATAATGGTTTCTCAAATGGCCAAGAACTACAGATACACTACTAATACTACTGCTAACAGCTCGCTGCAGCAGCCAGCTATCTGAGTCCAACACAGCTGTGCATGCTCTTGCTTAACCCCAATCAATTCAAAGGTTCACTCTTTGCACCACCCCTTGAAGTTCCAATTTCCTTTAAATCCATCCTTATGGCCTATTTCCATCCAATTTAAGGACCACCTGCGTTTTGTTTGGCCCAGATGGATAGCCAAAAAGGACAATCTTTGGCAATATGTTATCCTTCATGCATAAAATGTGACCTAGTCATCTTAGCCTTTCTTTCATTATGACCCTAGAAAGTGTGATCAAAACATTATTTTTTACAGCTTATTGTTTAATATATGGTCAGTCAAACAAAAACCCAAAAATATCATTAGACAATTCCTTTGGAAAATATTTACCCAATTTTTACCCAGCCTTTCAAAACGTGACAATTCAGAGCCATACTTGTCCACTGTTTTTTAGCATGGCTTCTAATATTCTATTGTTTGCTGTCAGACTTATCTTCTTATTCTTTCAAACTATTTTCAGTTGTAAAAAAGCACCCTCCATCTTGACTCTCCTTTTTGTATCTTCACTGTATCTATCATCTTTACCAATTATACTACCCAGGTAAGTGAAGCTATCCACTTGATCAATTTTATCATTACATAACATCATGTCTCCACCCTTATTTATTCCTAGTTTAAGCAACTGAGTCTTCTTAATATTAATCTTCAGCCTATATTTATGCCTTAAAGACTCCAAACCTCCATAAATTGTTTATTTGCCAACATTTTATCTAGAAGACTGATCTACATAGGAGAGTTAGGAAAGTAGTTCAAGTTGGAACATGGTTTTCTAGAGTGATAAATTTGACTGGAGGAGATAAGCAAGGATGTAGTTTGTCACCTGGGCTATTTTTTTTATTTATTAATGAAGTAGAGGATTACTGTAGGAATACTGGATTACTGTAGCACCTGCTGTGGAATTATCAGATAAATCTTTGTTTGAAAAAATGACATTGTACTGGTAGCCAAAAGGGGCATTGAATTGCAAAGACTTTTAGATTTGATTCATGAGCATTAAGCAATGAAGAAGCTAATATTAAATGCTAATAAGTCAGCTGTAATAGCATTTGGAAAAAAAAGTGGGGAAAATTTTAATGTGAATGGCAATGAATTAAAAACTCTAAATGAGTTCTTATACCCAGGGTGTGAGGTTTCATCAAATTGTAGATGGGTAGCCATATTGACCTTATGGTAAACAGAGGACCAAGAATTATATGGAGTGTATTAAGCAGTAGTTTAAGAAATAAAGACCTAAGTGACATTGCGTTAATGAAGAAGATTTTCAGTAGTGTTTGAGTGACAGGAGAAAAGATTCTTTTCTCCTGTCACTCAACCCCTTTTCAAGGGGTTCCAAAGAGGTAAGAATCATTATATAGAGAACCAGCAAATCCAAAATGGTATTGTGATAAATTAACACCCCCCCCCCCCCTCTCTCTCTCTCTCTCTCTTTAGGGACCTTCTCCTGTAATTTATTGGCAATTTAGTCTGGATTTAAGAGTTCATAGGTGTCCATGACTAGTAAAGTGTTATATTTTTTTTTGTATTAACCATTGCCTTTAAAGCCTTTTAGTGTTAACAAGTATCAAATCAGAATCTATATCTAGGACAGTTTTACCTTCCCATTTGATTCTATCTTCTCCCATAGCCTTTTCAATGTTTCTTACGACAAAGTCAATCAAAATAGTCCTTTTAAATGGGATAGGGTATAACTAATCTTTACTCCTGATTCAAAACTAAACTAACTACTAACCTCACTTCCTACTTCAACTTTAAAAATACTATTGTTACACATATCACTATCCACTCAAATGTATCTATCTGGTATAACATACAAGGGTATGACCTTGATTAAAGCCTTTCTATGAGCTGAATCACTTGCCTGTTCATAATCCATAAGACTGAGGACCAAAGTAGTCTGATGATTTAGATTATTGATCTAAGAGCAACAAAAAAAATGCTCAGTGCATCCTCTTCCCATCCTAAAACCACACTGACACACACTGTTTATAACTTAAAACTTTTTCTACAATCTTTGGGGATGAAAACCCTCCCCTTTTTGAGAGCACTTCAGCAAATTGTCAAAGATTTTTTCCTTCTTATCCCTGTCTGTCCCTTTCAATTCATTTTAATAGTTTTACTATTATACTGTCTGGCTGTATTTCCTGGATCCTTTGCAGTTTTACTAATAGCCTTCTTCTATTTAACAGCAAGCGGTTTTTTCAGTAATACTATTTAGCCCTTTTCCTTTTGCTTCACTCTGTGGGGTACAGAGCTACTGGCTTGATTGCCTCATGATTATTAGATATTTTCAGATATCTTTCAGTAGATCTTCGACTCTAGGAGTTCAATTATGAGATGATAGATGTCAATTTCTATGCTCTGTGTGTAGGTATAGTTGGCTAGGCTCTTGGCTGATAGTGATATTTTGTGGTGTTTGAAGCATTTTAACAGTTTACAAAGCAAGGTATGTTGTGCAGACATCGGCATATTACTTTAAAATAGGCAATGGCCAATTCTCTCATTATTCATATTACAATGCCTGCAAAGAGGGGACAGGGGGATTGAACCAATTGAGTTAGAAAACTTATACAAGAATGCAAGAAAATTTAGTCCATTTGTTCCAGAACGAATTCTGTGATAAATTTTAGAAAGATACTTATTGGGAAAGGGGGAAAAGATAGGATTAATCTTATTAAAATTAATATCTGATAGTCTCCATCGGTAAGTATCTCTAATCGGGATTGGTCTTCCACTTGGCTGGTCAATATTTATAGCATTTTTTGCTATTTCACCAACCTGATGGTTACCACTTATGCCAGAGTGGCTAGGAATATACTGAAAATAAGTTCTTATGCCACTTGAAGCAAGATTATCTATAATACTGAGACAATGATAAGTGTTAATGTCCAACTTATACTGAGGAGCTGAGGCCAGCAACTCAAGGCTTTATAAAGAGTCGAAATATGCAATAATATTATTTGAATTTGCAATCAAAGGTTGGTTTTCCTTAAGGTGTTCTAATGCCATGATTATAACATTTAACTCAGCGGACATTATAGATAAATTATTATATAATCTCTCGCCCATTGCAATTTTCAGGTGAGGAAAGAAAGCGTCACTTGCTACCTTCTCATTCATTTTTGACCCATCAACAAATATTTGGAAGTGATTTTTATAGGTAGTTGTATTAACTTCAGCAAAATTTTTCTGGACAAAAGCAATGGGGGTTAAATCTTTATTCCACTTTGAGAAATCAGTATTTATTATGGGAATTGACCAATTCCATGGAGGGGATTGGGGTAAAGTGGGTGCAATAGACTTTGCTGGTACAGAGAACTTCTGCTGAATATTGGCATACTCATCTGCGATGCCTCTATACATGGCTGGATTTCTTAACCAATTATGTAGGGTGTATGAGCTATTTGATTCAATTTTTGTAAAATATTTTATCAAGAAAAGCTACGTCTTTCCCTTACTGTAGTTAATCCACTCTCCATAAGCAGAAACTTGGTGCTTGTGGGTTTCCCAAGACCAAATATGAGATACATTATATCATTTTGTATTGTTTAAATTTTTTGCATCTAGTTCTTTGCTCATCCACCATAGGCGATGAGCCCATAGTCAATCTAGAATCTTATATGGGACTTATAAAACTGCATTAAGGTCTTCTCATTACATTTCGATGACATAGGAAGACGTCTTTTTAGCATAATTGTTGTACTATAGCATTTTTTCATTGTGTTTGAAGTGTGGAGGTGGAAATTAAGTTTTTGGTCAAGCATGAGACCTAGGTAATTAATATGATTATCTTCTGAAATAGTTGTTTTATTTAAAGTTAGTTTTGCATTAACATGGTTTTGCTTTTGGTGAAATTGGATTATTTTTGACTTGGTAGGTGCAATGGGTAAATCTGAATGTTGAGAGAATTTTTCAAATCGGAAAAGTGACTTTTACAGATTTGACTGTGCTATCTCAAAGGTGTTGCCAGATGACTATAGCACCAGATCGTCAGCATATTATAGATTCGTGTGGGGTAGGTTTGTGTCCCAGAGATATAGGGCAAAGAGGAGGCAACTGAGGACTGCTCCCTGAGATAGGCCTTTGGTTATTGTCTTTTGCAGTGAAGAGGTTGAACCAACACAAACAATGAAATTTCGCACTTCTATGAAGGATTTTATAAAAGATACTAGCTTGGGGGGTAGTCCAAGGTTTGCAAGTTTGTTTAAAAGGATTTGGTTGTTCACATTGTCATATGCCCCTTCAAAATCTAGGAGAGCTGCAACTAGGACATTATTTTTTGAGAATGATTCATTTATTGCATTTGTTAGCAAAATGAAAGCATCTGTTGAGGAGTGGTGTTTCCTGAATCCAGTTTGAGTGTGAGGGATCATATTATTTTTTTTCAACAAACCAGAGGAGTCTCTAATAGATCATTTTCTCCATTATTTTCCCCATCACAGGAGTAATCATTATGGGCCTATAGGACTCAGGGTTATCTTTGGGTTTATTTTTCTTAAGGATTGCTAGGAGGGATTAACATTTCCATACATTGGGGAACATAGAAGATGCCTAAGCGTGATTATAGCAATTTAGCTTTTCCTCTTTCCATGAAGGGGTGATATTCTTTATCCATGTAGGGTGTATATTGTCATAGCTGCCGCTAGTTTTGGTCCTAATATGATGTATTTTATTATTCATTTCCTGGATTGAAAATGGACTAGTTATATACTTGGATCCTGGGCGTGGTTGGTAACTTGGGTTCATAGGAATTGGGGACATTTTGCTTCGTTTATTTGATGTTAGCTTATTAACAAAAAGAGTTGCAAATAGCTTAGCTTCTTCATTATCATTGTCATAATGGGTATTATTATGTATAAGCACATACAGGAGCGGGTTGGGGGAAGTCTTTTCCCCACAGATGTGGCTTATGACTTTATGTATAATTGGCTCATGTGTATATCTGGAGAGATTATTTGCAAAATTATTCCAGTAATTATATTTAGCATCTATTATAGTCCTTTTTAGATTAGATTGTGCTTGTAGTTTTTTTAAATATGTAGTAGGTGATGGTTTTTTTTATGAATTCTGTCCTAGCTGCCTTTTTTATTCTCCATTTATTTTGGCACTCATTTGTCCACCATGCTTTAGGAATGTGTTTAGGGAAGGTTTTCTTGGGTGTTGTCCTGGGGATAGCATGATTAGCTGTATTTATTAGTAAAGATGTCAAGACTTCAGCATCTGTGTCAACTGTTGTGTTTGAAATGCATGAATTTTGGGTGAAACTTGTAATTTCATCATTTAGCTTATTCTGGAACATAGACCAATTTGCTTTAGTGTTGATATATTTGAAGGTATGTGAAAGAGTTTCAGCAGGTTCATTTAGGGAGCAAACTATAGCAAAATGGTCAGTACATAGACTATCAATTTTATTTATATAAATTTTTATTCAAAATATTTAATGACACAATTTGTAGGTCCATTGTGGAGAATCTACCACTTTTGGGGTGGAAATGTGTATTCAGGTTTGGAGGGATAGCAACAGCTAATTCATTATTATTTGAAGTCATATGCTCAATCAATTTACCAGCTTTATTTGCTGGTTTATTCGCCCAAAAAAGGCTGTGGGCATTCAAATCTCCACAAATAATGATATTTATCAACATATTAGAAATATTTATCTAATTAAAGAAATCCTTGGCATATGTAGTTTGACCATTAGACATATAAAAGTTTATCATGTAGGTTTTTGCATTATTCAGCCAAGAACTAATACGAATTGCATCAACATCATTTGCAAAATTTAGAAAATTGATCCTACAGAATTTTATATTAATCTTAACTAACAAAGCAACTCCACCTCCCTGTCTCTCTGATGATCTTTCCTTTCTCAGGATAGTATATCCCAGATACTTAATTTGTAGATTTTGGGTTAAATGAGTTTCCTGGAGGCAAGCAATATTAATGGAATTATTATTCATAAAAGATATTAGTTCATTTAGCTTATTTTCTGTGAGTGATCTTACGTTCCAATGGAGTATTGATATGTGTTGTGTTGTTGATTTTTTTTTTCATATTATTTGAAAAAAACTACGTTTTCTAAAGAGTTAAAGAGGCTGAGTTACAAGGTCGAACCTTAAAACGTACAGAGATTAGGAGGCACAGTTGGGGGCTGCCGCCCCCAAACCCCCGCTTTCGCAGCCTTTAAATAAAAAAAAAAGTTTTTTAAACTGAAAGTAAGGAGCGACATTAAATCTTAAAACGAACAGAAATTATTCCGCATATGAAAGAGGCTGTGCCCTCCTCAACGCCTCGCTCTTTACGCTAAAGTTTGACTTTCTCACAACTCTTTTGTTTAAACAATAAAAACTTTAGCGTAAAGAGCGAGGCGTTGAGGAGGGCACAGCCCCTTTCATATACGGAATAATTTTTGTTTGTTTTAAGATTTAATGTCGCTCCTTACTTTCAGTTTAAAAAACTTTTTTTTTATTTAAAGGCTGCGAAAGCGGGGGTTTGGGGGAGGCAGCCCCCAACTGTGCCTCCTAATCCCTGTACGTTTTAAGGTTCGACCTTGTAACTCAGCCTCTTTAACTCTTTAGAAAACGTAGTTTTTTCAAATAATTTCTGCACGTTTTTGTACAGTTTATTACTTATTATTGCTTGACTAACTGTTAGCTGATCGTGTCAGGAGTTAAAGTTGGGGGCTGCCGCCCCCAAACCCCCCGCTCTTGAATATTCTTGTGTTAAGGCTTTTAATTCCTGAATACTCAAATCACGTCGTACAGGGTGCCTCCTAATCCCTGTACGTTTTAAGGTTCGAACTTGTGACTCAGCCTCTTTAACAGCCCCCGACTGTGCCTCCTAATCCCTGTACGTTCTAAGGGTCAACCTTGTAACCCAGCCTCTTTAACTCTTTAGAAAACGTAATTTTTTTCAAATAATTTAAAAAAGAAAATGAGTTTCTTTTTTAAAGGTTAAATTCAGTATATAAAAAATTTTCTCTGACGGTGACTCGAACCCGGGTTTTCTGCCTGACAGTCTTAAGTATCAATCGCTGGACTAAAGAGACACAATTGTAATTGTTTTTTAGTAAATGGAATCTATTTTCGACGCAAGCAAATTCCCACAAAACTCTATATTTGGTTTTTGGAAAACAGGGAAGGAGTGATCAGATTGAACTGACATTTTGAAGATAAGCTCCCAGGCCCTAGAACAACTAATTTTCTAAATGAAAGCCCGATCAGACAGCGGTAAAGGAGGGTTGTTGTGGGAAAAATTAACCCTGGCTATTAAGGGAAATCAAGGTTTTTCGTACATATAAAGTTAGAGGATAGATTTTTTAGTCTGAAAATATCAAAAGGCCCTAACAGGTTGAATTCTGCTTCGAATGAGTCCTCATTCACCCGGATCAGTTGCCAACTGTGGCCTGTAGGCGTGGATAAGAAAAAAAAAGAAATGATGATGAATTTTAAGTGGCTATATTTGTTTTTTTGAAAACAGGGAAGGAGTGATCGGATTGAGCTGAAATTTCGAGGATAAGCTCCCAGGCCCTGTAGGAAAGCTTAACCTCTAAATTTCAGCCCAATCGGACAACGTTAAAGGGGGGCTGTGGTGGGAGGGTCGAAACTTCCGGCCCAGTTTACCCCATGAAGATAAAGTCAGAGGAGGATTAAATTTTGCAAGTTTCTTAGTTTGAGCTTGGGCTACAAAATGCGATTACCGCCGTCTCTCTGCGACCTCTAGGACCTGAAATCGCTTAACATTGTGGTGGGTCGCCTCTTTATAGAGGCACAAGTGTGCCTCCTTGATGACTGTGTATCAATGTTCAGCTTTGTTAAAAGTAAAGCAAGATCTTTTTTGCTTGAATGAGCATATCATCAGGAATTTAGATTTTTGCCAATTCTGCAATGATTTTTGTTTTCTGTAGTTGAGGTATGTTCATGGCCTGAACTGCATTACAGTTTAGAATGAATAAGCATATATTTGGGGATTGCATGTTTGGTTGTGCATCCTGTTAGTCAGTTAAGGGATTAATTCCTGGTAGTGTTTCTGGTTCGTTTTTTCTTGGGAGGGGGGCCAGGCTGACCTCATCTCACCGGACAAGGAGGCTTGTTGACTTGGTGATTCCTTCTGATAGGGATTTGAGCTAGGTGGCTTAGAGGATGGTGTTTTATACGGGGTACTTGATGCATTGGGGGCGTTTGACTTGGGGGTTTTGGTTGGTTTCATTACTGGCTTTATTTGGTACTCTTGGGCAGCATTTGCGTCCATTGCTGCAAAGGGGTATTGGATGGCCTTCTCTGTTGCTATTTGGAGTGTTAGTGCTCTTTTATTATATACAGGGCATAGTGATTTATTGGTAGATTCATGTGGGCCTTTGCAATTGATGCATGTAGGCTGAGTGTTGTTGCAAGTTGTCAACTCTTTAGGATGGAATGAATTACAATTACTACACTCTAGAAGAATTTCATTGCATTTGTTTGTTGTGTGTCCCAGTTTGAGACACTTCTGACACTGGATAGGCTTTGGTTTGTATTCCTTGTGTGGTTTCATTTGCCCAAATAGGAATAACTTCTGGGATGTTAATTTTTTCCTTCAGTGTAAATAAGAAAGATCTACTTGTTTTTAGGCCATTAGAGTTAGGTTTACCAAGTTAGGTAACATCTTCAACTGGGATTGTGTTTCCAGCCCTATCTGAGAGCCCTTCTTTTAACTCCTGAATAGGTATTTCTGGGGGAATGTTACAAACTACCCTTTTTGTTGGGAGTTGTTTTGGGTTCCATTTAGATGCATTAATTGGGGTATTCAGAAGGGATTTTAGGTTTATTGTTGTGTCTGCTGATTATTGATCCTAGACAATTATTAGCAGAGATCCATCACAGTGAATATTAAGGGAGAACATTGATTTTAGCAATCTGAACATTGCAATTATTATTGAAGTAATATTTTTTAGTTTAAAGGGGGTAATACGGGAAATTTTAAGGTAAATTCCTAAGTTTTGGGAGGGAGGATCTTGGTTAGGGAGAGGGGAAATGCTTCTGATTGGGGATATCTTTTTTTTAGAGCTTCTAGAAAGCACCTCTTGAAACCCATTATCATCATTTATAGTGACATTGGCCTTTACACTGATCATTGTCCTTATTCTCAGAATTGGAGCTATCATGTGAACTCTGAGATAGTGCGCTTGACCAGCCAGGATGGGTGTCAGTTTCACTGGTATTTGGGGTGGGATCTGAGGGGACTTTTTTTTTGGAGGACTTCTAATCATTGCCTATTTTAAAAAGCTTTACACTAAAACAAAACTAAAACAAGAAAGGATAATACAAAGACAAAAAACCGTCTGCACTCTACTATGGGAAAAATTTCAAGATAAAAAGAAACACCATACTATGGCCCTGAGGATGATTTGAGCAGGATTGGTTTGGTACAACTACTGATTAATTGAGATAATAGTTCACCAGAAATTTATTTTAAATTTCTTCAAATGTTGCTGCTGTTGGCAAACTTTTCAGTGATTCTTCTCCATTTTGCACCTCCTGTGCTTCAATTTCTTCTCCTTTTCTTTTACTTTCCTCTTATTATATCTATCACTCAGAAACTTTTTGTACAAACCCCTTTTCTCTTCTACCAAACTTAAAGGGTATTTACTAGTGTACCCAGCTGGCCTTCTAGCTTTCTGTTCCAAGGCATCTTCTGCTACTTCACAAACTATTTTCCTTAAAAAAAATCCATTCGTCTTGTTTATTTTCAAGCTCTAAACTCTCCACTTTCGTATTAAACTGTCCTTGGAAAGTTTTTTTGAAGTTCTCATCATGGAGTGCGTCAACATCCTAATTACCCAAAGGATTGTTACCATTCTTGAATTTTAGCTTTATGTCAAATTGAGAGATAGCTAGATGGTGTTCTTTTCTTTTAACATCAATAGCATCATTCCTTTATACCCTAAGTCCTGTATCAATCCTGCCAATCTTAGATTTGCAATAACATTATCAACAAGGTTTTTTGTCTTAGTCATTTTAATACTAACTGAAATTATCGCCATTTTATGACCAAATATTGTATTGGTTGTAAGTATATTATTTTACCTAGATAATCGTAGCTGTCTATTACCATTGCTATTTCCCTTCCCTGCACCAAATTTACCTAAACTAGGATATTGTCTATAGTTGTACCAAGCTAGTTATGAAATTGTATACCACTACCACTATACCACTATGACTGATGCTTTACCACTATGACTGCCTTACCACACTGACCACTATGATGCCTTACCACACTCACCACTATGACTATGCTATACCACTATGACTGATGCCTTTCATTTTTTAGTTATAAAATGAGTTTGATTATACCTTCCCAACTTAAGCAAAACTGAAAAGCTTCCTTATTCATCTTAAGCCCTACCCCTGCCTACGTAGCCAGGTTGTCACTTGTTGCACAAAAGTACTATTCTAGCACTATTTCATTACGTTTAGCACTGTAGAATGTTCTCAGGGTTGCCACTTGTAGTACGAAAGGGCGTATTTAACACTATTACAGTCAATTTGTTGACTGTTGTACTAAATACCAAAAATTTCTCTTTAGCATGCAATTGTAGCACTTTTTGAACTGACTTGATGAATTGTCAATTGTAGCACTTTATGAACTGACCATGGTGAAAACCCTGTATGTAGCTTAAGTTGCAAAAAAAAAAAATGGTGGTAATAATATATTCTTCTTTATTTTAAAGGTATGACCAGACACGGAAGAAACAATACTGCCAGTGCAGTGTACTCGTACCACGAAAGAAAAAGTGATGAAAAAGCATCAGGATATGGAACCCTTCACCTAAGACTAGGAAAAGATTCTATTCGTCCTTTTGACTGCTGCTGTTTAACCCTTCAACCCTGCCGAGATCCTGTCATAACGTGCGTTTTATTTGCAGAATAGTGCCCAGGTCATACTATAGTCACACTTGTTGATCAAAATTATGAATGCCTACATTGCCAATCATGTATGCAGTCCATAATTCTACCAGTTGAACATTGTTCAGCTTCCAAACGTAAAATTCGCAATTGACCTATCAAAGTCAAGAGTTAAGCTATTATTTTTTGAAACTAAAAAAGATGGAAGCTTGGAACACCAGTTTTTTTTTATCCATAGCAGGAATCTGTCAAATATTAAAAAGACATATTATTATTAGAGAATAGCTGGGAGCAAGCTTGAGTTTTAAATTGATTTCCTACCCTGTCAGTTTTCAAGAACTCAAATCAAGAGCAAACACATATCATTTATAAAACTTAGTTTTATTTGTCAACAGGTGTAAGTATGGTATGGCTTGGGTATAAGTAGTTTTTCAGTTCAGTTTTACCACTACCTTGGTCTTGTGCATCTGTAGTATGAACAAAGAAGAGAAAATAATAAAGGAATAATAAAATCAAATAGCCGAGAAAAAGAGGGTAAGGTCAACCAGTAGAATGAAATGAAGCGAAAATAAGCAGATATTTCGACAAGGACCTCAACCAAGTCGTCTTTAGTGCTAAAAAAAAATTAACCTTTTGAAGTAAACTCAACAAGAGCAGAATGCACACTGAATCTAACAAACCAAGCAACAACAAGCCAGAATAAATGAAGGACTATTCACCAATTGGATTGGTCAAGAATTCTCTGTTTAGCAATTGACTTCAGCTTGCCTACAGACCCAATTTTCATTTAAGATGTGATCAGATGGAATCAATTTTGATTCTGCTTTGGCCTTCCACATTTTTGAAAATTCAGATTGGTTAGTTCTTTTTGGGGTGGCAACTTTAATATCTACTGTAAATGGCTTACCACAATCTTTTAGGGGGGCAATTGAGATTTAAAAATATATAAATAGAGACCTTGCTATAAATACAGATACTCTAGATATTGCTATAAGCCCAATTTATAATAATTTAATATTAAAAGACTCAAGTAACATTTTTCATCAGTTTAAATTAAGACCATAAGCAAATATTTCTTTCATTTATTCAGGCTTATTTTTGCTTGGCTTGTTTGATTTAGTGTGTATTATGCTCTTTTTGAGTTTACTTCAAAGGTTAGTTTTTTGTTTTGTTTTTTCTTTTAGCACTGAATCACAGTATATATAATTAGCAGTATGATCTTTCCCTATCTCGCCCAAGCAAGGTAAGTAGTAATACAGAAAGACTAAACAGCTAAAATCTATAGGAACATAATTATGCAAATTATGAAAAAGGCTATGCAAATTATGCATATATGTAAATTATGCAAAAAAAGCTTGATTTTTGGCAGACTGAGGCGAATTCAAATATTTATAGGTAGTTGAGGGACATAAAGTGCCTACTAAATACCAAGGACAATTAATGGGATTATGAATGTTTGAACTGATTAAGTCAAAACTTATGCAACTGGATACACCTTAAATTAAAAGAAGTCAGGAATTCAATTTTGAATGAAAAAGTCCTTTATATGAAGTTATGCAGTTTTTTGTAGTAGTAGGCAGAGTCGTTCAAAGAGGGGGGCAATAGGGTAAATTGCCCCGGGTCTTGCTGCTCGGGGGCTCCGCCTCTGGGGGGCTGCCAGCTTCAATCAATTTTTTCACTTAGATTTGGCTTTTTTAGTTATATTTGAGTCAGGAGGGAGGCACTGTAATTAATTTTTTCCCAGGCACCATCAGCCCTAAGAATGGCTCTGATCGCAGGTGTCTGATTAAAGAGAATAATACAAATAAAAATGGACAAAAATAAGCTAAAAACTTTTGGCACTAAACAGCTTAAGAAGATCAGGTATTTTTTGAAAATTTCATTTGTTTTAGGAATCAACAGATTAATAGTGTTTGCATTTTTAAGGACAAAAAGTGTTATCAAATTTATCTAATTGGTTCTTAGCTGGCAACACTGATGAAAGTGTGGTACTGCCCTAAAAAATTGATTTTTTTTTTGTCTCACAACCAAAAGAAAAATCTTAGAAAATCTTGTGTTCATATAAGAATAGACCTACCAAAGGTCCATATCATAGACCTACCATAGGGGACACAAAAGTGTTCCTATTTTGATACCCGTTGCACTTTCAGTTTTTACTAAAATTGTGTGGCTATGGAACAGAATTGTAAGGTGCATAGCTTAAGCAGGTTTCTACTCAAAATGTGCGCTGCTAACCGTTTGTACTATTGACCAATTGGCAAACCTATTATCACGGTGATAGTTTTGAGCTTATATTATTTTCCTTATTTTTTTACCAGGCTTCCTAAATCGAATCATTAAATTGCTTAGAGCTAGAAATTTAATAAACAAAATAATTGTAAGTGAATTGTATTGTAAATAATTGTAAGGGGATTTGTAAGGTACATAGCTTAAGCACGTTTCTACAGAAAATTTGCGCTGCTAGCCGTCTGTGCTATTGACCAATTGGTAAGGTTGTTAAAACTAGTATAATGTCAAACTTGAATGACGCATTGGAGCTAAAAGGATGTTAAGTATCTAAGTCTTCATGGTGATTGGTTGGTTTTGAACTAAGATGAATTTAGTTATTTGTGTTTATTAATTTTAGGCCTGATGGATATTTATATGATAAAGAAGCTATACTTGAGTATATTGTGACTAAGAAAGCGGAAATTGCTAAACAAGAAAAGGAACATGCAAAACAATTGAAGAAAGAAAAAGTAAGTATCCTTAAAGTAATATTTGAAGTAACTAATAAGAATAATTTAAAAAACAGTATCCGTTTTTCCATCTTTTTTTTACACTTTAGATCTTTAATTATTTTATTTTGACAAAAATATGCGTTGACAAGCGCTGAAGATCTCGGTTGAAGATGATCAATGCAGAATTTCATCTTGCATGAAATATTGAGCAAACATTTATTACTTCGAAACTAGGTATATGGACAAAAGAGTCCACTGAAAAAAATTATAACGAGGAAGTTTGCCCAGTACAATCTATATAATTCTATATAATCTATATACCTAAATCTGTATATAATCTACGCATGGGTACATAGCCAATGGAGTCCAGAACAAAATAATAACTTCTGGTTCATTCACTAGATTTGTTTGAGACAGTTCGATAACTGAGTTCATCCAAAGTTTTTGCCGCCTTTTTTCTTTGCTGTTGGGGTGTTGTAGCAGCATTCATGCTCTTCTATAGATTCTCATTTGTCCCCAGACGAAGGTTATATCCAGAATTTTTGTTCAGGGAGAGGGGGTTACCAAAAAAAAACGTTATAAAACACATAAAATTTACCTGGAAGTATTTTTGTTAAATTTTTAGGGGTTCGGACTCAAATGTGGGGGGGGGGGCCAAGCCCGGTATCCTCCCCCCCCCCATGGATATAGTCTTGCCCCAGACTAAGATGTAAAAATTCCCACCTCCTTCAATTGGTTTAACACTTTAACAAAATAGTCGTACCATTCACCTCCCCAACTAACATCATTTTCAAATATAATGGTCTCTACCATGAAAATGTGCCCCCTCCCCTATTTGGGCCATATAAACTTACAGCCTTTGGCAAAAGTACAAGAAAACACAATAATGGTAAAATTATTTTTACTGTATAATTCGCATAAAGTTTCTGTTGACATGATTTTCATATTTCCTTCCATTCTTATCCATGCTCTTATATCATTTTTAAATAATATATTTATCCAATTTTCTCATTCTTTTACAATTTCACGAAGCTACTGATCCGGTTAAGAATGAAATGCTTGTTCAAATGAAAAGCAACGGTTAAAGGAAATTCGAATCAATCATCAAGATAAGCTTAGAAACAACTGAAATTTATAGGACTTAGGACTTATTTTTTCGCCCTTCTAAAATACATCTCTTCTGTCCCCTTGCGCATTAGTTTTAAGCAGATCGAAACACTTCATTAAAAAGGTCGAAGAAGGCACATATTCTCTGTAGATCATCATTATTACGTCCAATTGGTCCAAGATACTTGCCACGTCATTTCAAGCCGAATGCAGCAGTGGGGTAGCAGTGGGCATTTGACAGGCCCATTTTTGTTCTCAAATTACACGGATTGAAAGCTTTTGACTGATTCTAGTCCAAAAAAGGTGCCAACTGCCTCTATTACTTCTAGAGATCTGATGTTTGGGGCGTTTTTGCTGGTGTCGATTTTCAGGTGTTTAGACTGATTTTCTTTTCAATGAAATTTTTGTTTCAAGTTTCACATTTGTATAACTTTCACTGGCATGGGTTCTTGGACATGGGTCTAGCCTTATTGCCACCCGTTACATGTATAGCACTTGTATGGCTTTTCACCGTATTGCGTCCTTTGGTGTTTAATAAGATTAAATTCCCTTCTAATCTTCAATAGGATTCCCCTTCATTCTTTCAGTTTATCATACATTTCATATTCCTTTGTTTTCACTGAATGGTTATCGCGAGATAACCATTCAGTGAAAACATTTTTTTTTTGCATTTGTCATACTAAAATGGCTTTTCACCGGTGTGGATTCTCATGTGTCTAATGAGGTCGCTATCATAGGCAGCGCAATAGTGCTGCCTAAGTAAAGAATGATGTTGGCACAATGTATTATTTATTTTTGTTGGTTTTAGACCAGGGTACTTCGTATCGAAGGAGTTGTCGTAGAAACTTCAAAAAGGGCTTATTAGATTGGAAATTCGAGTGGCTTGTGGTCTTTTAAATAGTCGAAAGTGATTGGAAGGCAACTAACACCCCTTCCACGCCCACCGTTTCCCCAAACACATCCAATCAAAATTTTCAGAATGCCATTTTGTTCACGGTAGTTAATTCTCAGATAGAAATTATGTTTTTGAGGAGGGCACTCCCCCACAGCCCTCAGGGCAAGTGTTGTAAGTTATTGCCTTGGGGCATATAAGGTTTTTATAGAAAGTGTTGTCTTACAAACATCAAAAAAGGTTCTTTCGATTGGAAATTCAAAGGGCTAGTACTCTTTTTAATAGTTGAAAGCGATTGGAGGGCAACTAACCCCCCTCTCACGCCTACCTTTCCCCCCGACACATCCCATAAAAATTTTAATATAACCATTTTGTTCGAAACTGGTGGCAGTTCTAGACCTTTTGTCTTTTAGGGTGACAAACCCCCGTCCCCACACAGCCCTCAGGGCCATAGTTGTGTTTTGTGCCTTGGGTGCATATAAGGTTTTTTATAGAAATTATTGTCGTTGAAACTTCAAAAAGGGCTCATTTGATTGGAAATTGAAATGGCTATTGCCCTTTTTAATAGTCGAAAGTGATTGGAAGGCAACTAACACCCCTTCCACGTCCACCATTTCTCCAAACACATTCAATCAAAATTTTGAGATAGCTATTTTGTTCAAAGTAGTTGAAAGGTCCGGAAATTACATCTTTTTGGATGACACTCCCCCCCCCACAGCCCTCAGGGCAAGGGTTGTAAGTTATGCCCTTGGGACATATCAGTTTTTTTTTTTTTATAGAAAGTGTTGTCGTAGAAACTTCAAACAGGAATCATTCGATTGGAAATTGAAACGGTGAGTCTCCTTTTTAATAGTCGAAAGTGATTGGATGATAAGTAACCCCCCTCTCACGCTAACCAAGTCCCCAAACACATCCAAACAAAATTTTTACACAGCTATTATGTTCAACGTAGTTGGAAGTTCTAGAAATTATGGTTTTGAAGATCACACCCCCCTCACAGCCATCAGGGCGACGTTCATAAGTTGTTCCCTGGGGCATATAAGGCTTCTATTGAAGGCGTGGTCGTAGAAACTCAAAAAAGGGCTCATCCGACTGGAAGTTGATACGACCGGAGGCTTTTTTATTAGTCGAAAGTGGTTAGGGGGCCACTGACCCCCCTGTGCAGCCAACGATTTCCCCAAACACATCCACTTAGACGTTTGAGATAGCAATTTTCATCAACGTAGTTGAAAGTTCTGAAAATTAGGTCTGAGGATGACAACTTCCCTCGCCCCCCCCCCCTCAGCGCTCTGGGCAAGGGTTATAAGTTATGCCCGGGGGACATATAAGGTTTTTATAGAGACCGTTGTTGTTGACAAATCAACAGGGCACCTTCGCTTGGATACAAAAAGGGCTAGTTCCATATGTAATTGTCCAATGTGATGAGAGAGCCGCCAAGCGTTCTCTCATACCCACCAGTTTATCTAGCACAGCCGATCGTAATTTTGAGTCGAGCGGTGCATTTCAAGTAGTTTGAAGCCCTAGGTCTTTGCAGATGAAAATCCCCTCACAGCCTCCAGGACAAGGGTTATAAGTTATGCCCTTGGGGCATTTAAAGTTTTTACAGAAAGGGTTGTCGTAGAAACTCAAAAACGGCTCATTCGTTTAGACGAGGGCACTTCGTATCGAAGGAGTTGTCGTGAGAACTCCAAAAAGAGCTCGTTTGATTGAAAATAGAAGTTACTAGTACCCATTTTAATAGTTGAAAGCAATAGGAGGGCAATTAACCTCCATCCCATACCCACCCTCTCATTTGCCTGTTATGTTTAAAAGCTAAATGTTGCCTTAAGATCACATCAAAATACACTGTGTTAATGCTACTTTCCAACAAGGCATTTCAGCAGTATCCCAAGAAGGACTGAGGATATAATGTTCAAAATTTTCGGGGCTACTTATGCTCTTAATATTTAACAGAATCAAAATAGCGCAAGTGTATCCAAGCTATCAAAGAAAGTAAACAGATTTTTTTTGTGAATGGTATCAAGTTTTCTATTTCAGGTCAACTAGAGGAGGTATGAAACTAAATTAAACACTACTATTTGTGTCCTTATTTTTAAAAGGGTGTATGTTCTTAAAAATTGCTGAAAATATTTTTCCAGCACACAAATAGCAGGCCAAACTGTAAAGTCTTAAAAAAATAAAAAGATTTAAATAATTATTTTCTTTTTTTCTGAAAAAACTATGTCAATATAAAACGAACAGAAATTAATTTAAAAAACTTGTTCCACAAAATAAGTTTTTCAAAGAAAAGTGAAGAACTTCATTAAACCAAAAATGAGCAAAAATAATACCAAATAATCTACCAAGCGTGAAACTACCACAAATCAGCATCGATAAATAAATGAAACCCAAAACAAACAGAAATTACAATACATAACTGAGTCAAACTGAAAACGAGTAGAAATTAACATGAGTAGGGCTCAAAACCCCTATGCCTTCCCAAGGCCAGAACATAATTTGCACTTTACTGAAAAAAATACAAATGAATGTACATTGTCAGTTTAATACACATATACTGATATTTAGTAATCAACATCTGATTTAATAAAGTTATAAAAGTAAAAACATTTATATTTTTTCAGTAAAGCGCAAATTATGTTCTGACCGGTGTGGGTCCTTATGTGCTTAGTGAGGCTGTAATTCTGACTAAAACCTCGCTTACATATGTCACAGTGGAACTGCCTTTCACCGATGTGGATTCTATAGTGTCTACTGAGGTCGCTCTTTTGAATGAAACCTCGTTTACATATACTACACTTGTATGGTTTTTCATCGGTGTGGATCCTTATGTGTTTAGCGAGGCTGTAATTCTGACTAAAACCTCGTTTACGTATTTCACACTTGAATGGATTATCACCGGTGTGGATCCTTATGTGTTTAGTAAGGCTGTAATTCTGACTAAAACCTCGTTTACATATGACACACTTGAATGGCTTTTCACTGGTGTGGATCCTCATATGTCTAGTGAGGTTGCCTTTCTGACTGAAACCTCGCTTACAGATGTCACACTTGAATGGCTTCTCACTGGCGTGGATCCTCATGTATTTAGTGAAGTCGCTATTCTCACTAAAACCTCGCTTGCATGTGTCACACTTAAATTGCTTTTTACAAGTATGAATTCTAAGATGTGTAGCAAGAACACTATTTTGAAAGCCTATTTCTCTCATACTTTAACTTTTTTGCATCTCTCAGGTTGTTCTCTTTATCTTGTCTCATTTGATGGTCCAGGTTGCTCATTTTGAGCTTACGCTTTTGTCCTCATTTTGAATTTACGTTTATTCACATTTTTGTCCTCTAGATGTTATGAAACTGCTGAAAATGCCATTTGAAATTTACATCCCCGAATATGAATGAATGAATTTACGTGCTTCTAAGTTTTGTTCTATAAATTCTTCTCAAACTCTGAAAATCTAATTTCTTTGCATTCTCAATTTCAATCGACATAATTGTTAAACTGTTTAATCTTTCCTGATTCATTGTTGGCATCAGATAGTTTTTATTGGGTTTTAGCCTGGAAAATGATCTCTCTCCACTGGAATTGTCCACCATTCAAACGCGAGGCCTGATTGGGCTCAATCGTTCTAATCGCCCTTTATCCGGCCCTGGTCAGCCCTTCTCATGTTAATTTCTGATAATTTCTCAGAAGTAAACTATAGCTTAAATATAAATAAAATTGTCAGTCCTGGAGTTAAAGGGTTGTTTATTTTTTTTTTTTTTTCTGGTCGGCCGCGTACCTCCTAAAATTTTTTGTGTACCCCCAAGAGGTACGCGTACCATAGTTTGAGAACCACTGTCTTATGGTATTAACTACAGTACAAAAATTTGTGAAGTTTATTTTGTTAGGTTAGGGTTTTGTATCAAACGAGATATCTTTTTAATGTTTTGCAGCTAAATTTTTAAAGCCTGAAACTTGAAATTATCCGCAAATAACCTAAATCTTCAATAATCGTGGAGTCGTCTTTATTGTTTGCACTTTGGAAGATTTCAGTGAAGAAAACACAGACATAGTAAGCTACTCAGGCTTGTATGTCTGAAAAGGGGGAGGGATGGGCTTTGAGCTCTACCGGCTTGAAATATACTTATGGAAACGCTCACATAGTTCATCGAGACCTCTCTCTCTCTCTATCATTCACTCGTTCCGTCTATTTTTTCCTCTCTTTCTTCTCTCATATTTTCCTTCTCTCTCTTTGTTTCCCCTTTCTATCCTTATCACTTTCAACATATCTCCTTTTCTCTTTCCATCTTTCTCCTTCCTTTTTGTTTACTTATCTTTCTAAGGTTCAAGTTGTTTATTAAACTTTTTGTTTAGCAATTGCAACTTCGTTGAAGGCTATAATGTAAAAATAATAATAATAAGATAGTCAAATGCTTGGCTTTCGTTCATTGTTTACTAGTTAGGAATTTATCAAAGGTGAAAACTTTATCAGCAACAAAATATCTCCGTGAGCAGTGCTAAGACAAATGGGAAAAAAATCATAGGCAAAGCTGAAAATAATACTTCAGGCTTCCTCTCAGGCTTTCATTTCATATAACTTTTACATTTGCAGAGTAGTTTTGGGACTCACGTATATTCACTACACAATTAAGAAAATTTGACCGAGTACTACTACTACTAAAAACTCACCGCAACACCAAGCACCAGGCCAACACAGCTACGGACGCTCCTCTTCCATCCTAATCTATTCAAAGCCTCCCTCTTTATACCTTCCCAGGAAGTTCCCATTTCCCTTAAATCTTTCTTTACGAAATTCTCCCGCTCGAACCGTGAACGACCTGCTTTCCCTTTAGTCCTAGACGGTTGGCCGAAAAGGACAATCTTCGGCAATCTGTCATCTTTCATCCGCAGAACCTGCCCTAACCATGTCAACCTTTCTCTCATTATAGCCCTTGAAGGCAGGATTGAATCACTTGTTTTGTGCAGCCTACTGTTTGAAATGCGGTCAGTCAGCCGAGTACCCAGAACAATCCTAGGCAATTTCTCTGGAAAACATCTAGCAAATCTTCATCCGCCTTTCGGAGCGCCCATGCTTAAAATCCATATTTGACCACTGTCATCACTGTAGCTTCGAATATTCTAATCTTGGTTGTCAGACTTATCTTCCTATTCTTCCAAACTTTTTTTTAACTGTGAAAAAACACCCTAGGCCTTGGCTTTTCTACTTTTAACATCTTCACTGCTCCCACCGTCTTTACTAATAATACTATGAAGGTAATTGAAGCTGCCCATCTGATCAATCTTTTCGCTACCCAACGCACCTTTTCATCTTCGCTTATTCCTAGCCTTAGTGACTTAGTCTTCTTAACATTAATTTTCAAACCTATTCTTGCACCCTGAACTCTCAAAACCTCTTGAAGTTCATTCATTTTGCCCACATTTTCATCTAGGATGCTTAAATCATCAGCGTAATCTTAGTCCAGGAGAGTTTTCCTCCCCATGTGATTCCGTGGTCTCCCATTGCCTTTCCTTTGCTCTTCAATCTATAATCAAAATGTATTGCTTCCCGGCAATATCTTTTTCGCATGTTGTGACTTTTTCCAAATGATGAAAAACTCAGAAGTCTAAAAAAAATTAAATTGGATTTTTCTTAAAGATATAGGTTAAGTTCGTCAAATATTCATAGGAAACGAAAAGCCTTTGAGAGCAAGTAACCACTATAGTTAGCAGAACGTATCTTTTTTGGATTTTTTCGAAAGTATTGAAGTCGATTTGTTAATTACTCATCTTTTTCAGGAAGAGGCTGCCAATTATTCACAAATGGAGGAACTAGATAAGGTCCAGAAGTTCCTTGCACAAGAGAGAGGTGGCAATTTCAAAAATAGTAAGCGTCTTACAAAAAAAAAATACAACAGGCAATGCTTCTACCAAAATAATAAAAATAATTAAAAAGTAAATGAGCTTCTTGCGCATCAAATGGCGTTGATGTTTTTGCCGACATGGTTCGACATGTTTTTGGTTCGGTAATGAGAGGGATCAGGGCCGTTCGTTGACATTTTTATGCAATAGCAAATACCACAACGCAGTGGACATTCATTATTTTCCTGTGCATTCCGGCAATAAGTTTTTTTTTTTTTTTTAATTATATAAAAAAGTATAAGTACACAAAAGTGTTTAGTATACAAGAGCACTTTAGAACATTAACTTCCACTCTGTTAATTTACCCATGCGCTTTGGTTTGAGCTTAACTGTAGCAAGTAAGAACTAGCGTTTGAGCTTTGTCTTTTGGAGACTCAGCGCTGTATATTTGTCTTTTCGGGTACTTTAAAATATAGGGAGGGGGGGGAGGGTAAAGAAAGCAGAATTTTTATTCAATAGGCCTACCATATGAAAGCCAACATGGGCGTAGCCAGCATGAGGCAACATATTGTCTAGGGGGGGGGGGCAGTCGATAGTGTGATGGAGTTTTATCACCTGCTTTTTCCAAACCATCTGCTTTTCCAGCCATATCTAATGTAAATTTGAAGGTCTTGGGGGGCGCAGCTGCCCCCCCCCCCCCTCCCTACGCCCATGAACGCCAACTAATCTGATTAACTTACAAGGGCTTTTAAAAGACGGAGGATGATGTGTTAGATGTTTTCCAGAGGAATTGACTACGTATTTTTTGGGTACCCGTCTCACTTACTGTATTTCAAATAGTAAGCTGTACGAAAAATGTGGTTCCATCCCGCGTTCTAAAGCTATAATATGAGAAAGGTTTAGATGACTAGGATGCGTTCTGCAGATGAAGAATGACAGATTGCCAAAGATTGTCTTTTTCGGCCAACGATCTAGGGCCAAACGAAAAATAGGTCGTCCCCGAATGTGGTGGGAGAAGGCTGAAAAAAGTATTTAAGGAAAATTAGAACTTCTTGGAAGGGTATAAAGAGGGAGGCTTAGAATAGAGGAGGAGTTGTTGCCCGTGCCCCTTATTATTAGATAAATGTTTCTTTTCTCTTACGCATAGATTTACCTATAATGTAATTTTTATTTACTCGTAAACTCTCGTAGAGGTTAGCCTGTTCTCAGTGGTGGTTTAAGGGCAATAATTTCGCTAAAGGGAATAAATTACTTGTACTGAAGATCTGTTTTAATCTTCTCACAGGCTGGCTAAATTTTGCCGTTGATTTATAATTTATGGTTGAAGGTACTTTGGGGTTCCATTGGCTTCATGGCCCACGTCATCACCTGTTGGCAAAGGAGGAGAGCTGACCTCTTTTCTGTATGTACGTTTTTTCGTTAGTTCCTCTTTAGATTTCATCGAGATAGTGTTGGATTTGAGACATTGGTAATAAAAGTGAGGTGTATTTCTACTGTTGTTATTGATTATTTTCCTAGAATCCTAGTAGGGTTAAGAAGATTGCTTGGAGTTACCGTGATTGGTAATACATATTGGAGGGCCCGATACCCTACAAGGAGATATTTACACACAAATTATTGGTGGGCCAAATAGTGTGGCACGTACTCCCCCACAGGTAGTATACTTGTTGTACCCATACTGGTTATAGCTGTGGCAAGCTCATCGCACGTATCACCAAGGGAAGAACTCGTTGAAATCTACCGTGGGCCGCGTCACTTACACTAGTAGCATCAGGACTGACTCTGGTACCGCTAGATTACGAATACCGGTGGTGAAATAGTCCACGAGAGACCGTAGGCCAAGATACTATACGCTAGTAACGTCAGTAGTGATACTGCTGGTGCTGTGCCACATAAACTGGTGGCGCTAGTGTATTAATAGGAGTGTGCCCAGCTGTATCGGCCTCAGTTGGCTTGGTGCTTCAATGAGTTGTTAGTAGTAGTAGCAATAAACTAGGTCTATTTTGCTGGATTTTGACTACAAATATTTTTTGAAAGTAAAGAATGTCGTTTAATTTGTACTTACAGATAAATTTCAGGTTTAATTCTATTGGGATACTGATCAATACTGATCAATACTGATCTATATTATCAAATGTTTAATCTTCTTTGAAATTTTCTCATTTTGTATGAAGTCGCCAGGTGCTGCGTACACTATCATAGGAGCTAGTATATTGCAGCTTCTTATGCCTTATCTTCCTATGTTGAATCTCCAAAGATCCAGTTCTTATTAATATCCCGTTCTATTTGAACTAGTCTGCAATGCCTTGCAATTTTCAAGCTGATTGGTACTTACCTTATGGAACTTCTTCAGGTGCGTAACCTGGCATCTACACTGGCTAAAAAACCTACCTGGCTATACTAAAACACTGGCTAAAAATTGTATTACCTAACATCTAAACTCAAATGTTACATGGGAATTGATTTAACCATTAGCTCCCCAGACTCCCAGCAGCTGAGTTTGTGGAGTCACACCACTAACCCTATATCAAGGCAAAGGATTGAGGACATAAGAATTTGAGCCCCTGTCCCAAAAGACATTAAATTGCAAGTACAATCATTCACATATGATGTAGCTGCCTAGTTTGAAGTTGCCTACGTGTAGCTGCAGTAACCGTCGTAATATTCAATATCAGTCACACTTATCGATCAGTCTTCATCATATCTCCCAAAAACAAAGATAAAAAGATTAAAGAAGATTGATGGTGTGTAGGGCATCGAAAATCGTCGACGTTTCAGTTACCGGGTCTTTTTTACAGGGTTAGGTAGCAACCCCGTTCTCAACCTTGTTCTAGCTGGTATTGAACCTTGGACCTCGTAGCGCCAAGCAGGAATAAATCCATCATAGGCAGCGCGCTAGCGCTGCCTAAATAAAGAACGATGTGGGCACAATGTGTTTTTTTTTTTCTCTCTCTCCATACCCGGGCACTTCGTATCGAAGGAGTCGTCGTAGAAACTTCAAACAGGGCTCATTCGATTTGAAATTGGAGTGGCTAGTGCCCTTTTTAATATTCGAAAGTGATTGGAGGGCAACTAGCCCCACCCCCCATACCCATCATTCCCCCAAAAACATCCAATCAAAATTTTGAGATAGCCGTTTTGTTCAGCATGATTGATTTCCAGATAGAAAATATGTTTTTGAGGAGGACAATCCCCCACAACCCTCAGGGCAAGGGTTTTAAGTCATGCCCTGGGGGCATATAAGGTTTTTATAGAAGGCGTTGTCGTAGAAACTTCAAAACAGGCTCATTCGATTGGACATTCAAAGGGCTTGTACCCTTTTTAATAGTCGAATGTGTTTTGTGTGCAACTACCCCCCCCCCCCCACGCCTGTCATCCCCCAAACACATCCAATCAAAATTTTGAGATAGCCATTTTGTTCAGCGTAGTTGATTTTCAGATAGAAAATATGTTTTTGAGGAGGACACTCCCCCACATCCCTCAAGGCAAGGGTTTTAACTTATGCCCTAGGGGTATATAAGATTTTTAAAGAAGGCGTTGTCGTAGAAACTTCAATAAAAGCTTATTCGACTGGAAATTCAAAGGGCTCGCGACCTTTTCAATAGTTGAAAGAGATTGAAGGACAGCTAGCCCCCCCCACCCACCACTCCCATCATTCCCTCAAACACATCCAATTAAAATTTTGAGATAGCCATTTTGTTCAGGGTAGTTAATTTCAAGATACAAAATATTTTTTTGAGGAGGACACTCCCCTACAACCCTCAGGCAATGGGTTTAAATTGTGCCCTGGGGGCATTTAAGGTTTTTAAAGAAGGCGTTGTCATATAAACTTCAACAAAGTCTCATTCGATTGGAAATTCAAAGGGCTAGTACCCTTTTTAATAGTCGAAAGTTATTGGAGGGCAACTCCCTCCCCCCCCCCACGCCCTTCCGGCTCCCAGGCACATTCAATCAAAATTTTGAGATAACCATTTTGTTCAGTATAGTTGATTTCACGGTAGATAATATGTTTTTGAGCAAGAAAATCCCCCACAACCATCAGGAGACATGTGCTAAGTTATGCCCTGGAGGCATATAAGATTTTTAAAGAAGGCGATGTCGTAGAAACTTCAATAAAAGTTCATTCGACTGGAAATTCAAAGGGCTAGTGCCCTTTTTAATAGTCGAAAGTGATTTGAGTGAAACTACCCCCCCCCCCCCACGCCCATCATTCCCCCAAACACATCTGATCAAAATTTTGAGATAGCCATTTTGTTGAGTGTAGTTGATTTCCTGATAGAAAATATGTTTTTGAGGAGGACACTCCCCCACATCCCTCAGGGCAAGGGTTTTAAGTTATGCCCTAGGGGTAAATAAGGTTTTTAAAGAAGGCGTTGTCGTAGAAACTTCAATAAAAGTTTATTCGACTGGAAATTCAAAGGGCTAGTACCCTTTTTAATAGTCGAAAGTGATTGGATGGCATCTAGGCCCCCCCCCCCCACCACCCATCAGTCCCCACAACACATCCAATAACGATTTTCAGATAGACATTTTGTTAAGGGTAGTTTATTTCAATATAGAAATTATGTTTCTGAGGAAGACACTCTCCCACAACCCTGAGGGCAAGTAAGGGTTTTTATCTATGCCCTGGGGGCATCTAAGGTTTTTATAGAAGGTGTCGTCGTAGAAACTTCAAAAGAGGCTAATTCGATTGGACATTCAAAGGGCTAGTACCCTTTTTAATAGTCAAAAGTGATTTGAGTGCAACTACCCCCCCCCCCACGCCCTTCATTCCCCCAAACACATCCAATCAAAATTTTGAGATAACCATTTTGTTCAGCGTAGTTGATTTCCAGATAGAAAATATGTTTTTGAAGATGCCACTCCCCCACAACCATCAGGGAAAAGGTTTTAAGTTACGCCCTGTGAGTATGTAAGTTTTTTATAAAAGGCATTGTCGTTGAAACTTCAATGAATTCTCATTCGCATGGAAATTCAAAGGGCTAGTTCCCTTTTTAATAGTCGAAAGTGATTGGAGGGCAACTAGCCCCCCCCCCCACACCCATCATTCCCCCAAACACATCCAATCAAAATTTGAGATAGCCACATTATTCAACATAGTTTTAAGTTCTGTAAATTAGGTCTTTGAGGGCAAACCCCTCACAGCCCTCAGGTCAAGGGTTGTAAGTTATGCCCTGGGGGCATATAAAGTTTTTTATAGAACGCGTTGTCGTAGAAACTTCAAAAAGGGCTCTTTCGATTAGAAATTGAAATGACTTGTGCCAAAAGTAATTGGAAGGCAACTAACACCCCTCCCACGCCCACCATTTCCCCAAACACATCCAATCAAAATTTTGAGATAGACAATTTGTGCCAAGCAGTTAGTTCAGGAAATTATACCTTTCAGCAGGACACTCCCCCCCACAGTCTTCAGGGCAAGGGATATAAGTTATGCCCAGGGGGTATATAAGTTTTTATTGAAATCTTTGTCGTAGAAACTTGAAAAAGGGCTCATTCAATTTAAAATTGAAAGGTCTAGTGCCCTTTTTAATAGTCGAAAGTGATTTGAGGGCAACTAGCCCCCCTCTCTCGCCCACCTTTTCCCCAAACACATCCTATCAAAATTTTTAGATATCCATTTTGTTCAGTGTTGTGGATTTCCAGATAGAAATTATGTTTTTGAGAAGGACACTCCCCCACAGCCCTTAGGGCAAAGGTTGTAAGTTATGCCCTGAGGGTATATTCGGTTTATATAGAACGCGTCGTCGTAGAAACTTCAAAAAGGGTTCATTTGATTGGAAATTCAAAGGGCTAGTGCCCTTTTTAATAGTCGAAAGTGATTTGAGGGCAAATAACCCCCCTCTCACACCCACTTTTTCCCCAAACACATCCAATCAAAATTTTTAGATTGCCATTTTATTCAACCCAGTTGAAAGTTTTGGAAATTAGGTCTTGACAGGCCCCATCAGAGCCCTCAGTGCAAGGGTTGAAAGTTATGCCCTGGGGGCATGTAAGGTTTATATAGAAAGTTGTTGTAGAAATTTCAAAAGGGGCTCATTTGATTGGAAATTAAAATTGCCCTTTTTAACAGTCGAAGTGAGTGGAGAGTAATCAACCCCCCTCTCACGCCCACCATTTTCCCAAACATGTTCAATCAAAGTTTAGAGATAGCCATTATGTTGAACGTAGTTGAAAGATCTGGAAATTATGTATTGAGGGATGACAAACACCTCAAAGTCCCTAGGGCAAAGGTTGTAAGTTATGTCCTTGGGGCATATAAGGTTTTTAATGATAGAGTTTTCGTAAAAACTTCAAAAGGGGTTCATTCAATTGGAAATTGAGAGGGCTAGTGCCCATTTTAATATTTGAAAGTGATTGGAGGGTAACTAATACCCCTCTCACGCCCATCATTGCCCCAAACACATCCAATCAAAATTTTCAGATAGCTGTTTTGTTCAACGTAGTAGAAAGTTCTGAAAATTAGGTCCGTGAGGATGACAACCCCCTCACAGCCCTCAGGACAGGGGTTGTAAGTCATCAATAAATAAATGAAACCCAAAATGAACAGAAATTACAATAAATAACCAAGTCAAACTCAAAACAAGCAAAAATTAACATGAGTAGGGCTCAAAACCCCTATGCCTTCCCAAGGCCAGAATATAATTTGCACTGAAAAACACAAATGGAATGTGCATTGTCAGTTTAATATACATATACTGATATTTGTTAATAAAAATGTTAATAGTATTTTATTTATCAAAGTTATAAAAGTAAAAACATACATATTTTTTTCAGTAAAGTGCAAATTATGTTCTGCCCTGGGGAAGGCAAAGGAATTTTGAGTCCTACTCATGTTAAGTACTGCTTGCTTCGGGCTTGATTCAATTGTTTGTATTAATTTATATTCGTGTTCGGTGGCATTTATTTATTTATGTTGATTTGTGGTAGATATATGCTTGGTCGAAGATTTTACTTTATTTTTGCTCATTTTTGGTTTAATGGAGTTCTTTACTTTTCTTTGAAAAGCTTATTTTGTGGAAAGTTTTTTAATTAATTGCACTAACACAGGTTACGCCCAAAGAGTCAGTTATTACTACCTGAGGCAGCTGCAGTAGCCATCATAACATTCACTAGTCACACTTATCGACCAGTCTCCACCATATTTCACACAAACAAAGATAAAAGGATTAAATAAGATTGATGGTATGTAGTGTATCGACAATCGTTGACGTTTGAGTTGCCGGGTATTTTTTAAAGGGGCGTGTAGCGAGCCCGTTCTCAACCTTGTGCTAGCTGGTATTGAACCTTGGCCCCAATACCGCCAAGTAGGGATAAATCCACTGCACTACCAAAGGTTACGCCCAAAGATGCTATCTTTTAATGCCGCAATCGTTTCACAATCACACATCAAATGATTACACGTACATTAGCATCCCCACACCCATGAATAGGGGTCTTGCCAATTATTTCGGACCCTCGTTTTATCTGCCACTCCTAATGGATTTTCTTTCTTCTTTCTGAGAGAAAAAGAGCCCTTAATTCAAAAGCCCACCTCACAACAGCCCTTTTTAAACTTACCTTAAAATTCCCAAGTTTCTTTGACCTGATGATATGTTTCTAAAGTGGCTGTTGTTTCTCTGTTTGCTTAGCATTGGATTGCCATATTCCTGTAGCCAGAAAAGGGGGAGTGATAAATTCAATACCCTCTGAAAAGCTATATGCGCCCTCCCTTTAGGACTCTATGACCTACCCCCCCCCCCCAAATGGCTTATCCAGTATCGTCATGCATCGTTCATCGTGTTATCGAGGCTTAAGGTTTCGTCGACTTCGCGCTCATGGCGCCATTCAATATGTCCACCGTTTTGGGCAAGGCTGTACCCAGGGTTTTTTTCGGAGGGGTTGTATAAAAAAAATTTGGGGGGGGGGGGGTTACACAAAAAAACTTAAAAAACGCATACAAAATTTGTTTATATCCATTTTCTTACGTTTTTACGAGTCAGACAAACATTTCGGGTGGGGGGGGACAAACCTTCCTAGCCCCCCCTCTGGGTACGGCCTTAGTTTTGGGGAAAATTGTAGATAAAGTTTTTCGATAAGTTTGGCCACTTTTCTCTTAACCGACAAACTTTCAATCGCATTGTAAAATTAGGTCTAAGGACCGTTATTCCCAACGTGGGGCACAGGCCCCACCATTTGGGTATGACAATATTTTGGTGGGTCATGGGAAGTACATGAAACCTTCGGCTGACTGTACATTGGAGCCTTAATTTTGAACAAAAAAAAATCGTGTGAATGACGTGGATTTACAGAGAGATGCAGTGTCGTTAATTTCTTTTAATAAATTAAAATTAAAGAAATTATTACATAAATTAAAAGAAATTATTAATTTCTTTTGATTATTAGTAAATTAAAAGCATCAACCCATAACTTGGTTGTAGTGTTAATGTTGGATAACTAAAGAGGATCTCAAAAGGAGAGACCTTTTTCTCCTTCGGTTTAATGCGTTTTGAACTCGCTAAGCTTCTAAAATGAATTTTCGGGCTAGTTGAATTTGGAAAACATATTGAAAAAAGTCGGAGCAATTTTTTCCGAAACGGAAGACTAGTAATTGTAAGGGATTCAGGGCCTGGACTCGATTAAAACTCAGGCAGCGATTTTGCCTGGGTTGCCTGGCCTTTAACCCCTGTCTTGACCTTTTGGAGACAACGAGGTGGAAGAAATAGTTGCTTCCAAAGACATTTGAGAAAGATATTTTGAACAATATTGGCAAGTTTTTGTCTTGAAATATGTTTGTGTGCCGATTTTTTGTTGTAATCAAAGCATCAGAAAATTATACTCCATTATCGTGTTTCTAATGTTTTTTTCTTTCTTTTTTCGAAATATTTATTGAACTTTCAAAATTAATAAAGCTTTGGAATTGAGTTGTGTAGCTACCCATTTTCCCCCCTACTGCCTCTTTCTTAATATTAAAATCAAAATCAGCAAAAATCAAAGATTCGTTCGGATCAGAATACTTTTTGTATTGTATGTTACTGTATTGTGACATTCACATTCGATTTTTGTCTCAAGCAACCCTGCCATTATTATTTCACAGACATGTACACAAGAAATAAATTCGGTGTGGGACGGGGAGGGATTGGTGACGGCGAAATATGGCGACGAGGAGGGATGATAGCGAAATATGTTTTAGATTGATATTTACGGTGCTTTCTCAGCGCACCCAAAAAATTGATAAGGTAAAAAAAAACGGAAAATCGCTGAAATATCTTAATTAATAAACAACAACATTATCACTACAAATAGCATGAATACACAATACAGAATGTCTCTGGTATAATCTTAATTTGGTAAATGAGAACATCATCACGGATCTCATTACCAAATTGAAATTATACCAGAGACAATATGTATGTCATATTGTGTTGCGCATTCATGCTATTCACAGATCCGGTTTAAGGTCATGTTGCTCAACAACAAGATCAGGTGGGACACTTTCAATCAATAATCGCGTTCCAGCAACCGACAAAGGTTTTGTCGATCAACATTTTGGATGAAAACGACCCGCGTTTGAAATCGTTGTTTGTCAATCTTGGTGGCCAAATTAAGCTGGATATTTCAAAAGAACAAGCGTGGAGAGAATTTGTTTTTACAATTTAAGTAGAGAAACAGAAATTACTTTGCAATGGAGGTTTTTATATTTATTACTAGCTTTATCTTCTGCCTAAATTAAGACAGAAGGGGATATAATTTATTTTAAATTATCTACCACTTTCCCCTTCAAAGGTACTGAACTTTGGCAAACTTGAAAAATTTTGTTGCATAGAACTGAAACTTTCAGAGTTCGATCTAACAGTAAAAACAACTCTATAAATAGTGAAAATTACCAGAGTAAACATGAGTTTAATAAAAAAAAAACTAAGGCAATGTTCAATTAATTTTGAAAATATTACCTTTTATTTCCAACAATAATAGGTACAAATAAAACGAAAGGAGAATATTGAAAAACGGATATAATATTTCAAAAAAGACAGTGGAAAATAAGAAAAGAATATTTTTTCACTAAAAATTATAAAAGTTTGAACATTTTGGCTTCACGCCTAGAAGCCTTTATGAACGAAAAAATAAACTGAATTATATAAAACATAAAAAAAAACAATAACATGAACGATAAAAAATAAAACTTTAATAATGTCCAATATGACGTGTATAATAATTTTAAATATTATTATTACTACCACTAACAACTCACCGCCGACCAAGCCGCATGAGGCCAACACAGCTACGCACACTCCTCCTCCATCTCAATCTATTTAAAGCTTCTCTCTTTGCACCCTCCTAGGAAGTTCTATTTTCCTTAAACCTTTCTTTATGACATCCTCCCACCCCAACCGCGGACGACCTGGTTTCCGTTTAGCTGTAGACTGTTGGCCGAAAAGGACAATCTTCGGTTATCTGTCATCCTTCATCCGCAAAACTTGCCCTAGACATCTCAACCTTTTTCTCATTATAGCCATAGAAAGCATTGAACCACACTTTTCCCATTTTTCTATATTTTCATTTCTTTTTATGTATAAATGGAAAGGCAGTGTGGTCTAAGAAATTATTTAATCAATAACAATGATAAATATTTGTGTTCTCGCAGAAGTTAATGTGATCAACAAATCTGTTGCCGCGATTGCTGATCAAAAGTGTGTTTGCCAGAAAAGCACTTTGGTTTTGTAACGTCTTGTGCACTGAATTGGCAGTGTTCGTAACGTCTTGTGCAGTAGAAAACGTTTATACAGTATAATGCTACATAAGAGTCTTCTTTTTTTAGGTGACAGCGCTTCAGGCAGTGGTCTTTCCAATATGTCAGGGGAGAAAGCAAAGGAACTGCCTGCATTTTGGGCTCCATCTCAGACGCCTGATAGTAAACCAAGAAAAATTCCAAAACCTGTAAGTTTAGGCTACTCCTAAACCTAAGCCAGTGTGCATTTGTGCAGAAAAAACATTAAACAAAACAAGCTGCACTACATAGCACCAATGTGGTTCTACACAGAGCAATACATGATTAAAGTTATATAAAAAGAATAAGTAAACGATAAAAATAAATTACTTAAAGAAAAGATTGTAGTCCAATTGAATGCTGCTCCATGGGACTTCATACTGTCTTTATTTAAACCAAACAGTTCCAGTGATTGATACTAATCTGTTTTTGATATTAGTCATGTCGATTGCCTGAAACCTTTTGGAGTTGGAATACGTGACCTGAGTCTCAAAGAGCTATCACTAGAAAAGCGTATTTTGATTCTCTGCATAAATTTATTATCTCTATGGTTAAAAAGGACAGTATTTAAAATACAATGTAACTCATTGAGGTGCTTGAGGTAACCGATCCTTGTCGGAGGGACTCAAATTGCTTATGGTCTTGGATCTTTTCCTAGATATGTCCATTCTTGTCCTGGATACTGGAATTCCGTTTTCTGCGGCCATCTCGCGTTTTCGCCATCAGATATAACCTTCTATTTTTTGTTCTGCTTCTAATTTAGAGTTTTACTAACGCTTGGTGAAAATAAAATTTGATTTCCAGTTAAATGTCTGGTTTGCTCCAAAAGGTGCTCTCGATTTTTGAAGGGGCAACAACCTGAGAACAACCAATTCGTTCATCCACTGCCACTTCTGATGGCATGTTCTGCCACTTCTAATTTTGAATTTTGCTAGTGGTTGAAGAGAACGAAATTCCACTTCCAATTCACTCTGCTTTGCTCAAAAGTCGTTCTTGAGCAACCAAAAAAAATTCAAAAAGTAGCCAAAAACTAGTGACTTAGAAGGACACAATGAATAATTCGAAAAAATTAAGGTAGTTAAGGTAGGAAAGGAGGTTAGTTTCTGGTTTCGTATCAAATTAGGAGCTAAGCAGGGTCGCGTCCTATCTCCATACATCCCCCTATCAGGGGCGTCCCGAGGGGGAGGGAGGGTGTGCCCCCCCCCCCCAACTTTTTCGATATTCGGTAAAATTTGCAGAATCGGCCGAAATTTAGAAAAATTCTTGATTTCTGCAGAAAATTCGGCATAAATCAGGTAGCAATTCGGTAAAATTTACGAAGATCGCCCCCCAATAAAATGAGTCTCGGGACGCCCCTGCCCCCTATCCCTCTTTATATGGATCATTTTGATGGACTTTGTCCTAAAGAGCACTTCAAAGGCACATCAAAAGCACATAAGGGAAATAGAAACTTCTTGGGGGGGGGGGGGTGTAAAGAGGAAACTTTTAAATAGTGAGATGTAGGAGGAGCGTGCGTAGCCTCCGACGGCTTGGTGCTGCAGTGAGTTGTTCATAGTAGTAGATATTTCCACTAGGAAGAATATCATTATTAGAGAGAAAAGTTGTCATTTTTGGAGATTCATCCTCCACTGCCTGGTATTCCACAGTTTTGGATTGGAAATCTGCTGAAATATGCTGAGCTTATTCCTGCTCATTTTATAACCATAGTCATTTCAGGGTGTGTGTAACCGTGTGGCTACAGTAATTTGTTGTATTTTATTCTAAAGGGTAAAAATAACGTCAGAAAGTCGTACGACACCAGAAAATAGTCTATAAGGTGATTGTCATCAACTTGACGACCTGTCGATTGCCTAAGGGACTCAAACTGTTTTCTTTAGCGATTCAGAGAGGGTAAATCACCGCTTTGTGGACTAATACTAGTACTAGTACCCATCCTACTAGTACGTTCGATGGGTACTTGTTAATTATTCAGAACACACTCAAGAATTCCGATTTGAATGTAAGATCTGAGGAAACCGATTTCATAGCCACAAGAGAAGTGATAGGGGACAGAATGCATTGGACTTATATAATTTGGGCTAAATATTTGTACATTAGGGGGGGGGGGTAAAGCATAGCGGGTCTACATGCAAAATATGTTAGATACAATTATTCTTCATATTATGAAGTAAAAATTGTTTTCTAACTTCACGCTGTCCAAATACTTTACCAAGACCCCCCCCTAATGTACAAATATATAGCCCAAATTATACAAGTCCAATGCATTTTGTCAAACTAAATAAGTCTTGTGGCTATGAAATCTGAAACCGGTTTTTACCGATCAAAATTTTTGAATGTGTTCTGAATAATTAACAAACCTGTCGATTGCCTAAAGGATACAACTTTTTTTTAGTGATTCACGTGGAACCACCGCTTTGCGGACAAGTTTGAAATTTTGTTATTTGATATTTTCTAGAAAGTAGTGTATCCAGTTGAATTAAACTTTAAGAGTCCGCTCAAATGTCAAATCCTGAAAATCTCTGAAAGTTTTATTAATCTATATCTAAGTACTTATCTTTAAAATAATAATTTGTAATAATAATAAAGTAAAAAATAAACAATAAATATTAATAAATAATAGTAAAAAAACAATAATAACAAGTTAAAAAAGCTTATCTTTTAAAATAATGAAAAAAACAATTTGTCCAGAAAGCGATTTTACCCTTTAATTGACATTAAAAAAAAGGTAAAGAATACGGCATTGGACTTTTATATGTCCCTACCGGCGGTGCTGATCTCCGTTTCTTGGCCCTTCAGCCGGGAAGTACAATGGGGGGTTGGGGGCCAACCATCCTGTGGGGTCGACCAATTGACATTAGAGCCACAATATCTGCTCTAGGACGACAATATCCTCTCTCCTCTCTAGGACTAACGAGATTGGAGTACCGCCTGAAATTGGTTGCTACTACTACTAACACCTTATCGCAGCAGCAAACAACCTGAGGTCAATACAGCTTTGCACAATCCTCCTCCAACCTCAGTCAGTTCAAAACTTCATCCTTTTCTCCCTCCTACGACATTTCTATTTCCTTTAAAAATCCTATAGGAACGTGAAAATATTTGAACAGACAAATTCACTGTCTTCAAACCAGTAGCTTGGTCATACAAAAACGGCCCTGAGAGGATCTTTATCCTTGTTTATATTTTTTTTTTTTTATTTAAATATTTTTTTATATCCTTTTTTTAATATTCTTTATGTTTACATTTTTGTCGTTTGATGATCTGAGTGATGAATTTTAGCCAAAATTTCCTTAGATGGAATTTATGGTGCAACAGATTTTCTTCTCTCTGCTTTTCTTTTTGTATGTTTGACAACTTTTTTAGGTTTTTCATTGTATTTTTCCACTAAGTGATTAAATTGGAAGAGGAAGAATATCAAAATGTTCTTACTATCAAAAGCCAAATCTTTCTTACTATCAAAGTCTTATTTTTCTTTTTTTGACTAAGTAACTTAAATCTAGCTTGTGCTTGTTGGTGTTTAAAAATAATGATATAGATTGAGTTAGTTTATATGTTTCGGGGAAAGGTAGCATTGTGGCAACTTGTATGCTTGGGGAAATTTAAAAGTAACAACAATTATCGGGTGCCAGGAAATAGAAATTAAAGTTGTTTTTAAGTAGAAATTGCATAAATTAAGCGCGTTTATGTCATCATTTTTCTTGAAGCAATATTTTTCTTCGGGCAAACGAAGGGTTAAAAACTACATACGAAAATAAATTGGTAGCAAAGAAACAAAATCAGTGTTGCGCCCGCAACACTTTTGCCGGTGATGACGGCCAAAGGTTGATGCAACACGTGCTGCCAAGGATACCTAAATTTAATTATTTTTAGCATCTAAGACGTATGCTGTATGTATTACAAACACTTTGCGATAGTATTAATAAATTAAGGGATAAAAATTGGAATCGGGGAAATTGGAGATTTTACTAGGATTGGAGTCATCAAAGTTTGCCCGATTCTCAAACCAGTTCCTTCTTCAGGCTATATTTTCAAAATGATAGCGAGCTGTATCTTAAATTCCCATCTATTTTGCATTTGAAGCTAAAGTATGTATATGATTGAACATAAGCTAATGTTCCTACTACACTAAAATTGTTTTTTTTTTTAAATCACATTATAATCACATTGTAATCTCATTGTATAAGAGGCCATCAGGCCTCTTATACAATGTATAAGAGGCCTGATGGTTACATGCATTCAGGAAAAATCAAGGCCAGTGCTGTTTAGTTTAACTAATTAGTCAGAATGTCCGAATTTTACGGACCCAATAACATTTAACCCTAGTAAGAGCTCTAAACTATAGTGTGCACTTTAACTTAAAACTGTGCATTATAACTTACTTGATGGGTTCATGACATTCCAAACACCGCTAAGTGTCGATAACTGTACCAGGTTCAACTCCAGTTGCTATTTCTAGATTGAATCCCATTCAATATCAATATTGAATGGGCTTCCCCTTCCACCATTTACCCTTCCCTTCCCTTACCATCCCGTACCATAACCCTTCTACCATTTCGCTCTCACCCCTTAATTTTTAAATTTGAAGCTATGATGGGTTTCTGTCTCCAATTGATAGGAGATAGAATAATAGTGTTTTAAATACGGTAAATCATTTAAATATTTAATAGGATAAAAAAAGGGAAATTCAAACTGTAACCAAATACAAGGGGTAAATGCAAAATTGGATTATATGGTAAAAAGGTGCCTTTCCCTGGTGTATAAATCAGAAAAAGAATCACAGACTAAATGATAGATATTAGGTTTAAAAATAATTGTAAATAATAATTAACTTAAAACAACGGTAAGTTAATATTCGACAGGGGCGGGGGCGGAGGCAGAATTTAGGTTTGGGGGGAGGGGTACACCAAAGAAGCTTGGGCTTCCCCATCGGTATTATACCCTCTCTGCCCCTGTAATTTGTGCAACTTTCGACCTTCTCAGGGGACAGTTTCCTCCCTGGATCCGCCCCTGGAAAGGTGGCTTTCACACCCTCAGCCCTCTAGCAACTGTGCATGTGATAAACTCATACTAGATACTGATACTCAATTTGGCTAAGAATTGGAAATAAGAAATGCGATTTGAATTGTGAGATGAATTGGTAATAACAATGAATACTTTGGGAAATATTTGCTTTTCTTTTGCAGGATAAGAATGTCTACTGTCCTATGTCAGGGAACCCGTTGAAGATGAAGGACCTCATACCTGTTAAATTTACCCCTATCAAAGATGGCGATAGCAAAACGAGTCTAATATCAAAAACGAACCGTTACGTGTGTCCTGTTACTAACGATATTTTAAGTAATTCTCTACCTTGTGCTGTACTAAAACCAACGTAAGTTCACTTTCTCTTTCTACTGAGCTCTTATTATATTTTTATCATACTATATATTATTATTATTATTATATTATATTAAATATTTTTATTATTTTGTATCTTATTAGCAGACCCGAGCCTGCTGTTTATCAACTCCATTTCCTTGGTTTCACATTGAGTGTATTTTTAGTTATTGATAGAAACTAAAGTTATGATAGTTATGATAGAAAAAGAATGTGGAAAATGACCTAATTCAGGGATGCAGAAATAACACGAGGGATGCATAGCTTTAGTTATGAGTCGAAGCTATTATGTCAACTATGGTACCATCTGTTTCATTAGCGCTTTTATATCATCCCTAAATAACGCATGATTTTTCTGTTTTTCTTTTGACATAGAAAAAAAAAACAGAGGATGCATCGGACGGTTAGGGGCGGCTCTTGGGGTAAGCGGTCGCGTAGAGGGCCGAGTGACAGGGGACGTCTTGAGCAAAGGGGGTCAGAGGCGCATTCTGTGTCAGAGGGAGAGACCGCCATCAGGCGCCATGTGACTAAATCAAGACAATAAGATAAAGATAATCAAGAGAGTTAATCAAGACAAAGATAAGGTAATTGCAGAGCTTCCAAAAACGAATTTACATAACCTAAAGAACGGTGTGATTTAAAAAATCACAACTTGAACAATCCCTCTTAGTGCAACGTACTTTAGTTGCTAATGATTTTATGGCACTAATTTCAAATTTCTCAAGGAGAGTTGTGTTTACGTAGGACAAGAAAGTGTAATGATAAATCGAATGAAGCACTTCGATAATGCCGGTGACTAAATTTACATTAAGTCCTTCTTATCGTGTATTGGTTCTGGTTTGAACCCCATTCTGATTCACACAAGCTCACACAAAATTGACAAGATATTATATGCCAGACACAAAATTGATCGGTGACCACATTACACCCACGTGGGCGGGGGGGGGACGACTAGTATAGATACATATTCTTGTAAAGCAGGTTTTTATTGTAATTTAACTGTAAGAAAATAGTTTAATCATACAAGACATGTAATAAAAGTGTTTAATCATAGAGTAAAGAATGCTTTACTTTTTAAATATGAAATAATTACGCGAGCGCAGAGGTCACAGCCGAATTGTTTAGTTATGATTTCTTTGGAAGTGGGGGGAAAACGCTGCGGCACTGTGGCGTCACAATCTGCCTGGACCCAAACAAATCTCTAACCTATAATGTCATTTAGTACTTATCAACTTAAATTAGTTTTGACGGTTAATTTAACAGTTAAATATGGCTCATACCTTTATATACGCGTTAGGACATCGATACATACACATATTGTGCAGACTATTTCCTTTCTGAACGAAATATAGGCAGTTTACAAAGTGTAAAAAAATATGCGAATGTTAAAAATAATGAGTTTAGAAACAACTTAATCAGCTTCTGCGTTTGAAAAGAAGCATTTTAGTTTATGGAAAAGTGATGGAGTACGTAAGGTAAATGCATGTTCATTCATTTATGGTAAGATCCAAGACCACATTTTGGAGCAGCTGCAGCATACAAAATATTATTCTGTGACATTAAGCTGCACTCCCGATGTCAGCCACACAGCAAAAGACATTGGTGGTAATATTCGTCAAAATTGTAGTGGATAAGGATGTGTTCATCAGAAAACATTTTTTAGGCTTTGTTCCTATTGCCAATTCTTCTGGTGAAGGCCTCACAGAAGTATTAGTAAAAGAGTTGCAAACACGAGGCATTCCTTTAAATAACATGAGAGGCCAGGGATATGATAATGGTTCTGCAATGAAAGGAAAGCATGTTGGAGTTCAGAAGAGGATCTGTGATTTAAGTCCTCACGCTTTTTATGTACCATGTGGAAACCACTCACTCAACCCTGTAATTAACGATGCTGCTCTCTCTTGCAATGCCTCAGTTCAATGCTTGCAAGACTGTCAGCACAATTCAAGAAATCTTCAATTTTTTTTCAAGTTCTACTCACAGATGGACCGTTTTTCTTGGTATAGTGACCTTTCAAATCTTACAATAAAACCACTCTGGAACACATGGTGGGATAGTAGCTTTGAGGCCTTGTTGCCTTTGAGGTACTATATTGAAGAAGTTTTTGATGCCTTATATGAAGTTTCTCAAGACCAGAAACTCGATGCATTTGGTAGGAACTCCGCCTTGGGACTTGCTAAGAAACTACGAAGCTTCATGTTTCTGTGTTGTTTAGTAACATGGCATGAGATCCAGCACAAAACAGATATGGTGAGTAAGTCGTTGCAAAAAGTCACGAATGATTTGCAAAGTTCAAGGATCTAATAAAAAGTGTGCAGTTATTTCTAATCAAATGAGATCTGATAAGGGAGTAAACAACGTGATCACCGATGCTAAGAAACTTCCAGAAAAATCGATAATTTTCCTGAGTTTGAAAAAGAAACCACAGTCCGCCGAAGGACAATAAAAAAAAACAATTTTCTTATGAGGGGGAAGATGAAACTATAAGTTCTGGAGAACATTCATTTAAGGGTAATTTCTTATTTGTTGTGCTAGACACTACAATATTCTAATTAAATGAGAGATATCAGCTAATGGAAAGCCTTAGTGAAAGTTTTCAATATCTCTCCGATATTTAGAGCTGGCAGAATTTTGCTGATAAAGAAGAATTAAAGAAATGCTTTAAATACCTTCAAACAATTTGGTGAGAAGGAGAAGATTGTGATGTGAACGGCAAAAATTCGTTTGAGGAGTGAAAATTTTTCGTAGAAAAGCTGCTATTAAGAGCTCTCATCTCAAGCTTTGTTGCATGTAACAAAACAGGGATATATGGACACATTCCCAAACGTTTTTATTGCACTGAGAATTCTAATGACGCTTCCAGTATCAGTTGCGAGTGGTGAAAGGAGTTCCTCCAAGTTAAAGTTAATAAAAACTTACTTAAAATCTACGTTGAGTAGAGTGGGCTGAGTGGGCTTGCATCCATTGCCATTGAAAATAACGTGCTAAGTTAATTCAATAGGGACAGACTGCTCACTAAGTTTTCAAACAATTAAAGCTAGAAAAATTTGTTTCTCATTATAAAAAGCTACGTTTTGAATTGTTTCATAAGCAGTATGTTCAACCGATAACTTTTGAATCATGTTTTTAAGTGCTGACGAAGCACTTAAAAACAGACTATGCCCTTGACGATGTACCTAAAAATAGCACGCACTTAAGAAAGATGATGCACCTGGCAGTGCAAGTAAATCGAAATGCGCCTAACGCTTCACCTAAAATATACAATGCATTAAAAAAAGAGGATGCACCTAAAAATGGTGCATAGTGCTCCTGAAGATGCAGTTAAAAAGACGATCCGCCTATCAAAAAAGGTGATGTATTTAAAAAATACGATATGCCTGACGGTGCCCTTAAATAGAAATGTACCTGACGATTCATCTAAATCAGACAATGCACGCAACGATGCACCTGAAAATATACCTGAAAAAGCTGCATCTTGCACCTGACGATGCGCTTAAAAAGAAGATGCATAAAAAAAGTGATGCATTTAAAAAAGACGATGCACCTGACGGTGCACGTAAAAGCACAATACACCTGACGAATCAGCTAAAAAAGACAATGCACGCAACGATGCACCTGAAAATATTCCTGAAAAAGCTGCATCTTGCACCTGACGATGCGCTTAAAAAGAAGATGCATAAAAAAAAGTGATGCATTTAAAAAGACGATGCACCTGACGGTGCACTTAAATAGAAATGTACCTTACGATTCATCTAAAAAAGACAATGCTCGCAACGATGCACCTGAAAATATACCTGAAAAAGCTGCATCTTGCACCTGACGATGCGCTTAAAAAGAAGATGCATAAAAAAAGTGATGCATTTAAAAAAGACGATGCACCTGACGGTGCACGTAAAAGCACAATACACCTGACGAATCAGCTAAAAAAGACAATGCACGCAACGATGCACCTGAAAATATACCTGAAAAAGCTGCATCTTGCACCTGACGATGCGCTTAAAAAGAAGATGCATCAAAAAAGTGAAGCATTTAAAAAAGACAATATGCCTTACGGTGCACTTAAATAGAAATGTACCTGACGATTCATCTAAAAAAGACACTGCACGCAACCATGCACCTGAAAATATACCTGAAAAAGCTGCATCTTGCACCTGACGATGCGCTTAAAAAGAAGATGCATCAAAAAAGTGATGCATTTAAAAAAGGCGATATGCCTGACGGTGCACTTAAATAGAAATGTACCTGACGATTCATCTAAAAAAGTCAATGCACGCAACGATGCACCTGAAAATATACCTGAAAAAGCTGCATCTTGCAGCTGACGATGCGCTTAAAAAGGTGATGCATCAAAAAAAGTGATGCATTTAAAAAAGACGATGCACCTGACGGTGCACTTAAATAGAAATGTACCTGACGATTCATCTAAAAAAGACAAAGCACGCAACGATGCACCCGAAAATATACCTGAAAAAGCTGCATCTTGTACCTGACGATGCGCTTAAAAAGAAGATGCATCATAAAAAGTGATGCATTTAAAAAAGATGATATGCCTGACGGTGCACTTAAATAGAAATGTACCTGAGGATTCATCTAAAAAAGACAACGCACGCAACGATGCACCTGAAAATATACCTGAAAAAGATGCATCTTGCACCTGACGATGCGCTTAAAAAGAAGATGCATAAAAAAAGTGATGCATTTAAAAAAGACGATGCACCTGACGGTGCACTTAAATAGAAATGTACCTGACGATTCATTCGAAAAAGACAATGCACGCAACGATGCACCTGAAAATATACCTGAAAAAGCTGCATCTTGCACCTGACGATGCGCTTAAAAAGAAGATGCATCAAAAAAAGTGATGCATTTAAAAGACGATGCACCTGACGGTGCACTTAAATAGAAATGTACCTGACGATTCATCTGAAAAAGACAATGCACGCAACGATGCACACGAAAATATACCTGAAAAAGCTTAAGATGCATCATAAAAAGTGATGCATTCAAAAAAGACGATATGCCTGACGGTGCACTTAAATAGAAATGTACCTGACGATTCATCTAACAAAGACAATGCACTCAACGATGTAACTGAAAATATACCTGAAAAGCTGCATCTTGCACCTGACGATGCGCTTAAAAAGAAGATGCATCATAAAAAGTGATGCATTTAAAAAAGACGATATGTCTGACGGTGCACTTAAATAGAAATGTGCCTGACGATTCATCTAAAAAAAGACAATGCACGCAACGATGTACCTGAAAATATACCTGAAAAGGCTGCATCTTGCAGCTGACGATGCGCTTAAAAAGAAGATGCATCAAAAAAAGTGATGAATTTAAAAAAGACGATGCACCTGACGGTGCACTTAAATAGAAATGTACCTGACGATTCATCTAAAAAAGACAATGCACGCAACGATGCACCTGAAAAAGCTGCATCTTGTACCTGACGATGCGCTTAAAAAGAAAATGCATCAAAAAAGTGATGCATTTAAAAAAGACGATATGCCTGACGGTGCACTTAAATAGAAATGTACCTGACGATTCATCTAAAAGACAATGCACCTGAAAATATACCTGAAAAAGCTGCATCTTGCACCTGACGATGCGCTTAAAAAGAAGATGCATAAAAAAAAGTGATGCAAGTAAAAAGGACGATGCACCTGACGGTGCACTTAAATAGAAATGTACCTGACGATTCATCTAAAAAAGACAATGCACGCAACGATGCACCAGAAAATATACCTGAAAAAGCTGCATCTTGCACCTGACGATGCGCTTAAAAAGAAGATGCATCATAAAAAGTGATGCATTTAAAAAAGACGATAATGCCTGACGATGCACTTAAATAGAAATGTACCTGACGATTCATCTAAAAAAGACAATGCACGCAACGATGCACCTGAAAATATACCTGAAAAAGCTGCATCTTGCACCTGACGAAGCGCTTAAAAAGAAGATGCATCAAAAAAGTGATGCATTTAAAAAAGACGATGCACCTTACGGTGCACATAAAAGGAAAATACACCTGACGAATCAGCTAAAAAAGAGAAAGTACTTAAAAAAACGATGCACCTGAAGATGCATTGATTACCCTAATCTTAAAAATATATTTTAAGAATTTAGCTTTTGGTAAAATTTAGTTTAGTTTTTCATGGCAGTAGATATCTCCGATCTATTAAGTCACTATGTAATATCAAGAGACGACGTCTTCCTTTCCCTCAAAAGAACCAACAGCCATGTCATTGGCAATAAAAGAGTAACCGGAGTCAACGTAGTAGCTTGCAAAGCTAATATAAATAGGGTGTTACAGTTATCGAATTGGCTACAATTGACTCATATTTTGTCATCAGAAATGTAACCATTCAAAGACTTTTAACTGTTGAAAACCAACATTTCTAGTCCGATTAGTTGTTTTGTAATATCAAAAAGTCAAACCTTCCACTTCTTTAAAAGAAAATTAACAGCAATGCCATTAGATGTAAATGAGCAATCAGAATATATGCATTAGCTTGCAAAAGCTTAAATAAACAGGGTATTAATTACAGTTCATAAATCTTCAATTGAGATTTGGAAATAAAAATGACGACTTTGATTCTGCTTTGGCCCTCCATATTTTTGAAAACACTAATCATTTAGTTCTTTCTGAAGAGTCAATTTTAATATCTACTGTAAATGGCCTACAGCAATATTTTAGAGAGGCAAACATGTAAACAGAAATTTTGCTATAAATACAGATACAGGAGATATTTCTTTAAGCCCAATTTATAATAATATTAAAAGAATCAATCAATATTTACACCCAGTTAACTTTAAGACAACCTGTCTGCATATCTGATGAAAATCGAGGTCGCAGACAGGCAAAATCTATTGCAAAGCAAAAATACTGTCCAATCCAATTGGTGAATTGTCTTTTATTTATTTCTGGTTGGTTCTTTGATTTAGTATCTTTTCTCTTTTTGCAGAGTTCATTTCAAAAGGTTAGATTTTATTTTTATTTTTTTCTGAGCACTGACGACGACTTGGCGGAGATCCTTGTCGAAACGTTTGCTTGTTTTTTCGTTTTCATATTTTGCTACTGGCTGACAAAATCCTCGTTCTTCTCACCTATTTGATTTTATTTTTCATTTATTATCCTTTTTTTCTTTGTTTTGATACGTGATTGTAATCAATTCATGTATTGTCTTTAGAAATCAGTACACATGAAAAATTTCTGTTCAGTTGGACCGCGATAATTGGACGGTATACTGTTTCCAAGATTTAGATTTTAACCTACCCAGACTAAGTTAAATAAAAGACTTGACTTGACTTGACTTTTATTTTCAACTAATAATACATCATACTTAATTGGCACTTACAACACATTTTTTGAATAACATTATCAACAAACGTAGAGATGGTAAGAACGTATGACGTTTTATTAAGCCACTATTGTGACTTGAGCAGCGTCACACAATCTTTTATCATAAACCAAAACTCATTCCCTCTTTCTACTCTTTTCATACCATTCAATACAAATTAACTCAATTTAACATTTTTTTAACATTTTAATTTACAACTTAATTACAATTTAACATTAAAAAAAAAAATTATTAAATTATAAAAAAAAAATAAATAAAAAAAAAAAAAATATAAAATAATTCCCACCCAACAAAAACTCTTTTAATCTAATTTTAAACTGAAATTGGTTTTCTGACTCCCTAATGCTCTCCGGGAAACCATTCAACAAATTAACGCATAATTTCTAATTGCAAAACTAGATCGACTCGTACTCCTTACTTCTGAGACTAAGCTTCCACGACCTCTAGTCCTATGATGATGATAATCAGAATTAAACTTAAAAAAATCTCTAAAATATTCTGGAGATAATCTATTAAGCACTTGGTAAGTAAACACTCCCGCCTGATGGTCCTTGATCTGATGAATATTTAAAATTCTAAAACTAATAAAAGATTCCCGCGTATGCTCATACTGAACAAACTCACCCAGTACTCGTAGTGCCTTATTCTGAAGAATCTGCAGTCTTTTAATATTTGAAGTAAAATTAGATGCATAAATACAGCAACAATAAACAATAAAAGGATGAAAAACAGTATGATATATATTTCTTAAAACACTTAAGGGTAACACGTGTTTCAAACGTCGCATCACTCCAAGACCTCGTGCAAGTTTAGAAGAAATCATATTTATGTGCTTCTTCCAACTCAAATTATTATCAACATAAAATCCTAAATATTTATTTTCAAAAACCTGTGAAAGCGACAAATTATCAAATACTACGGAAGCACTATTTACAATTTTTCCTATCCTACTAAAAATCATATAATTTGTCTTAGAAGTATTAACAGCAAGGTAACTCAAGGAGGTAAACACAAAAAGGTTTTCCAGCGTTCGGTTTGCTTTATCTACTAGTTCTTCCAGTGACTGTGCAGAAATCGTCAAAGCAGTATCATCTGCAAATGCTGTAACAGTTGCTTCAGGCATGTAGAACCTCAGAGTATCTATGTATACGAGAAAGAGTAATGGACCAAGGACTGAGCCCTGAGGAACTCCACATTTTACAGGATAGACTCCGCTAACGATGTCATCTATCATTACTTTAGTTGACCTTCCATCCAAGTATGATTTAAACCAATCCAAGCAAACATCTTTTAACCCCAGACTAGATAGGCGACACAGCAGCAACTCAAAATCCACAGTGTCGAAGGCTTTTTTGAAGTCAACAAAGATCGTTAAAGGAATAAGACCTTTTTCTAGAGTTCCATTGATTACATCCAGAAGATGATCAACAGCATGGCTAGTAGAATGTTTACTGCGGAATCCAAATTGGCTGTCACACAATATTCCTAGTTTATCCAAATATTCATAAAGTCTCCTGTGAATTATCTTTTCATAGATTTTAGAAAAAATAGGCAATAACGATATCGGTCGCCAATTCGATAGTTCTTGTTTCTTCCCCCTTTATACAATGGTATTACCTTTGCTAGTTTAAGACCACTAGTGAATTCGCCGGTCTGGAGTGATAGATTTATTAAGTCAGTTAGACAAGGTAATATATAAACTAGGATAGCATTTACAGCCCTAAGATTAAGTCCATCTATTCCGGCAGAATTGGACTTCAGTCCTTTCACTGTGCTCTCGATCTCCTTTGCTGTGCACTTCTCGAACGAAAAACTGTGCCCTTTGCCTCGATTATCAATAAAGGACTTTAACAGATGTCTTCTAGACTTTTTAGCTACGTCTTCCTTAATACTCGCGCCTATGTTCGTGAAATATTTTCCGAATTCATCAGCCATTTCCTGTTTATCAGTGATTTCACTTCCATTCACCATCAGACTCTTTACTCCATCATTATCATTAGTCTTCCCTTTTAAAACCTCATAAAAGCGTTTTAGAAAAGAGAAATGAGCCCTGCTCTAACTAATGCGGCGAAACAGGGTATTTCATAAAAAAATTGGGGTTTTAGTATGATCAATTATTGATGCTGGAAATTTAGCACGATGATTCTTGAAGACCCGGAAAGGAACAAAAAGATCAACCCCTAAAATCTGCTATTGACCATTTTCCAGTTCGAGTTAATTGCTCCAGATTTCCTACTATTCCCCGTTGTCATCGCAATTATTGCTGGTTACACAATCTCATATTTAGTTCGTGCGACCGAGAATAAATTTTGCGTCTAAAGCCTTAATCATTAGTGTTACTTTACTGAAAGATGATCTTCGTTTTTTTAAGTAAAGTAGAGAATTTTACTCTGAAATATTTTGTAATTTCTAAAGATGTTGAAGAACTGGGGAGTTTAAGCCAAAACTAATCTGCTAGTTGGACTGATCTGTCACAGGTCATACACAAAGAGGCAGCAACATTTTTTTTTCCTTTTTAGTCTCAGTGAGTTCTTTTGACTTCAATGAACCCTTGAAGAATGACTATTGTTGTGATTTTCTTTATTTTCATTTGACAAAGTATTGTTTCTTTATTGCTATTGTGTTTGAATGAGGGAATGAAATGATGCATCTTTTCCTTATTTTTTCACTTTGTTGTTTGTTGTTTTTTTTTGTTTTTTTTTCTAGAAATCATGTGTTGCTGTTACAAATGAAGTACATTGTGGAGAAAAAAACGAGGATATTCTAAACGAGGATAAAACGAGGATAGTCAGTAAAAAATTAATTAAAAAAAGGCTGAAATATCCTTGATTTTTTCTTCTTCACAATTTGCTTCATTTTGTCATGCATAGCCAGTGTGGTCTTAGGAAACATTGTCGTTGTTACGTAATCTTTTCGTGTCACCCATCATTTTTACCACATGCCGCTGATGTCCGTATTGCGGCTGTATCTTTTTAATAACACTAATGATTTGCTTCCCCAATGTAGAGGAGATGTTGTCACAATGGATTGTGTTGAGAAAATTATAAAGAAGGACATGATGCATCCCCTCACCTCCGAGAAGTTGACAGATAAAGATATAATCCCTCTGCAAAGGGTAAGTCACATTTTAGAGTATTTATTAGTTTCGTATATGACTCAGCTGCCAAATTGAAAAACTATAAAACAGACATCGGACAAAATGGGAAAAGATGCTTAATTGGGCTCGATTAACCCTATATCTGCTGGAAATCTCTGTTTTTTGACTATGTGTCTGATTGTGGACCATGTTTAAATACAGGATTACAAAAATAGGTCTCAAAAAGGGCGTCTAAAGTGAAAAATAACGGCTAAAATTATTGTTTTATTTTGTATGTAAAAATTAAAAATTTGAAAGGGTGTTGGCCATTTGAAAGTAGTGACTAAGGTTAGTTTCTTTTTTAATTTATCATGTACATTTAGGTGCCCGAATCATTTGAAACGGTGTTGGCGATTTAAAAGCAGCGACTGAAGTTAACTTTTAATTTTATTTATTATATTGTTTATACTTATTTTCATTTTTATTTACTATGCTATTGAGGATTTTCTTCTTTTGTTCAGTCCACTTTTTTTTTCTTTCTTTTTTTTGTGATATAGAAACATTTTTGGTACTTAATGGTCATTCCAGTTTTGATGCATGACTTTTGGATTGAACAGTCCAGTGACGTAAATTCACAAAGATTTAAGAAGAGGGGACAAAATGTATTTTCTCAAAATTATAATATAGGTTACATATACAGGGAAAATACAGGTTAGGGATAGGTTAAGGAAAATACTTTGTCCCCTCTCCCTAAATCTTTGTGAATTGACGCCACTAGATTGTTCAATCCAAACATTACGCTTAAATGTTGACTACTGTTCAACTTTTTGAACAGAAAAATACATTTTGACCCCCCCCCCCCAATTTTTGTGAATTGAAGCCATTGGATTTTTCAAACAGAAAGATTGTGCTTAAAAGTTGAAGACTGTTCAACTTTTTGAACAGAAAAATACATTTTGACCCCCCCCCCCCTAAATTTCCGTGACCTGACGTCAAGGCCGTATCCAGGGGGATGGGGGTTTGACCCCCCCCCCCCCTCACCGAAATGTTTGGCCGACTCGTGAAAACGTAACAAAAATGAATGGATTTTTAAATTGGAAAGATTATGCTGAAAAGCTATACACTGTTCAATTCAACAAATTTTCAAATGGGAGACATTATTGGCGCTCTAGTCGTTCGTAACTTTGAATTATCCACAAGTGCGACTATAATGTGTTGGGCATTATCCCGTTGGCATAGAAAAATATGCTACCATTTTGAATCTTTTTTGGCATTATGCAGTTTATAACTGGTTCACCTATCTATCATTTTTTACACCAATTTCGCACAGAAAATAAACTATGTAATTCTTTCACTAAAAGTACCTGTTCCAAATTTGCAATTCCATTTAGAAATTTTTTTGTGTGCGTTTGAATATGTCTTTAAGTAGATTTTAATATGAAGACATTTTGAGTACATATCATTACAATTTATTAAAGTTGGCTTCTAAAACTGACGTACGAATTAATAGCCTTTTTTCATTTGAAAAGAATCTTCTGTTCTGTTTTAGCAATTTGGGGCATGAGCACTTCTTTCTGGACACATTTGTCGGTAATCTTGTTAAGTGAAATATACATTGGACTACCCAGTCTCTTGACCAATGCGGTTCGGGTCACTGCGGTAGTCGGACAGAGCCAACAAAATAAAGAAACTATTGATAAAAGGGTCAATATTCCGTCTGGCCAAATACCAAACAATTTGCTAAATTCTTGCAACTTGTAAAGCTAGTTAGGGAAATTCAGTAACAAAAACGAATTTCTGTTATCCAAATCGGTGGTGTCAATTTTAATCTGTAAAAAGGCCCAATTTTCTTTCAAAATCTATTTGCGGGCCAACAAATAGAGACAATTTCAATTGGAATAACACTTTTACCAAAACTAGATTGCAGTAATGGATGGATGAGACAGATACTTGGTGCCTTTAAAGATTTAATTATTTCATTTTAATTATTTAAAAAATTTTAATTATTTATTTGATATTAATTATTACGCTTTAATTATTTAAAGCGTTTATATTTGAATTGACAGCAGTCATGTTAATTGAAGCAATTGTCTTAAGTCACTCGTCTTTAGGTCTACAGTGATATGTACATCCTAGAGATACTACAGATACAACTGGAATCGTTCTATTTTTCTCAATACCCTGATTTTTGTTCTATTTTTTATTAAAAGGTATAAAAAATAAATTCTATTTGCGAAATCTAAGTATTTTGGGGTATGCTGATAGCCCGCGGGCTGTATCTAACATTTTTTCTGAGAAGAAGAAGAAGATTTTTATTTGAATAAATCAACATAACAAAAAAACATATACCCCCAACAGAGAGCAAAGCTCGTAAAATTGGGTATTAATAATAATAATAAAAAAAAAAAAAAAAAAAAAAAAAAAAAAAAAACATTTTCTCATCATAACAAAAGAGAGAAAGAAAAAAAAAACCTGGTTAAAGAAAAAAAAACATAACAAACATAAAGAAAACAAACGCTGGACAAGTGAGGCACGGAAGGCTATCCCAACATGGGTAACAAATATAAACAAAAAAAAAATAATAATAATAAAAAAAATTTCTATTCCACCATCACAGGTCAATACATAATTTTAATATTTTCTTCCTTAGAACTGATATTTGCCGAAATGACTCAATTTGAATTCTATCTTTCAGCCTATATTTATTTGAAATAAATGGTATTTGGTATCTAATTGAAAATCTAGATCTTTCACAATTAACAAAGGGAATTCGATATGTTCCAGAACACCTAAGAGCCGAAGGAGGGGGCAGAATCAACAGAGATTTTTCATAAAAATAACTACTAGGATCTTGTATTTTAAAATGCCATATTGATATATTAAGTTCTCTTATATGTTTCAGATCTAATAAATTCAAGAAAAGAAATAATGTTTCAGTTTCCGATGCATCTCTAAGTTTTGATGGACGATGTAAAAAATTTCCAAGTATTCTCACTGCTTTATTTTGAAGGATCTGTAGGGGTTTTATATGCGTCCAAAAAGTATTTAAATAAATAATTGTACAATAATTTAAATAAGGAGCAATCAAAGAATGATAAATTATTTTTAAAATTGAAAATGGAAAAACATGTTGCAAACGATACATAGACCCAATATTTTGCGAAAGTTTCACCCTTAAATGATCAATATGATTTTGAAATGACAAAAGGGGATCAATAAAAACTCCTAAATAACGATACGATTGAACTCTACGTATTTTATGCTCACCAACTTGAAGCTCCTGACATGAAATTTTTTTAGTAGCACGTTTTGAATGACCAAAAACCATAAATTCAGTCTTCTTAAAATTCGGTACTAAATAATTAGATACAAACCATCGATTAACTGAACTAACAGAGCCGTGTGTTTGAATTAGCCTTTTTGTCGATACAGGGATTTTGCCATTTTATTTGATCCCCTGTCGACGCGGCGGCTGTTTGATTTGTAAAACGTTGATGTTATGTCAATTTTTTGTCAGTTTTGACGACAGAAAAAGTCCGTTGCTTTCCTTGTCGACATAGAAATTATAAATCCAAGCAGAAAATTAAAAGAAAAGTGGAATGCATAACATCCTTTAAAAAAAGAGGATTATTTTTGTCCAAGAATGTGCATTACTCGCAGTGTTCTACCGTGAGTTTGTCAAGAATGGTTCAATATTGATTCAGTTCATCGGGGTTTTCTTAGATGGAAAATTATTAAGAAACAAAAAAAAGTTTTCCCGAGAATTGAAGTTATCAAGTATTTTGCAGTAGGTTGCATATGGTTGCATCAAGACATGGCTAATTGTAGACAGAGAAAAGCCAAGACAGATAGTTCAAGTAATTGAGAGGCAAATGTTTAAATGGCTGGGGCTGCACGGGTAAATGGCGGCAGTATGCATGACTCTTTTATTGGACACATACTTGTCAAACAGGTCAAATTCAGCAATGAATTTTCTGAAAATCCAAGAATATTAAGGAGCTTTAAATCAATTTTTTAACTGAATAAAAGCTGAATAGTTGGTAAATTTAAATAGTATTAAAATGTTATATTTGAAACTGCCGCCAAAAAAGCACAGTTTATATAATTATCCAGTATGATCTTTCCCTATCTCACCCATTATAAAAACCCGGACCAAGGTGCGAGTGCTCCAGAGAACGTTTTTGCAGATAGATCTTTTCACGGGTAGACAAGTCAGACTGTGATCTAATCAGAAACAAGTGGAAACCCGCTATTACGAATAATGTACTTTGTTGGAAACAATCGGAAACAGACTAACCCGCTAATGCAGAAAGAAGTGGGAGGAACTTTTTGTTCGCACCGAGAACGAAGACCAGAAATGATCTGCGATAAGCTTACTGGATAATTATATGAACTGTGCAAAAAAGTGTTTGATGTGCCGTTCTGAGCTATATAAAAGGCAAAATTCAAACGCTAGAGAGCAAAATGTCGACTGTCTGTCCACTTTCAAATTCTAGCTGAAACGCAGTTTTAATACAAACTGTCTTTTCCAAGTCTTGATTTTAATTTGTTCAATCCATTTAAACGTTGGCTTATTGCTTCCATTCATGTCAGAGCTTCAAGCTGAAAACCATCAATGATTGATACATCACATTCTTAAGACATTAAACGAGCAATAATTATATATTTGTAATTTTTTTCTCGAAAATACAGCATTATAATTTATTATCAAAATTGGTACAAAACTATTTTCCAGTGGGAAAAACGATCCAGATAGTTCACAATTTTGTGAAAATCTGTCTCCCCCTCCAAGCCTCCTTACGTGTTTTCATATATCGTCTGTTTGCTGAAAATAGAGACTCCTGAAGGTTGAATTGCAAATTGATGTCTGATTGGCAAATTGATGTCTCCTGTTAAACACTTCGTCTCTATTATTAATTGGCTCCTTAACTGAGACCGACTATTATGCTTAGAGTTTGTATACCTAGCAGGTTTCAATTAGGAACCATTGGGTGTTACTCCATCAACTTCAATAAATGGTTTAAAAGTTTAAACATTTTTTTAAAATTTCAAATTAATATCCAATCAGTATTTAATTTATTAATGCATTCACCTTTTGTAAAAAAAAAAGTTCGTATGATAAAATTTAGCTCTGCGTCCAGTCAAGCTATCAGCATCAAGTCATAAAACATAAAATCGCGAAGAAAACGAGGACAGTTAAGAGCCAGTGAAAAAATTGAAAAATTATGCAAATATTTCGGTCAAGACCTCCGCTTCACCATCCTCAGTGCAGAATAAATCTAATAAAAATGTAAAAAAACAAACCTTATATAAAAACACAAAACTAAAATTGGACTATTTCTAAATAATCAGAAATTATTCAGCATCAAGTCATCGTGAGACCAGATTTATGCAAAGCAGAAAGCAGTATTTATGCAAAGTTTGAATTTCGTTCTGGCAGCCAATTTTACGTCTCCCAATGAAAGAAAATAACCATTTTTCGTTAAATTTCAAGCTTTTTTGGTTTTGTTTTGGATTAAGATAAAAAAAAAAAAAAAAACTTTGCGTCTGGCAAAATTGAGTTTTAAATAAACGAGAGCCTCTGTTTATTCGCTTGTCTCAATGTACTATTGGATGTTCAGAACTTATTTTTTGCCATTTTTTTTGGCAAAAAGTCTATTTGGCACTTTTATACTTTACCTTTTGTCACTAAAGAATGAACTATTTTTAAAAATTGCTGTTGTGTTTCAAGCCTTCATTTTAACTAATTTTAAATACTTTTCTAGGGTGGTACTGGATTTGCAAGCACCAATGAGAAGCTAAAAGCAGCAGAACCTAGACCTGTAATGACCTAGTATACCCGTTCATCTCCTTTTTTTTATTTCTAATATAAATATATACCTTACTTTTCCAAAAAAAATTTTTTTTTTAGTTTCTAGGAAGTTTTATTGTAAATAAAAATTTTAACGCTTAAACTTCCTCTTCATTTGCATAGGCCTATGGGAATTCTGCAGTCTCTTCACTCCCTTTTCTTCTCGATTTCCAGTTGGGTTTCTCTCTTTCCTTTTCCCCTTTTTCTTTCTAACCTCAAGGACGTTACCTTCACGGACACCCTTCATTTTTTGGCGCGGGTTTCGTCGGTTGCCAGTCAAATTAGTCACACCTCTAGAATTTTCGGTTCCACTTCCCTCGTCATCATTAGTTTCTCTTTTGTCAATTTGGGTATTCTTCTTCCATCTTTCGTACCTATTCGTCTTGTATGAAGATTTGATCCATGCGCCGGATTCAGTTTTAATTTTTCTACACTTTTCTTCTTCACCAACATATTTCTTTTTCTGTCTGTCCCATTTCACAATAGCTTTCTTCTTTCTTCTATCAGTATCATCATCTACTTCCAATTCAAGGATAGATCTTTGTACTTCTTTTCCAAAACTATTTTTTAAGGATAGTTCATTTTCCATATAGTAATTTTTGGGAGCATATGGGATAAAATACTCATCATCTTTACCCGAACCCTGTTTTTTCTTCTGATACTTAGGCATTATGACGGTAGCATCTTCTTCATTGTCAGATAACTCTTCTGCCAGAAGTGTGTCTGATTCTGCCATCTCTTTGGTAATTTGATGTTTTGAAATAATTCTACCATGTGCGTTCCTTTTTTCCCTCATAACAATAGCCTTTTTTGAATTAGAATTGGCACCGATTTCAAACACAGTTGCTGGTGGTCGGAATGATCGGATTTCGAGTAGCATTTTATTCTTGTTTTCTTCTGTAGGCATGGTACTGGAACTGAAACATGGATGATTTCCTAGTGACTCAAGATTAATAGCCTTAGCTCGGCGTACACTTTCGTGTGATGCAGCTGTACATGATTTTTTATACAATTTATACGCACTTTTGGTGACTTTGATCATGTTAAATAGATCAATACTTTCATTATGCCACAAATTCAAAGCAGAGAATTCGTCTTCAATGGTTGACAATGGCACTTTTCCAAGGTAGCCATCCCAAACAGGTTTCTTTTTATCTAAACTCTCTGGTAAACCGCTCACAGGAATTGTATTAATGGGCCTTGCTAAAAATAGATGAAAATCAACATAATATCCCATTTCTTCGAGGGAAATCAAAGAAAAGGCAGTTCCAAATCTACCCGCACGAGCAACTCTGCCAGCTCTGTGAACGAACAACTTAGCAAGAGCTGGGAAATTGAAATTGATGACGTAATCAAGTAAAGGTATATCAATACCTCTAGCTGCAATATCTGTTGTAATTAAAACATTAACTAAACGATTTTGGAATTTGGCTGCGTTAATTTTTCGCGCAGTTGGATCTAAATTAGAATATAAATAAGTGCATGGTATTCCAGCATGATTCAAAACCATTTGTAAGTATTCGACATGGTGCATAGTAGGAACAAAAACTAAAGTCAAATCACTTGGTCTCACCACATTTTTGAGTAAATACAACAGTGCAGGGATTTTCGCTTCAGAGGGGCAAAATGCAAACCCAAGGGCAAGTGTGTCTGGAAGCCGTGTATCAACATCTAGTCTTATAAAAGTGGGGTCATTCAAGCCGGCTTGAGTGAAGTCCACCAACAATTTAGGTAAAGTGGCAGAAAATAAAAGGGTTTGTCTATTTTCAGGAAGGCGTTTCAGGATCTGATGCAGCTGCTCTCCAAAACCCATTTCAAATAATCGATCTGCCTCGTCAAATACAACATACTCAATTTCTCTAAGCTTCAGCTCCATTTCTATACACAAATGGGCAAATCGGCCAGGTGTTGCTATGACGATATCTGGTGATTCATGAATAGCTGCGAATTGCGCTTCCATTGAATCACCTCCTAATATAGGTGCTATTTTCAATCCTGTAAACTTGCCAAGTTCTTTTGTAAATTTTAGTGTTTGCAGTGCCAACTCTCTTGTTGGGGATAAAATCAAAGCTCTTGCCCCTTTTGTGGATTTAGTATGCAATTTTTCGAACATGGGAATTAGAAAACAAGCAGTTTTTCCACTGCCAGTCCTTGCCATTGCTACTAAATCTCTCCTCTCTAAAATAACTGGTATACATTTTCGTTGAATTGGAGTAGGGACCTTATAGCCTTTTTTAATAATTCCTTTCAGAACTGGATAATTAAGTCCCATGGATTGAAACCCACCAGATTTTTTCTTTTTTCCAACAACTGGATTAGTTTTTTCTACCTCGTAAGTCTCTTCGGCCATTTTCTATGCAGTTTCTTTCAGTTTTGGCTGTACTCCAATGACTTCTTCACTTACAAGGAAATCGTCCTAGAAAAATAAATAAAGTCAGAATTTAAGTCTACTAGGTACTAGCGTCGGATTAATGGTGTTTCCGCCCGGTTAAAAACTGGGGAACATTTAAGCCCCACTCCCTTCTTTGCACTGGCCAATCTGGTTACCCTTGAGAAAAGGTGAACAAAAGACTGTTTACATTTTGCAAATAGTGTTGTCCACAAATTCACTTTTCCTAGTCACCCCAGCCTTTAGACCCTCGCCTCCCTCTTGCCACAGAATAGACCTCCATTGCTACCCAAATAAAATTTCGCAAGGAAAGATATAGAAAAATTTTTCCCTTAAATAATTGAAATGTCGAATAATTGAATCTTTTCCCTCGATTTTTTTGTTTTTACTATTTATTGTGGCAAATTTATCTTATTAAATTTCAAACTAAATTTTTTTTAAGGTTGTATTTTACCAATTTCTTTTAATTTTAAAATTGTTTCCAAGAAACAAGGACTCAGTGGCGCCTATTCACGAAAATGTTGAAGGGGAAAGAATATTTTTACGAAGACAAACAAAAATGTTTTTTTCAAAATCTAGGTGGATAATATTGAACTAAAAATGGTTTAAGGTTGTATTCTACCAATTTCTTTTAATTTTTGAATTGGTTAGTTTATGCACGACATATTTCGTTTTTAAGTTGTTTTTCTTTTTCTTCATAAAAGCAATGAATCCCTTAGAGCTTGTGGCTGATATTTTGATATTAATTCTATCTTATCTTATGGCAATGACTTCTTCTCTAAGGAAGTTGTACTAAAAAAGTATTGAAGAAAATAAAAAAAAGACAGGTGGGGGGATAACTTCTTCGGCAAAATAAACGAATAAAGTACCAAGCACAGCAAAACGAGGGACACTTGTCCCAGGCATGTAAACTTTAGGGGCACAATATTTCAAATAAATAATCTATCGGTTATAATCGTTTTCTAATTTGAAAATTGTATTTTTATTCAAATAATTTTGAGGGTGCAGTTAATCAATGAAAATAATCAGTAAATTGTTCATTAATTAATGTTGTTAATAAATTAAATGGTTAATTAAGAATCTGATTGTTTGAATTGGTCAAGTGGAACTTTTCATAACCTTGTATATCTTAAAAATTGGGGAACACCCAAAAATTGGTGATTCCCCAATTTTTGGGGAAAACCAAAATTGGAGATTCAATGTTTAGTGAAAAAGACTTCTATTTAGTTATGCAGTTTCTAGCAGAAGTAGGCACTAAATTAAAAAAAAAAGAAACGTGGGTGAAAAGTCAGCAAAATAAAACAGGTGGAACCCAATAGCATTAGAAGGTGTAGTTGTCTTTGGGGGTCAACAGATTGTTAACGTTTGAATGTTTATGAACGAAAAGCACTGTCAAATATAGCTCATTAGTTTTGCTTATATATTTTAGTACCTTAAAGGGGCCCCAAAGGTATTTTAAGAGCATAAGAAAGCATCACATGATGTTTTCAGTTTCATCCTAGCTAAATTAATTTACCCTGAACTTTGGATATTGGGGTAAAAGTATCCACGTAAGAATTTATTTCACGGGGTAAATAAAAAAAAAGTAAATTGTCCAAGTTTTCCTTGTTTGTTACAAAATCATGAAGTTTAAAGGGTAGTATCATCTTTTCCTTAATTTTTTATTTACTTCTTTTTTTTATTTTACAATTTTGACGTACCCCCGTGAAATAAATTCTTATGTGGATATTTGTACTCCAATATCCAAATTTCATGGTAAAATGTTTTTCATACATAAAAATTCCAACGTTGACAATCTGTTGATCCCCAAAGACAACTACACCTTCTAATGCTATTGGGTTCCACCTGTTATATTTTGCTGACTTTTCACCCACATTTCATAATTAATTTTGTTTATATATCTTCCCGGTTCAACGCGGCAAAACTAACGAAAAGATGATACTACCCTTTAAACTTCATAATTTTGTAACAAACAAAAGAAAAACTTGGAAAATCGCAATTTCAGGTATGATTAGACCTAACACAAGTCAAGGGGGGGGGGGTCTGTATTTTGATGTCCTTGGTACATTAGGGTTTCTTTGGGGAACTCCATTCCTGGGCTAGATTCAATATATCTACAAAAACTTTTGTTCAAATGAAGTTAAAGAGCATAGTCAAAACTTTACAATCCAAAGTGTTCAGCTTAGGGAGTGCCTTTCGTAACATCTGAGCTGAAATCGGTCTTACTTCAGAAACATTTAACTAATTTGAACATAATAAGAATAAATGATTGAGCATACTGAAAATGAAATTTCATTCTCAAAGAAGTGATAAAAAAAACTTGATTCAATTATTTCATTTCTGGTTGCATGAAATACCATATTCAGGGCCAGGGCTGTCGTAAATACAAGGGAAAAGTTTAACTTTCATACAACAATGCTAAGAAATGAGAGGACTTGTTCAAATATATTTAGTTATTCAACAAATATTATTATTTTCAATATGAGAGTGGCTGCTGTCCCCTAAACCACCCATTATTTATGTTTAGGTTTAATTCTATTTTATAAAAATATTTTTATTCCTGTCTTGGAATAAAATTTTATTACTGTATAGCTGCGTTGACCTCAGGAACCTCGGTACTGTAGTGAGTTTTTAGTAGTACTAATAATACTAATGTTGGTGCCTGGACATTCTCATATCTCCTATAAGATGGAAGTGATGGGTCTCTCATGGATATATTGAATACTTGGCCCAAAAAAAGGTTTGATTTTGAAATAGGGAATTTTGAAAAACTTGAAACTTTGGCAATCAAAAATGAACAAAAATTAATCAAAAAAAAACTTTCCGAAAAAGCCTAAAACCTACTGCGTCATTGCCGTTTTACTGAAAACGAATTATATTACAAATATTTTCTTTTGTACTTATTACAACATTAGAAATACATATAAAAATTACAGTAAAATTAAATATTGAACTGATGAGCTTTCAGCGATTGATATCATTATATATCAAATATTTATTTTAATTTTATCAATTGTTTCCAAGACTGTTCCAAACGAATATAGCTTCACTGCAAACAAGAGTTAGGACACTGTCCCCTTTCCCTATTGTAAAAGTCTAAAGCCTACTATCCTATTTACGCTTCACTAAAAACGAATTCTATTATAAATATTTTATTTTCCAGGTATTGCAGCATTGAAAATGAATATGAAATTACATTGAAATAAAATCTTGAACTGATGATCTTTCAAAAATTGCTAACATTATATATCAAACATTCAGTTCGATTTCATTTGTACTTTTCAAGACACATATAGTTTTCAGTAAAGCGCCAATGACGCATTAGATTTTAGACTCTTACAGGTAAAGAAGGAGGCAAAACCCAAACTCTCCTTTGTAAGATTTTTGTTCGTTCCAAGCTTGATTCGTCTGTTCAGTTCAAGTTTTACTCGTTTTAAGATTTATTTACTCATTCATATTAGTAACTACTGTTTGTTGGATTGCTATTATTGTTTATTTAACTTCTGTTCGTTTTGGATTTCATTTATGCCTCAATAGCAGAATACTTTTGTTCGTTTTAAGCTTGATTTGCGTATTTAGTTTAAGCTTTACTCGTTTTGAGATTTATTTATTCATTTATATTAGTACCTGTTGTATGTTTTTTTTGTTATGATTGTTTATTTAATTTCTGTTCGTTTTGGGTTTCATTTGTTCTTTAATAGTGATTTCTGTTTGTTTTGAGTTTGAGTTATTGTGGGTTTCTATTTCTTCTGATCTTCAGTTTAATATGGCCTTTACTTTTCTTCAGAAAAATTCTTTTTCGGAAAGTTTTTTTTTTAATTATGACACAAAATAGCAGTTACTGTAGACCAATAGACAATCCTCCTTGAGATTTTGTCTTGATTTCAAATCAGTTTCCTTGTTGACAATCATTTTCAACATCGGTTATTTGTGCATTAGCCATTGATTGTTTTAGAATGGTTAATTTATAATTTTTTATTTCATAAACTAATTAAAGTGGGTACAATTTGGCATTATTAAGAAAGCTAGGGGGAGGGTATGAAATAGAATGTATTTCTTCGCCAAAGTGATTTTAAGATAATGCAAGCATGAAAAAAATAATTAAGTAATATGCAAGGAGCTGCTAAAACAGCAACAACAAAAAATCCTGCTTCAATAAAACACAAATTATTATAATTATTATTTACTATAATAATGATAATTATTTCGGAGACAAGGGTAACATATGCTTTTAAATTAAGTTAGAGCTCTTTTTCAAATTTTTTTTTTACTTGAATAATCCCTATTAAAATCTAGTTTTTAATTCTTGTTGCTATATTAAGAAGAAAAAAAGGTATAAAATTAACATACAGGGTTAATTGATCAGAAACTGTGGCAACATAGTACAAATAAGAATATAAAAAGAATAAACTGTTAATTTATTATCTATTGAATGAAGTGTTAATTTGTGTGGTAATTTTGATTGAAGGCCTTTGCGTATTTGTTGTTATATAGTTTAAGATAATTTTATGGCCTGTTGATTAGCGGTTATTATTTTTATTTATTTCTTTTTTACTCTTCGTGTTCGGAGGAAATAAAAAGTTTGAATTGAATTGAATTGAAACCCTTTGCCTCTATTTCCAAAGAAAGGAATCTGTACTATATAGAGTGAGCCCTAGAATGTGTAAACCTCTCTAGAATGTGTAAACCTCTCTAGAATATGTAAACCTCACCAATTAAAACGAAGAAAACAAAAAATAAGAGCTGTATTCACTAAATTAAAATAAAGAATGTCTTATGAATTGCTAATTCCTTGTCAAAACCAGTAAGAGTTAAAATAAGCTTCCAATGAATCATACAAGCCAGGAGACTGCTCCATACATATAGAAGTAGGCTATTATTATCTTAATCAGGAAACAAAGTAAACCACCTGATTAAATCAATTCTTGCAGGCCAATTTTACTCCTGCCAATTATTAGGAAATTGTTTGAAAAGATGTTTAATAGGAGATTAGAAAAGTTAATTTGAATAATAAAACCCTGTATGTATTAAAAAATATAAATAAACCCTCAAAAAGGGTTTCTCACAACCCTAGCAAGTTTCTATCCTCCAAAAAAAGCAAAATTTTGCATTTTTCCTCAGAAGAATGGTTGCTGAGTGTTTTTTTTTTTTTTTTTTTTTTTTTTTTTTTTTTTTTTTTTTTTTTTTTTGAGTGACATAGAATATTGCAACAGATCTGACTCAAACAAAATTTAAACTTCTGGTATGCTTTTTGAATAACAAAAGAGATCACGCAACAGCTAAGAGCCAATTTCTGCCACAATCATTTCAGCCCAAATAAGGCCAATTTGCTCAAAACTGATGAAACTAATGGGCCACAAACTACCAAAAGCCTATTTATGTAGCGTCCCAGTTTTTATAGATTATAATGCCATGCAGTAGCGCATTCACGCCAAAACATGTATTTGTTTCAGAGGCAATGCTATATTGTTGCCTATAGTAAAGGCCATACAGTTCCAATGCTTTATTATTATTTATCTATTTTTTTTCCCCAGAGGCACTTCACATGGAAGGGGTCGTCGCATAGCCTTCAGAGGGGGCTCATTGGATTGGAAATTAGAAGTTCTAATGCCCTTTCTAAAAGTCAAAAGTGATCGGAGGACAAGTAGCCCCCCCCCCCCTCAATGCCCTTTTTTCCCAAATGCATCAAATAAAAATTTTGAGACAGCCATATTGTTAAAACTAGTTCAAAGATCATGTAACAAAAACTCCAGTGTCAAAACAACCCTCCCAGGGCCCGGAGGCAAGCGTTGTAAGTTATGCCTTGAGGGTAAATATGGTTCTTATAGAAGGGATGCTCGTATAACTTTAGAGAGGGCTCATTTGATTGGAAATTGAAAGTTCTAGCTCACTTTTTAAGAGTCAAAAGAGATCAAGGGAAACTAGCCCCCCCCCCCCCACGCCCTTTTTCCCCAAATGCATCTAATAAAAATTTTAAGATAGTCATTTTGTTAAAAATAGTTCAAAGATCATATAATAAAAACTCTGACATCAATAGAACCCCCCAGAGCCCTAGGGCAGGCGTTATAAGTTATGCCCTGGGGCATATATGGTTCTTATGGAAGAGATGCTTGTATAAACTTCAGAGGGCTCATTTGATCGGAAATTGAAAGTTCTAGTTCACTTTTTAAGAGTAAAAATAGATTGGAGGGCAACTAGTCCCCCCCCCCCCCTCTATACCCTTTTTTCTTCAAAGCCATCCGATAAGAACTTCAAGGTAGTCATTTTGTTAAAAATGGTTCAAAGACCATATAGCAAAAGCTCCAGGGTCAACACAACCCCCCAGGGCCTGAGGGCAGGCGTTGTAAGATATGCTTTGGGGGCATATATCGTTCTTATGAACGCGATGCTCGTATAAACTTCAGAGAGGGCTTATTTGATTTGAAATTAAAAGTTCTAGTTCACTTTTTAAGAGTCAAAAGAGATCAGAGGGCAACTAGGCCCCCCCCCACATGCCCTTTTTTCCTCAAACCCATCCAATACAAATTTCGAGATAGTCATTTTTTTTTAAAATAGTTCAAAGATCATATAAAAAAAAACTCCAGGGTCAACACAACCTTCCAGGGCCCAGGGGGCAGGCGTCGTAAGATATACCATGGGGGCATATATGGTTCTTATGGAAGGGATGCTTGTACAAACTTCAGAGAGGGCTCATTTGAATGGAAATTGAAAGTTCTAGTTCAATTTTTTAGAGTCAAGAGATCGGAGGTCAACTAGCCCCCCCCCCCCCCCGTGCCTTTTTTCTCCACACCAATCTGATACAAATTTTGAGATAGTCATTTTTATAAATAGTTAAAAGTTCAGATAACAAAAACTCCGTTGTCGACACAACCCCCCAGGGCCTGGATGTAGGCGCTGTAAGTTATGTCCATGGGGCATATATGGTTCTTATGAAAGGGATGCTCGTATAAACTTTGGAGAGGGCTCATTTGATTGGAAATTGAAAGTTCTAGTTCACCTTTTAAGAGTCAAAAGAGATCCGAGGGCGACTAGTCACCCCCCTAGCCATTTTTTCCTCAAGTTCATCCAATGCAAATTTTGCGATAGCTATTTTTTTATAGTTCAAACATCAGACAACAAAAGTCCGGGGATCAACACAACCCCCCAGAGCCCAGGGGCAAGTGTTTTATGTTATGCCCTGGTAAGGTTTTTATGTAAGGGGTGGTCGTATAATCTTTGACAGTGGCTCATTTGATTAAACATTGAAAGTTCTAGTTACCTTTTTATGAGTCGAAAGTTAACGGAGGGCATCTATCCCTCCCTGACACAAACACCCTTTTTTCCCCAATTGCATCAACTGAAGATTTTTAGATAGTCAGTTTGTTTGAATTAGTCCAACGATAAGATAACAAAAACTTCGTTGTCAATATACACCCCCCCCCCCCAGAGCCATGGGAAGGGTTGTAAATTATGCCGCGGGGGCATATAAGCTTTTTATGGAAGAGGTGATTGTATAAACTTTAGAGGGGCCTCAAATGATTAGAAATTGTAAGTTACAATTCACCTTTTAAGAGTCAAAAGTGATCCAATGGGGACTAGCCCACCTCCCTCCCAACCTTCTTTCCCCTAAATCTGTCCAATCGAATTTTTTATGTAGCCGTTTTGTTCAAAATAAACCGAAGATAATATAACAGAAACTCCAGGGATAAAACAGCCCCCCCCCCCCCCTGCCAGAATCCGGGAGCAAATGTTGTAAAATGTGGCCAGAGGGTATATAAGGTTTTTATAGAAGGGATGGTCGTATAAACTTCGGAGGGGCTTTTACGATTGTAAACCTGAATTTTTAGTGCCCTTCTCAAGAGTCAGAAGGAATTAGAGGGAACTAGCCCCCCCCCCCAAGGCCTTTTCCCCCAAATGTATCCAATCAAAATTTGGAGATAGCCATACTTTTCAAAATAGTTCAAAGGCCAAATAACTACGCTTCTGGGGTTGACCCCCCCCTCCCCAGGGAAATGGCTCTGAGTTACGGAACCTAATTGATGTTGCGTTGATCCTTTGTTTAGTTAGATACTTGGATTTAGATTTACGTGGTAACTTCAATTTATGGTGCAAGGGCTGTAAGTTTTTTTTTTTTTTTTTTTAATGTAGCAACAAGAATTAAAAACTAGATTTTAATAGGAATTACTCAAGTAAAAAAAAAACTTGGAAAAGAGCTCTAACTTAATTTAAAAGCATATGTTACCTTTGTCCCCAAAATAATTATCATTATTATAGTAAATTATAATTGTAATAAATAATTAGACATCAATTAACAACCAATGATTAATTTTTAAAGCAAGTAAACTTTTATTAAATTTACATCACCAAGAATGAGTCATGCATAAAAGAAATCAGATATGTACAGCCTTCCTGATGCTGAAAAGTGTTTCTTTTGGTTTTTCCATCTTAAGAGACTTTGATAAATACATCAATTTTATTTCATAGTAGAAAAACCATGCCTCACTAAGTAATAAAAACTACCAAAAAAGCAGCATTTATAAGCAAGTTGGTAATACATGGCATCATTTTTTGTTTTGTTTTTGTTGGATGTTTTAGGATATTTTCTGTTGCTGGTTGTGTTTTGTTGAAGCAGGATTTTTTTGTTGTTACTGTTTTAGCAGCTCCTTGCATTACTTAATTATTTGTTCATGCTTGCATTAGCTTAGAACCACTTTGGTGAAGAAATGCATTCTATTTCATACCCCCCCCCCCTCTCAACTTTCTTAATAGTGCCAAATTGTACCAATCAATGGCTGATGAACAAATAACTGATGTTGAAAATGATTGTCAACAAGGAAACTGATTTGAAATCAAGACAAAATCTCCCGGAGGATTGTCTATTTTACTTCTTTTAGTAGAAATATTTTATGTTTTATTGATTATAGTAATTTTTCAGGCAAAGCATAAGTACTTGTGGAACATTCAACACAACATTTCAGTTTCAAGTGAAATAATCAGTTTCAAGTTTCAAGTTTCACAACATTCAGTTTCAGGTGAAATGCAGCTTCATTCCATTTTCCAGTCAAATTCTTTTTGAAACATAAAATTTATAATTCATAAAACCTATTTTTTTAAACTGATAATCACCTGTTTAAAACGTTTCAAAACGCAAACGAAGGCAACATTTGAGAGGGCAGAAGGACCAGCTCTGGTTAATTGCAATAAACAAAGGCTCAAACCCATTTGCAAGGGTGCTGTGCCTGAGCTGCCAATCATAGCAAGCAGAGGGGGGGGGGCAGCAAACAGCCTGTAAAACAGGTTTTTTGCAAGCTAAAAAGCCAGCTCAGTCAGCTCTATTGTCAGTATATTTATTAGTACTAAAGTAATGATAAAAATTTTTATATAAAATTTATTGTTTAACTATTCATTTTATAATTCTGTAAACTGATGGTCATGGTAGCTTTCAGCAAAGTGAAAGTAATGACTTCCAGTCTCTCTCTTTCTCTTTGCATAATCAAATTTAATTCCATAACAAATCAAGTAAAAGATTAACAATAAACAGACAAAATTAATAATTTATTGTTTTATAATTAACAATCCCCCCCCCCCAAAAAAAATAAAACGAGATACAAAAAAGTACCAGTAGCAAGGTGGTTACAATTCACTTGATTATTATAGCTAGCAACAAAACAACAACCAAAGCAAGACAACCATCCTCACTAAATCAGCTTATAAAAAAAAATTGTCCATAAAGAACTTCTATAATCTACTTTTAAATATTCCCAGGATTCCAGCTACCCTAATGCTAAAATGCTAAGAATAGAATTTTAGGAAAGCAGGCACTCTATTTTTGAATCAGGCCCTCAAAAATCAGGCAGGGAAGATGGCTCTGGTTCAACTTCTACATAGAATGACGAGTTCCATAATTAAGGACAGGTCAATCAATAGGATAGCCCTGGAAAACCTCAGGACTTAAACAATTCCAAATTTGACATGCACAAATTTCTAGCTGGCAATCGCGTTCCTGTCCCATATTCAGAATTTGTGATTCGTCAAAGCAAGGTAAAGTGTTGTGAACATTTTCTAGATATCTTCCTGTAAGAGACAGTATTTGTTCTGGATATTCTGAACTTACTTAAAATTTATGAGAAAATTAATTACCCATAACAGAGATCTATATGACAAACAGGTGAATCAATACTGTTGTAATGACAAAGGGGAAAAGAGAATAATCTCTTGCCATTAGCTCAATAAGCAGCATAGTTTATTATCAAGGTTTAATGTTTGAAAAAATGGTTTTACTGAAGTAAAATTGTTTATTTGAATCTTGTAAATGACAATCTTGCTCATTCTCTGAAGACACATCAACTCAAAATTATTTTTACTTTTTTTTTTTTTTTTTCATATTTTTTATTATAATTTTTTTTTTAAGTTTTAATTTTTTTTTAATAATATAAAACTACACTGAGACAGCTGTGAGCAACACCATAAAAACACCATAAGCACCACTAAAAGCACCATAAAGCACCATAAACACCATAAAAACACCACTAAAACACCATATAAGCAGATAAATAAATATAAAAATATCTATTGAAATACATACCAAACTATAAATAACTCTGACAATTAATGAGCAGCTTGGACAAGTTGCAGTATCTTCACCTGATTCAAGTTGTTCCTGGAATGTAAATAAACAGTAAAATATGCCCAAATTCATACCAGTGCATAGGAGAGGACAGGGAGAAGTGCTGGAGGATTTTCCTTCATAAAGTGTCAAAGAAAAGGTAGAGAAGAACATGTCAATACTCTAGGCTGAAGCTTATTGTTGCTGCTACAGTTTTTATGTGTGCTTTTGTGCAATTGAAAAGACCTTCATATGGGGGATCAGATGGATCCCCTACCAAGATTAGCTAGAAGGGCCTCCTTCTCCAGAAAGAAAATCCATATTTCTCCTGGGAACATTGTTCTAATCCCTCCTCAAATATCGGATTTGGTGAACCTATGCTTATTGTGATCACTAGAAACAAAAATAGAAGCAAGTCTCTTTAATTACAATTAGAAGCAATAAAAGTTTAAGTGGTACTTTACCCAGAAGGCTTGGCAGTTTTGGAGCCCCCCCCCCCAAAAGGAATTGAATTAAATGTAATGACAATAGTCTTGGAATCCCCCAAACCTAATGAAAGACCCCTTACCCCCATCCATCTAGAAAATTGAAAATGATGGCAAAAGATAGCAGTCTTTAGTGTTTTCAACCCCAAGAGAAAAAATTTATGGTGCCCAATCTCCCTACAAGGCAGGCCTATGTCATATTGGATACCAGATGTGCAGGCTATAAGCAAACATTTTAGGAGGTAAGAAATTCTCCAGAAGGAAGGACAGGTCCATTTTTGCAAAAAGTGCAAGATGATGGCTTCTGGTGTTCTATTTGTCAAAAACATAACTGTTAGCTAAAGCTGATTTACACAGTTGGATGCATCCATGTCCTTCATTGGGAGGTGGATCTTGTCTGAAAGCAAAAGGTACATTCCATGCCAACAACTTAAAATCATTATGATCTTTATTGCACTTTTCTTTTCCTAAGAATTGGTCCTTCCCGCAAAACTTATGGGGAAAGTCTTCCTCCTTTCTGAGCCTACTAAAAGTTTTGCATTCCCACATAAGCATGTCAAAAATCTCAAAATGTCTATCAAGAGTAACCTAGCAATATATGTATTTCAGAGTATATGTTCCTGAATATATTTCAATATACATATTTATAGTCAATGGTCATATCCAGTCCCGTTGGGGGGGGGGGCAAATGGGGGAGAACATATATAAAACTTTGCTGACTCTATTTGTTTGCACTAACTTAAAATGAATATGCAAATCATGTTAAAACAAACAAAAGGGCTACTGTCCCCTTCCCTAACTATAAAGTCTAAAGCCTACTGCATAATTTGCACTTTAAAGAAAACGAATTATATTACAAATATTTTCTTTTATACTTATTACAACATTGAAGATTAAATGAAAATTACAGTGAAGTAAAATCTTGGGCTGACCAGCTTTAAGCAATTAATATCATTATATATCAAATATTCAGTTTAATTTTATTAGTTCTTTCCAAGACTGTTATATATAGTTTTCTTTCCAAGAATGTATATATAGTTTTCAGTAAAGCATCAATGATGCAGTAGGCTAGATATAATTTAGTAGGCTAGAAGTAGATATAATATGCCTCCAGGAAACTAACCTTCATAATAGAAGAAAAATCAAGGAAAGATAGATCAACTGGATGAAAGGGAGGAGTTGTAGCCCTGATGATAAGAAAAGGAATCCCACACTCTCTGGTGGTCTCAAAGGTATAACCTAACAAATTTAATACAATTGCAATTGAAATTCTAGAACATCACAGAAAACTGTTTAAAGTAGTCTTATTTTATAACCCAAATGGAAGGAATAATACATTTGAAGTGATAAAAAAAGTAACAAGGATCATAAAACCATGGCTCTGGGAGATTTTAAAACCCACAGCTATCAATGGGAAAATACTACTCAATCAAATTCAGTAGAGAAAGCAATTCTAGAACTGAATTTGATGGTTATTACTCCATGAGGTCTAAAAAGTCACTACAACCTAAAAGAAAAAAGATTTGGAACAACAGACCTTCAAATACCCCTGCCTGAATTTTTGCAAAAATATATATTAAGCCAAAAGCAGAGTTGAAAAAAGACCACTGTGCCATTGTCACTTCCACTGAAGATATTTCATATAATCCAACCCCAGAAACATATAAATTACAAAATTGCAGAGCACACTGGACAGTTATCAAACAATTTCTGGAGGAGGAAGACTACTCAAAATTAGGGAGGCTACCTAGCCCCTCTGATAGGGCCCAAGCATCAACTTACAGAATCTGAGATGCAGCAGAGAAAGCAATACCCAGAAAGATATCTCAACCCCCTTTAAGATCTTACTTTAGAAATCAAAAGATATGGTGGAATAGTACCACAGAAGTTGCAGTTAAGGAAAAGAAAAAAGCAAGAAACTTTTTCAGCAGAACTAGGGTTCTGGAAGATTTTATAGAGATGAAAAGAACAGAGGCAAAAGTCCACAGTCATAGAAATGGCAAATAAACAATCAAGATCCACCTTTTTTGGAAAATTAGATGCAAATAACCCCATAGCCCAAGCACATAATTTTATTAATAGAATGGTTGGCAAGGAGGATCAAAGGGAAAAAAATTCCACAATTGAAATAGATTGTTCCTCAATTCAAGGTGACAAGCATAAGGCAGAAGTCCTTGCTGACATGTACCAAAAACACAAAGTCAAAGTACTAATCAGCCATCCATCCTTTAATTCAATGAATGAATTAAAGTTGACTCTTGATACTGTAAATACAAAATCAGCACTTGCTGAAGATGAAATAGCATACACTTGGGCAAAGGAAGTAGGGGAAAATTTTCATCGGAACTTGTTATTGCTGCATGATGAACTATGGCAGAAAGGGGATTTCCCAAGGGTTTGGAAGGAAGCTACTATTAAGCAAATTAGGAAAAAAATGTAAACCTCCAGAAAAAACCTCTTTTTACAGATCTATATCTCTACTCCCAGTTCTTGGGAAAATAATGGAAAAGAAAATCCAGAGAGACTGGAATTGTTTGCAGAGAAAAAATGACTTCTTCCTGCAATCTCAATCAGGTTTTAGAAAGGGACTGTCAGCACTTGATGGAATCATGTGTCTCAAAGAAGCCATCTGAGCAGCCTTGGAACAAGGCCAAATCCTACTAGTCTTATTGGTCAACTTTGAAGACATATAAGGAAATTTAACCAAAGAGAAGTTACATGCAATCCTTTTTTCAATGAACTTCCCTGAGCCATTTATTCATTTCATTTAGAATTACCTAACTGACCACTCTCTCAGGGTTTGGGTAAATCAGTCAAAAGGCTTGACATAAGACTATCTCGGGGATGTCCTCTTAGCCCTGTGTTTCCTGCTTATGATATCAGAATTTGAACTTTCAAGTTATCCAAAAGGGAATTTTTTGATGAGGTCACTGTTTGGAAATGTGGATGCACAACTGAAGAATTGGAAACTAATCAACAGAAAGCCAAATTTGAACTAGAAGCTTTCTTGGAAAAAGATGTCCCTTCCAATACCAGCCATTAAAACAAAAGCAGCAATCTTCCATAATAAACAAAATCTCCAAATACCACAGTTTTACATGAAAGGCACATTATTTCAGCTCAAAGCTAACCCTGTCATTTTAAGATTAACCTTGGATCAACAGCTCACATGGAATGCTCAAGTTGAAGACGTAAAGCATTCTTGCTTGAAAAGAATACCAGTCCATAGATGACTTACTTCCTTCTTGTAGGCAAATTCTCCTAAAGTTCTGAGAATTGAGGTATGGGATACTTTTATTTCCAATTGTCCAAATTGGTAAAATGACTGATAATCTTTCCCTCATCTGCCACTTCCTCCAGCCCAACTAATTGCTGAAAAGAAACTAAATATCCCTCCAGCAATAACTTGAGCAGAATTCCAAAAGGTTAGAGTGACAAAGTTCCATGATTTCCTGGAAATTTATAAAGATGGCTCAGTACAAGCAGGTAAAGCAACTGCTGCTGCAGTCATCCCCATGCTAAACCTCCACATCTAAAAACTGCTCCCTAATGGTTCCTCTGTTTTCATGGCTGACATATACAAGGCTCTGAAGGTAGTCCATGCAAACCCTCCTCCCAGAAAAAAGATAGTTGTATTCTCTGACTCCTAATCATCTCTACAAATTATAAAGAAAGGTCATTTTGCAGTCACAGACAGACACATCCATTGATTGCAAGAATTGATATTAGCCCATGTTAAAGAGGGGATAGAACTAACCTTCCAACATGTCCCCAGCCACCTGGGAATATGTTTTAATGAGAAGGTTGACTAAGTGGCCAGCAATGCAATTCAGAGGTCATTTGGAATCAGCCAAAACTCTTTATCTACCACCTATAGGGATGCACTGAGACATAGAAATTCAAAATTACTTCACTGTAGGCCATTGAAACTCATATTCAAAGAACTCAGAGTTAACTTGGCTTTTCTGAAGATTAAGAGCCAAGCAATGATTCTCTCAGGGAAGAACACTTGTGGGCTGGGGTGTCGTTTGGGGTTGCCCCCCCCCCCAATAATGTGAAGAAGAAAATTATTATACATCCCATGCCCTTTGACTATCCGGATATGGACCCCTCTTGCCCCTTCCCCCCAATAAAAATGCTGGAGATTTAACCCTGCTTGTGGGAAAAACGCCTGAGCCCTCTCTGTCACCAGTATGCATCAACAGTTGAGACTATTCAGCATCTCCTCTATAAATTCTCAAAGTCGAAAACAATCAACTCCAAGCTTAAAAGAACCACCAGGAAATTGGGATTTCAGGAAATCAGGCTATAGCTAGAGGCACACCTTCCAGCACAGGAAGAGAGACAGATCTTTAATAGAATCATTGACTTCTTCCAAAATCTCTACATTTTATAAAGATATCCTTAAAACTGTAAGATGAAGGGTTGACATGCGGAAGAAGGGGAGGATGCTGTTGCAAGAGCCATAGGTGTTGCAAGAGCAAAAGATTACAATTCTGTAAGACAGGCTAGAAAATAAATAATACAAAAATTATCCTTTTTACTACCATTTTGAGGAGGATTACAATTATTATCCTTTTTTTTGGGTCAAGTATCTTAGCTGATTTATTTATTGTATTGATTTACCTGTTATCAATATTTTTGCCATTTTCCTTGACTGAATGTCAAAACCAGATCCACCTGGCCCCCACTTGGAAGCGGGCCAGTCTTGGGGAGATGCAGTACTCTCCCCAAATCAAGTCCCCAATCCTGCATTGGAAATTGAAACTGAAACATCTGATGATAGCCACACAGTTCAGGAAAGACCAGAAACCAGCACAGTAGAAACTGAGTTCATCACTGTACAGAGGAAGCCATCTAATAGTCCTCTACAGGCTACAAACCATAGAGGCCATTACCAAACCACCCAACCACCCCTAATTCATAGCCCAACCCAACAAACTACAGAGAAATACATCCAAGATGGAACAGTTATAAGACTGATTCCAAAATCTCAGGAGACACTATTCTTACCTAAGAACATACAGCAGATAAGATTAACGCTCTTCAAGGCCCTAAGATGCAATTTCAGCATCAACATAGCTAGAGATGGCTCATTAGAAGTGCTGTTCCCAGAGGCTAACCATGCCAAAACAGCTCTGCAGCTAACAACTGTTGGAAGCATCCAGGTGACAACTGAAAAGTGGAAACCTCAACAAAAAGAAGAAAAATTGTAGTATACAACATACCACCTGAAATCCCTGAAGCTTATCTAAAAGAGGGTTTAATGACTGCCAATGGGGAAGACATTCCAGTTAAGGCTATCCACTTCCTAGGTAAACCAGGAATAAACTTTCCACAAACAAGTAGGACTGTACCTTTCATATTGGATGGACACCCTCAGATCACCCAACAAATATTTCTATTTGGGCAGCCAAAGGCACATAAGGCATACAAGGATAAACCAATCCATTGTAAAAAAAAAAAAAAATGCCATAGACTAGGCCATACCTACAAGCATTGCAAAACCACAATAAACAAATGCATAGTGTGCCAAGAAGAACATGAAAGCAATGACTGTAAAGCCCAACCTAAATGCATAAATTGCAATAGCCCCCATCATTCTGATAATAGAAGACTATGTCCTAAGTACAGAGACAGTCTTAACATAATTAGAATGGCTGAAATAAAAAAATATACCAATTCCATTTTCTGCCCCACAAGTATGTAAATACAACCAGCCAGCTATCCCCTCAGAAACAGTTCCATACCCACCCCTCTCCCCAACCTACAGCATGCTTTAGACCCCCAGGAAACCAAGGACATCTAGCACACCACAAAATCACCAAAACCTTCCAGATTCTCATACCTAGTCCCAGCCTCAGCACGCACCAGCGACAGCACTTGGCAAGCACGACCCACAAACCTACCAGGTATCAAGCAAAACCCCAGACCATTAGCTCTAGTAGTATCAGCCACAAACCAGGCCACAGAATCAATGCCAATCAACACAGCCAAGGCACTCATCAACCTCATAGCCTACATCATGGCAATTACTTTCCTTTCCAAAGCTAAAATGCCCCAAGGACTTAAGGCAGTCATCATGAGAGAACTAGCCACAAAATACTTCTCTAAAAGCTTAGTAGAGACTGCAGAGCTAGATCTAATCACCATCCTAAATAACCATCAAGTTTACTACTATATGACCAATGCATAAAGTCCAAAGCCACAACCAACCATTACAAAACCAGAGCAAAACAACACTAAAGATCCTCCAATGGAACACACGCTCACTATCAAAAGAAAAGCTAGACCAGCTGCTCATGTATATTAAAGTAAAAGATACAAATGTTATATGTCTCCAGGAAACCCACCTTGACCAAGAAAGTACACTATGGGTAAAAAGATATGAGCTCTACAGGAAAGAAAGATCATCAGGCAGGAAAGGAGGGGGTGTGGCTATCCTTGCAAGGAAAGATGTTAAGCACAACTTCATAATACCAAAGTAATACCCTAATGAGGTTGATGTAGTTGGAGTAAAAATAAGTCTTAAAGATAGAGAAACACTAACAATATACTCCTTTTACAATCCCAATGGTAACCAAGAATCTAAGGAATTCCTTACAGAAATTGCACCTAAGATGATTCATCAGAAAATAATAATAGCAGGAGACTTCAATGCTCATAGCCCTACTTGGGGAGGAAAGAAAACCAACAAGGCAGGCCAATTTTTAGAAAACCTATTAAATGAATTCCCAGAAATGTCAATAGCTACATCCACATGGTATGAATACCAATTACGACTGCAAAACTAACCTTTTCTCCACCATTGACCTACAACTAATGCCAAATAAACTATCTAGATACTCAAAAATAAGTACAATCCCTCACCTACTAACAGACCACAATGCCATACTGGTAGAAATTGGTAGAACTGTTTATGAAGAAGAAGAGCACACACCAAAATTTAACAATAACAGGGCAAACTGGACTAAATTTAAAGAAATTCTAAAAAATATTGTTTACATGCCAATTCAAGAAAGCCAAGACACAGAATTCTGTAACAAAAGACTAACTACTCATCTCAAAGAAGCTGCAATATCATCAATACCTAGAACTACCAACAAACAATACATAAACAAATCATCAAGGAAGACATCAAAACCATGGTGGAATGACTAGTGTCAAGCCTCATTTACAGCAAAAAGAGATGCAGAAAAGAATTTTAGAAAAACCCCAAACACCACAACATACATCCAATTTAAACAAGTCTGCTCAGGACTCAGAAGAGACACAAGAAAGGCAAAAGCCCTGACATGGGCTTCCTACTAGGAAAGGATTGACAGATACACACCTGAATCAAAAAACGCCAATTTTTAGACAGAATCAAGGGAGCAGGAAAAAAAGAAGAATAACATTAAGCATCCCCTACTTGTATCTGGTATCCAACTTGAAGATGATAGCAAAAAAGCTGAAGCATTTGCTGACATCTACCAACAGAAGTTTGCCCACAAAGAAGAGTTAAATAAGCAAAGGCACGATGAAAGATTAAATACAGTTTATGAGCTAACACAGCTAACACAACCCTTTAAAACAAATGAATTCCTGCAAGCAGTTAATAAAATTAATCAAAAAGCAAGCCCGGGTGAAGATGAAATCCATATCTCTTGGATATCAAATGCCCCAAGAAATTTCCAAGAAGCTCTTATACATACATTTAACCTCTGCTACACACAAGGAATATTTCCCCAGCAATGGAAACAAGCAATTATTACACCAGTGGCCAAACAAGGGAAACCCAAAGATGACCCACATTCATACAGACCAACTGTATGTTTACCAACCCTTGGTAAGTTGTTTGAGAGAATGCTGTACAACTGTGTCGAGAGGTATACAGAGACAAATAACATCCTCCCAAAATATCAAGCTGGATTCAGAGCTTACCATTCAACTATAGACATCATTTTGAAACTTGTGACAGATGCACAGAAAACTATGAATGAGGGATTAATACTGGGTGCTGTACTGATTGATTTAGAAGGAGCATATGATAATGCACAAAAAGACATACTAGGGGAAAGACTCCATGCATTAGGCTTCCCCAGCCAATCAGAAAACTGATTGATAGCTTTCTAGACAATAGAACCTTTAAAGTTAAATTAAATGGGAAACTATCATCCTCAAGACCTATTGAAAAGGGTCTCCCACAGGGAGCTGTACTCAGCTGCTTATTATTCATATTGTATATGAGAGCATTAAAGATTGACTCACCACATGGAATTTTTGCAGATGACATTGGAGCATGAGCAACAGGGAAAACATTTGCTGAAGTTGCAAGTACACTCCAAATTATTTCTAATAACCTCCAGGAGTTTTCTACCAGCATGAAACTACCCATATCAGTCCCCAAATCAGTGATCATATATTTCCATAATAGACGAAAAGTAGAATTACAACCAGTTACCCTAGGAAATTCTACAATCCCAACTACCAGTGCAACTAAATACCTTGGAATAATTCTGGACTACAGGCTTACCTTCAAACCTCACATTGACCATATCATACAATCATGCATGAAAAAGATGAGAATTATTCAAATACTATGTGGTACAACCTGGGGTAGTATGGATAGATCCCTCCTCAAACTCTACACACAGTACATCAGACCAGTAATTTAGTATGACCTGATTATATTTGGAACTTAGTCAAAACAGCTCTTCAATAAATTAGAATGTGTGAAAGATCCAGAAATCCGTATTTCGACAGGATGTAGAAAAACAACAGAGATTCAAAACCTTCGGCAAGAAGGAGGGCTTCCACCTATTGAAAATATATACACACTTTTCACCATAAGATGCCTGACAAAATTGGAAACAACCCCTCATCATTTCTTATTATTATAAGCTAGAGCTAGCCGACTTGAGCCAAAAAAACACCCACTGATGTCAGCAATTATGGCCAGGACACAATACCCCATCAAACTAGAGCATGTTAAAACTAAAATAGTAAAAGATCCACCATGGATATCAATCACCCCAGAGGTTAAACTAGAATTCCTGCCCCAAAAAAAGGAACAAATTGAATCCCAAACTGCAATCCAACATTTTGGACAGCTCTTAAAAAAGGAATATGATAGATATAACCAACTATATGTTGATGGATCATTAAGTGAAGATGGATGTGGAAGTGGGTGCTTTCTAAGAGAGCACAGCCTATGCATTATGGAAAAACATAAGGCAGGGACCAGCATACTAACAGCCAAAGTAGCTGCAATCAATTTGGGGTTAGAGACCCTAATTAAACTGAAACAGAGCAATAAACATATAGTAGTATTCTCTGACTCCAAATCTGCTTACATCATAGACTTACATGAAACTAAAGAAAACCTTAGCAACCTTGGAAGATTAGGCTGTGATATAAAATTTCAATATATACCTAGTCACCTGGGTATAGAAGGAAATAAAAAAGCAGACAATATAGCAAAGCAAGGAGCAAAAAGCCCAATGGAACCAGTGAAACCTCTAACTATAAGGGACATAACTAGATTGCAACTGAAAACACTACCCAAATTAAAGCCATCAAATCTATCCCCCTCTCCAAACCAGGATGCAATCAGTCTGGTTTCATTGCCTGAGTACAAATAATGCTAACTTCAACCACCATTCTTTCTCATAGGCCTATAAAATTAAGCAGCCAAATGGAGAAGTTGCCAGTAGTCCATTTTGCAGGTACTGTAATATCAAAGAAGAAACTCCAGAGCACATGTTACTGAAATGTAAAATGCTGGAAAGAAAACAAGCGAATCTCCTCAATTTGAAAATTAAATTAGGACTGAATTCAGACCCACTGGCAGATGTAAAAACTTTGACCCAATCTTCAAAAAGAGATTTTTTCATACATGCTTTCAAACTGTTAATGGATCTAAACCTACAACACCATATATAGCAATCAATTTATGCTGACTTATTGAGTAAACCCTAATAAGATTATGCCACATTTTTACCTAATTAGCTAATCTACATGTTTACATATTCATCCATATTTCAAATATTTATAAGCAGTGTTTACAATTATGTTGTTTATTTTAATAGTAATGTAATTTTTGGGACTAGTGAATTTACATAAAAAGGCAACATCCTGTTCAGCCTCAAGTGAATTGTCCCAAGAAGAAGGATATAAATTTATCCTGAGAAAATAAGAAATAAAGAGTCTATTCAGACTCTTTATCAAGCCTTGAGTTGCTGGCCTCAGTCCTCAGTATAAGTTGGACATTGACACTTATCATTGTCTTAGTATTATAGATAATCTTGCTTCAAGTGGCATTAGATCTCATCTCCAGTATATTCCTAGCTACTCTGGTACAAGTGGTAATCATCAGGTTGATGAAATAGTAAAAAATGCTATAAATATTGACCAGCCAAGTGGGAGACCAATCCCCATTAGAGATATTTACCAATGGAGACTATCGGATATTACATTTAATAAGAATAATCCTGTCCTTTCCCCCTTTCCCAATAAGTATTTTTCTAAAATTTATCATAAAATTCATTCTGGAACAAATGGACTAAACTTTCTTGCATTCTCATACCAGTTTCCTGATTTAAGTGGTTCAGTTCCCCTGTCCCCTCTTTGCAGGTATTGTAATATGAATAATAAAACAATTGACCACTGCCTATTTGAATGTAATATGCTGACGTCTGCAAAACATACCCTGCTTTGTAAACTGTTAAAATGCTTCAAACACCACAAAATCTCACTCTCAGCCAAGAGCCTAGCCAACTATACCTGCACACAGAGCATAGAAATCAACATCTATGATCATATATTTGAACTCCTTGAGTCGAAACATCTACTGAAAGATATCTGAGAACATCTAATAAATAAGAGGCAATCAAGCCCGTAGCTCTTTAGCCCACAGAGTGAAGCAAAAGGAAAAGGGCTAAATAGTATTACTGAAAAGCCCGCCTGCTGTGAAATAGAAGAAGAAGAAATATTCAAAGATTGGGATACATTGTCAACCCAATCAAAAAAGAAGAGGGGTTAATGATCTGATGTTCAGGACGCATGCCTTGCTTCACTACAGTTGACTGTGTACCTGACAAGTTTTTATCTTAAATTATGGGGAAAAAGTAGCAAGACCCTACGCTTCCCTTGTTTTGCCCTTTTTAAAAAGTCAAAGTAGTTTTCTCTCCCCCCCCCCTCCTTGGAAGGATAAAAACCAAAACCATGGAGAAGCATCAGCCACATTCAAAGCCACCATGATACCGAAGGATAGAGTCAAAGTGTTTTCAGCTGAAGAAGAAGAAAAAAAAACAAAAAAAATGTTCAACTGGTCTTCTAGCTACAGGGCATTTTTAAAACTGCAATTTTACCCTATATTTCTGAGGGTATACCTTATTTTACCAATTTTACAGACTAGTTTTTATTTTACCATAGTTTTACAACAGTCCACCAAATCAGGTGATATTCTTCACTGATATCTTTTGACTCACTTCTGACTAGGCACATTTTGATAAGTCCAGTCACAACTATATTAAAGCATTTAAGAGAAGGCATTAATTTTGCTCTGGAGAAGTTGAGTGTAAGAATGTTCCAGATGGCAACACAAAGTCTATCTTGGTCAAGAACTTTCATTTGTTGGTCCTAAATTTGTCCAAGGACATGCTGAGGTCATGGAAGGTAAAGGTCATCAGAGGCAGAATCATTGTTTTCGTTACATGAAGATTTCAGGTGGAGGGTTGCAGGACCAACCAACCTTAGGCTTAGGATCTCATTAAGGATAGGACTTTCCTAGATACTGAGAATCTCTGGAGTGAGGTTTTCTAAAAAAAAGTCAAAGCAAATTGACTTTTTTTAGGGGTCTCTGGGAAATACAGGACTCTACCCTTTGACTATTGGAAAAAATTACTTTATAAGCTTATATAGAATGGTACTATCCAATCTCCTTATAATTAAAAGCATTTTAGTCATCTAGTTGGAAAATTTGGCCCATCTGTATAGGATAAATCTATATTTGCCAACTAGTTGACAATAAATATTGCACCAGCAAAACTTTCATTTTCCAACTAGTTGACTAATAACTTCTCCCCAGCAAAACTTAATATTTCAACTAGTTGACTAATAACTTCTCCCCATCAACACTTAAATTTGTCAACTAGTTGACAATAAACTTTGCCCCTGCAAAAGTTTACTTTTCCATCTAGTTGACTAATGACTTTTCCCCAGAAAAACATAATTTTGCCAACTAGTTGACTAATAACTTCTCTCCAGCAAAACTTAATTTTGCCAACTAGATGGAAACAAACATTGCCCCAGAAAACAAGTCATTTTCCAACTAGTTGACTAATAACTTCTCCCCAGCAAAACTTTATTTTTCCAACTAGTTGCCTAATAACTTGTCCCCAGCAACACTTAATTTTGCCAAGTAGCTGAAAACAAACATTGCCCCAGAAAACAATTTATTTTCAAACTAGTAACTTCTCCCCTCCAAGGAAGTTCCAATTTCCTTTAAATCTTTTTTGATAACATCCTCTCACCTCAGACAAGGACAACCTGCTTTCCTTTTAGCCCTAGACAGTTGGCCAAAAAGGAAAATCTTTGGCAATTTGTCATCCTTCATCTGCAGAATGTGTCCTAGCCATCTTAACCTTTCTTTCATTATAGCCCTAGAAAGAAGGATTGAACAACATTTTTTGTAGAGCCTACTGTTTGAAATATGGTCAGTCAGCCAGGTACCCAGAACAATCTGTAGGCAATTTTATGGAAAATATCTAGCAAATTGTCATCCTCTTTTTGTAATTTTCTTTTAATTTTGGGATCATCAGGGAGGGAGGGTTGCTTTGCTGTCAGGATAACAACTAATATATTGAAAAAGAGCATGAAATAAGACCATTGTTATTTTATTAGCCTACCATGTTTTTTAAGAAGTCTAAAATTGCCAACTAGTTGACAATAAATGTTGCCCCAGCAAAACTTTCCTTTTCTAAGTAGTTGACTAATAGCTTCTTCCCAGCAAAACTTAAATTTGCAAACTAGTTGACAATAAATGTTGCCCTAGCAAAACTTTTATTTTCCAACTAGTTGACTAATAACTTCTCCTAAGCAACATGTAATTTTTTCCAACTAGTTGACTAATAACTTCTCCCCAGCAAAACTTAATTTTGCCAACTAGCTGGAAACAAACATTGCCCCATAAAACAATTAATTTTCCAACTAGTTGACTAGTAACTTCTCCCCAGCAACACTTTATTTTTCCAACTAGAAGAACTCACAGAAAAAAAACTAAAACTTATGACATAACAGTACATTTTCTGATAAATCTTCCTTTCCCCAAAAAAAGTAAAATTCTAAGTTAACTAAGTCAAAACTCTACTATTGCCCATTGTTTGGAGGAATACACCATAATTGGAGACCACAAAAAAATTAAAAAACTTTCAAAAGAGTTTAAAATAGGTACTTGTTTTTGTTACACAATATCAAAATGGATCTTGTTTAGTTGACCCCTTGCCTATCTGAAATGAGCTGTAAATTTTTCTGAAGAAAATTCCAGATTTTCTCTTTGGAAAATAAAAGTTTGGTAAAATTCTACTTTAGCTACTTTTGGCTATCTTTGAAAGGGGTTAAGTTTGGAAAATGAAACTTTCAGGGATGGGTCTACAGGCTAAAGTATGTCCTGGGAAGATATTTTGAAGTACAGATCTCCCCCTTTCTCCCTCTAGAGGGTCCTAAAATTGGCCTACATGAAAGGTCTACACCTATTGAAAATTTGACAAAATAATATTTTACCTTAATTTTCAGTTATCAGTTTCCTTTTCTCTGGCTTTAGTTCTGAAAATGCAATTCCTGTTATTTGAGTAGAACTTTAAGCCATATTAATGTTTTTGTTTTCAAAATTTAGGAAATGTATTTGCTTATCTTTAAAACCTTATAAATTGGGATTGAGTAAAGTTGTGAAGCTGAAAATAATTTTGCTGTACTTCATTTCAGCAGAGGATCTATTCTGCAAGGTTTCATTTTTCAGTTTTACAACACAAAGATTTTTAAAGGTCACCAAAAGTCAGGACTCTAGAGGAAGAAGGAGTGAACATAGGTTCTTCAAGATACCTTCCCAGCACATACTTTAGTTTGTAGACCCATTCCTGAAAGTTTCATTTTCCTAACCTAACCTCTTTCTGAGATAGCAAAAAGTAGCTAAATTAGAATTTTACCAAACTGCCTGTTTTGACCATCTAAAACAGGCACAGTGGCATGCTACTCACATATAAATATGTTGACCAACCCCAAAATAAGCCCTACTCAGTTACCTTAAGAAAGACATATAGAAGGTCATTCTAAGAAGCTTTGTAGGTAAGTTCTACAAAATCATATTATTGAGTTAGGAATAAAGTGAATACACCATTTGATGCCTTTTTTTATGCTGATTATAAATATAATAAGCATTTCTATTGTAAATTAATTACCGCCCCCCCCCCCGATACTGGCGAGAACACCCCGAACCCTGAAGTTGCATATTTAGGGGGGGGGGGCTGAAATTCATTTCCGATAGAAATGCTTATTATATTTGTAATTAGCATAAAAAAGGCATTGAACAGTGGATTCACTTTTGTCCTAACTCAATAAAATGATTTCGTAGAACTTTACCACTTTGTAAGCAAAAGAATTTAACTACAGAATCAGACAAGACTTTTTTTAGCCCAAGGGTCATCAATGATTTGAACTTTCTAAGTAAGGAGGCCATGTCTTCAACATCAACAAAGAATGGGAGGCCAAACCTTCAAGATATGGCTAGAGCTGCCTATCATTTGTGTCTCATAAATAGTCAGCATGTATATAAAGGAGTTGGGCTAGGATGCTGATACTGCTTGTCATATCCATAGGCTACTCTATCAGAAATTGATGTTGTTCAGTGGTGTCTAGTCTACATCACAGAAGAATGGTCCCCTGGATCATATTTATCTGTGGTTACCATTACCATTTTTAAAGGTCATCAAAGGTCAAGACCCTCTAGAGAGAGAAGGAGTGGATGTAGGTAGGCCTATGCTAGCCTACTTCAAAATACCTTCTCAGGACATACTTTAGCCTGTAGACCCATCCCTGAAAGTTTCATTTTCATAATCTAACCCATTTCCAAGATAGCCAAAAGTAGCTAAAGTACTATAGGGCCTAATTTTGGGAAATGTTTCTTGTCAACTAGTTCGCAAATACAAATTTCTCCTATAGAGATGGGCAAAATTTTCTAACTAGATGGCAAAAATATTTTTAATTATAAGGAGATTGGATAGTACCATTTTATATAAGCTTATAAACTAATTTTTTCCAATAATAAAACAGTGGATATCCAGGAAATGCTGATTATAAAATCAAATATATTCTTTTTCATTCACAGGAGGTCTCCTTCACAGGAGGAATCCTAGCACATATCAAATATTTTAGGCATGAAAATATTTCTGATGCTGGGAGGAACAACTCATGGGCAAATCTATTAGCCTAGGCCTATTTGGTTAGGCTATAATATTACCTTGGTTATTTCAAAACGATCCCCACATGGACAAGGATAATAATAAGTCTCAGTATCAGAATCGTATTCAAAATCTTCAATTTCAACTTCGTCGTGGTATACTGACATTAATTTAGCTATTAAAATGGTAATTCTAGCTTTTACAAAAATGTTAACCCATGCGTTTATGTTGTGAAAGTGAAATAGGCTTGCAGTGTGGCCAGATCGTGAACAAAAAAGTAAGCCGCAGCCTTTGAAAAACAAGCCAAAAATAAGCCAGACAATTTTTTGCCCAAAATTTAAATTTACTTTTAAAGGTTTCCAAGTTTTGACGTCCGTTTTATAGAAATACTCACCACTATTCAAGTCCTTTGATCCTACTGGCATTATCCACCTTTCAATTCGTTCCCTGGTTTGCGCAAGTTCAGTTCCAGTGTAGAGATTATTTTGAGGCTGCATTTAGTAGAATTGCGATAAACCGCTACCCCATGTAAAACTCTAGAGACTTTACAGAAATTCCAGCGCGCTATGTTCAGAAAATGCTCGACCATGCTTACTTTCCTGTCCAACAGTTCGGGGAAAATTATTGACGAGGACGCCCACCGGCTCGATTTCTCCTGTGTTAGTTCGAGCACTGTCCGTGTGTGAGCCGCAATTTCTGTACCCCATATTTTCACTGAGTCGGACCTCAGATTACTATAATGATACCCTGTGACCCAATGCGGCACAACTTACAATGTCTGCCCCAGGCCCAGGGGGGTAGTGAGAACACCTGAATTTTTGCTATCTGACTTTTGAGCAATTTTTAACTTAATGGCTATCTCAAAATTTTTATTGGATGTACTTGGGGAAAAAGAGCATGGGGGGGGGGCTAGTTGCCCTCCAATCTCTTTTTACTCTAAAAAACTGAACTAGAACTTTCAATTTCCAATCAAATGAGCCATCTCTGAAGTTTTTACAAGCATCCCTTCAATAAGAGCCATATATTCCCCAGGCCATAGCTTACAACACCTGCCCCGGGGTCTTGGGGGGCTCTGTTGACCCTGGAATTTTTGTTATATAATATTTTAACTATTTTAAAAAAAAGCTATCTCAAAGTTCTTGTAGGTTGGGTTTGAGGAAAAAAGGGAATGGAGGGGAGGGGGGACTATGTGCCCTCCAATCCCTTTTGACTCTTAAAACTGAACTAGAACTTTGAATTTCCAATTAAATGAGCCCTCTTTGAAGTGAATATGAGCATCCCTTCCATAAGACTCATATGCCCCCAGGGCACAACTTACAATGCCTGCCCTGGGCCCTGGGGGGTTGTGTTGGCACCAGAATTTTTGTTATATGATCTTTGAACATTTTTATTGGATACATTTAAAATTTTTATTGGATGCATCAGGAAAAAAAGAGGTTGGGGGGGGAGCTGGCTACCCTCCAATATCTTGTGATGCTTGAAAAGTGAACTAGAACTTTCAATTTCCAATCAAATGAGCCCTCTCTGAAGTTTATATGAGTATTCCTTCCATTGGGCCTAATGCCAAAAACCTCCCCCCCCCCCCCTTGAAAAAATTCATACATCTTTCTCAATAGCAAATAAGTTATATAAACAATGGACAAATGTAATAACTTAAATACCTTTCTCCAGGTGTTTTGTGGGGTCAAGTTAAACTTGTAGTTATGTTATTCCGACTGATTAAATCTTTTAAAAATTAATATTTTCCTGGTTAATTTTTATTATAAGCCCACCCAGCATGAGCAGTCTGGAGGAGAGTATGGAGGAGTTGAATTCGAATTTACTTGGGGATCAATCACCCCAGGGTTAAACTAGAATTCCTCCCCTCAAAATAGGAACAAATTGAATCCCAAACTGCAATCCATGATTTCAAACAGCTCTTAAAAAAGGAATTTAATGGATATGCCCAAGTATATGTTGATTGATCTTTAAGTGAAGAGGGATGTGGAAGTGGATGCTTTTTAAAAGAGCTCAGCCTATGCATTGTGAAAAAACACAAGGCAGGGACCAGCACACTAACAGCTGAAGTAGCTGCAATCAATTTGTGCTTAGAGACCCTAATTAAACTGAAACAGAGCAATTAACACATAGTAATATTCTCTGACTCTAAATCTGCTCTCTATATCCTATGAAACACTAACTTTGAAACACTGTGCATAGGCCTACATCAAACCAAAGAAAACCTAAGCAGCCTTGAAAGATTAGGCTTTGTTACTAAATTTCAATATATACCTAGTCATCTAGGTAAAGAAGGAAATGAAAAAGCAGACAACATAGAAAAGCAGGAAGCAAAAAGCCAAATGGAACCAGTGAAATCTCTAGCTATAAGGGATACAACTAGATTATGACTAAAAACATTGCTTGAATTAAAGCCACCAAATTTATCCCCCTTTCCGACCAGTATACAATCAGTCTGGTTCAACTGCCCATGTTCAAATACAGCTAACTTCAACCACCACTCTCCTTCATACAAAATAAAGCAGCCAAATGGAGAAGTTGCCAATAGCCCATTTTGCAGGTACTGTAAAAACACAGAAGAAACCCCTGAGCATATACTGTTGAATTGTAAAATACTGGAAAGAAAACTGTCAATGGATCTAAATCTACAACACCCTATATAGTAGGTCAAAATACGCTGACTATATTGAATTAGATAAACCCTACTATGATGTTACCTCACATTATTAGCTAATACCTGATTTACATCTTTCCATATTCATCCACATTTTGAATATTAATAAGCAGTGTTTACAACAAGGCAGTTTACTATAACTAAAACATAATTTTTACAACAAGAGAAACTATGTAGTAAGGGATTATCTCATTCAGTAAAAATTGAATTCTCCCAAGAAGAAGTGTATGAACTTATCATGAGAAAAGAAGAACAAATTAAAGATTTGGATCTATTGTCAACCCAGCCCAGAAAGAAGAGGGGTCAATGATCAGATTTTCAGGACACTTGCATTGATTGTCTACAGTTGATTGATTAAATTTAATATAACAATGAACCTTGTTTATTTCAAAATCTGAAAGTGTTTTTTCTAAATAACAAAACTATAGGATAACTTCCATAGTTGCTGTCTGTTAGAGGTACTGTCTCATGTTTAATTATCAATGTTGTGGTCAAGATTTGTAGACTATTGGCCAAGATTGATAATTCTGAAAATTAGTTGTGGTCAATATTAAAGTCTCAGCTGCCAGGTAAAGGACATACTGCTTTCTAATCAGAGATACAGCTCAGATTAGGCACTGGCTAATCACTAGGAGTCTTACCCTATAGGCCGAGGCTACAGCAACAGTAACAAAGAAATCAGACATCAAAGCAAGGGTAACTCTTCTACTTATCCTGCTCCTGTACTTATATATCTCTTTCTGATATTTTCATTAGTATTATATGGTACTTTATTACATATTAGCTATTAGCCTATATTATATATAACTAATTTCTCTAGTATTTAACTATAGGCTAACACATTGGGAAAAATGAATAAAAGTGAGTCTGAAACAAGATTGATTGCTTCAGGTTTGCTTATGTCACAAGCTGATGCTCATCAATGCTAAAAATGGGGGTGCACACCAGTCATGTACACCAGCTATTTTTCTGTGGCATGTACCCAATTTGCTGGTAGCCAATGCATTGAGGTACACACCTCAATGGATTGGGAACCCCCCCATACCAGGTAGGGATTAATTGTTTTATGTACAACCATCAACATATAATGTACTCCTTCACCACTGTAGCAGTATACCACAGGATCTGTACCTCAGAATTTGATACCTACATCTAACCAAGTGTACTACTCCATATATAGCATAGCAGGACCTACTCTATATATAGCGTAGTAGGACCTATGCCATGTTTAATGTAGTACTGATTGTGTGGTGTAGCACTCAAATTCTTAGGTACAGATCCTGTGGTGTATATTGCAGTGGTGAAGTAGTACATTATGTTGATGGTAGTACATAAAACAATTAATATCCCCAACTGCCCCATAATGATTTTCACTTTTGCATGTATTCTGAGAAAACCAATGACCAATTTGCTTCTTCCTTTGAGCATATTTAAACTGAAGTGATGCAAAGAAAACCTCAAATATAAATAAATATATTTTCTCAGAATAGGCCTAGACAAAAAGTGAAAACGGGTATGGGGGTACCCAATATATTGTGGGCAGTACCCAATGCATTGGGGTGTGTACCCAGTCGGCTAGGCTGTGTACCCAATCTGTTTTTACAGAGATACAAACCACAGAAAATAGCCAGAGTGTACATGACGACTCCTGGACGACTCGCATGAACTAAACAGTTAAATAGGATCTGTAGAGGTTACAGATATGTCTGTTATCAGTTTGATTCCTGGCATTATTCTATACTAATAAGTAACCGCTAATATACTGTACCTTCAGCTGTAGTTCAACACCATGACTTAATGGCTAATGCTTTTTATGCTGTTGTTACGAAGCCACGTGTCTCTTAGGATTTGAAAACTTCACCGCAGTGCCGCGGTTAGATTCGTATTTTGACCACAGAGTTAAAACGTGATTTTGACCTTTCGTGAGCATTCGTTCGTTCGTTCGTTCGAGAATCGGATGAATTGCCAAAAAATATAAATTATTCCTGAAAAAGTAAATCACGCCAAGAAATAAGCCAGCTCAAAATAAAAATAGCCAAGTTTTAAGCCACAGGGCAGTTCCAAAAATTTTCACGCCAGTCGCCAACAAAATAAGCCAGTTTGGCGTAAAATAAGCCAATCTGGCCACACTGTAGGCTTGCTACAAAGAATGAAAACCTTATTAGCCACAGTTGACGCAAGGTTGAGACACTACGCAATTGGCCAGCAACGGCACCACAAAAGGAATATTTTATACTTTTATACTGTGCTACTGGTTGTGCTGGTCTTCACTGCTATCTTCTCCAAAGTGATATTGGTAAACATGGAGATAATTTCATTACTGAGCTACAAATTTGGTGAGCATAATGCTCGATGCCTTTTTTATGTTCCTTCCGAATAGAATAATCGTTTTACTCGGAAATTCAATTTTAAGCCCTTTACGAACCCTTGAAGACAATACATTTTTCTCTTATTTTTGGCTGTAGAAAAGGATTTAAAACAACTAATCTTACTTCATAATATGCAGAATAATTGTAGTTTACATATTTCAACTGCAGCTCCACTATACTTTGAACCCCCCCCCCCCCTATTGTTCGAACACATTGCCCAAACTTTATATTTCCGATGTGTTTTGTCGCTCTTGATTTCGACACAGTCGATTCAATTGACTGGTACACGCGTTGAAACAAGAGAAACGCTAATGACTTAAAATAAACGCGGCATTTGTTAAAAGATTTATAAATTGAATGTTCAATTGGATTATGATTAATCAATGCCTGTGGGTTACATAACTTTAACAAAATGGAACTATAATCATAAAATAAGCTTTCAACCGATATTTGAACCGTTTTCTATAGCAACAAAAACGAAAAAGGCTACCGTCGTTATAGTTCTACGAAGAGCTCAAATATTTAATTTTCGAACAAACTACTACTACTGCTAGTAACTCATTGCAGCACCAGGTCACTTGAGGCCAACACAGGTACGCACGCTCCTCCTCCGTCCCAATTTATTCAAAGTCGCCCTCCCAGGAAGTTCCCATTTCCCTGAAATATTTCTTTACAATATCCTCCCATCCCCACCGCGGACGACTTGCTTTCCGTTTAGCCCTGCACGGTTGGTCAAAAAGGACAATCTTTGGCAGTCTGTCGTCCTTCATCCGCAGAACGTGTCCTAGCCGTCTCAAACTTTCTCTCATTATAGCCCAAGAAAGTGGGATTGAACCACACTTTTCGTACAGCCTACTGTTCAAATGAGGTCAGTCACTCAGGTACCCAAAACAATCCGTATGTAATTTCTCTGGAAAACATCTAGCAAATCTTCTTACGTTTTTTGGAGTGCTCATGCTTTAGAAGCATATTTGACCATTATCATCACTGTAAGTTCCAATGTTGAAATTTTGCTCCACAGACTTATCTTCCAAATCTTACAAACTTTTTTCAACTGTGAAAAAAAACTGGGCCTTGACTATTTTAATTTTAACATCTTCACAGCTCCAACCGTATTTACTAAAAATACTACAACGGTAAGTAAAGTTGTCCATTTGTTCGATCTTTTCGTTACCCAAAGTCACCCATTTCATCTTCTCTTATCCCTAGCATTAGTGACTTAGTCTTATTAACAATAATTTTCAAGCTTATTCGCAAAACCTCTAAAAGTTCATTAATTTTACTCGAATTTTCATCTAGGATGCTTAAATCACCAGCATAATCTAAGTACAGGAAAGTTTTTTCTTTCCCATTTGACTATGTGTTCTCCCATAGCCTTTCCTGTGCTCCTTAAGACAAAGTCCATCAAATTGATCCATATAATTGTTGATAGAACACAACCCTGCTTAACTCTTGATTTAATACAAAATCAGCTACTAACCTCATTTTCTACTTTAACTGCAGCAGTGTTGTTCTTATACATAGCACTAGTCACTTTGATAAATTTGTCTGGCATACAATAAAAGGATAAGACCTTTACTAAATCTCTCCTATCATCTGAATCGAACACTTCCTCATAATTTATAAAACTGAGGACTAAAGATTGTTAATGACTCAGGTACTTCTCGAGTATTAACCTAAGAGTGAAAATTTGGTCAACACATCCTCTATCCTTTCTAAAACCGCACGGTTCTTCTGTTAAAACTTTGTCTACAGCATCTCTAAGTGTAAAAAGTATAATCATACTAATTAATTTTCAACCTTCAGGAACCAGGCTAATAATTCTAAAATTATCACACTCACTCTTATCATCTTTCTTATATAGGGGTTTAATCAGGGTTTTCCTAAAATCTCTAGGTAATCTCCCTTTTTCAAAAATCATATTCATGATCTTCAGTAGCTTATTTCTAACCTCATAGCGAGTATAGTTAAGAAGTTCATCAACCAAACTATCAGCACCAGAGGCCTTACTTTTTTTCAATCCTTTTAGTACTCTCACTAATTCTTCCTTCACATAAAAGAAGTAAAAAACTTTTTTTATTTTTCTCTAAACTTATTCAGTAGCTCTATCCCCGTTTAGCACATTCTCAAAATGTTTTGCCCATCACTCTTTAACTCTTTCCTTGTCACTAAATTGTGGTACGATTATTGTATTCGGAAAGAGCATAAAAAGGCTTCGAGTGGTATATTTGCGTAATTTAACGCTCAATGATGGAAATATCTCGAAATTTACCGTAATATTGACGCCCCATGTCAAATAAAAATTTAGTTTTCCGTTCTAGGTGAGAGCGAATTAATGCTGGAATGATTAAATATTAATTTTTTATTATTTTTTTCGAATATATTTAACTAGCATCTTTATTGTATTAACTTCCGCAGAATCACTATCAAATTGGGAAAATCCAGGTAAATGGCCAACTTTTGTTAAGAATTAATGAGCATTGAGGCATTGACACTTATATTTTGATGTTTTACTCATCAGCCATTAAATTTACTCATATTTTAATAACAATTATAATGCGTATTAAGGTATTAGTTAATAAACCGTTCGCTGCTGGCAGTTAATTCGTTTTAAATTTGAAGTAAATACATATTAAGCCAAAATTTCTACCGGGAACCTGCAATCTTATTATGCCGGTTTCACATTGGCTAAGTAGGGCTTCCGCACTGGTTCACGTAATGTCATCAAGCCCCATAAGCAAGGCCGTACCCACCCGAAATGGGAGGGGGTAGGGGGGTTCGGACCCAACCCGAAATTTTGTTTTGACTCGTAAAAACGTAACAAAAATAGATATAAAAAAATTAAGCGTTTTTTGAGGTTTTTTCGTGCACCCCCCCCCCCAAAAAAAAAAAAAAATCTTTGAGTAAAACCCCCTCCAAACAAATCTTGGGTACAGCCTTGCCCATAAGCTCATTAGCGTAAGTCACTTGAGTTTCGTAACGTCAGCCAAGCACAAAAATAAAAAAAAATATTTCAACTTAAGATGTGTTACGTAAGCAACATAGAAATGAAAATATTTTTGTATAATCTGAATTGAACAAAGATGGTATAGATAATTTAATAATAGAGTTCGTGAGGACAATGCTCATCTAGCCTAGCCTATCTAGGCTCTTACCAGCGTAGATTACTCCATTTTCTCAAGTTTTGTTCCTCTTCATCCTGAAAAATAGCCGACAAAACCAAGTCTTCATCACAGCTTGAGTTAGAACAAAAAAGTCGGACTCCATTTCTTTCTCCAGAGTCTTCCTGTGTTTTAGATTACAATATGCTATAGAAAATGTTTCTTCATTCTTGTTTTGTATATATTGCCATATATCGAATAACATGCATGTGAAAGAAAGCATGCGATACTTTCTTTCGTTTTAGCACTTCGAGAGAAATAATGTACTATCATTGGTGGCGGTAATTGGGGTGAGCAGGGCAAGTTATTCCCCCCCCCCCGGCGATAAAATGTCTAAGCGAAACTGGCATTAGATATCAAACTCGTTCTTTTCAAAGTTGCAGACAACATGGAGAGCTAATTAATAGATTTTAGAGCTATTGAAAGTGTCAATAACGTTAATAGTGGTCTGAGAGTCACGCAGCTTTGATCTTTTCTCTTTAACTACACTTTAGTTTCACTCAAAGTACCAAATCGTGATATTCCACGAGAAAATGTTTTCGAGCTTACACCAAGTGTTTTTTATTTAACTTCTGACGGCAGCATGAAATTGATTGCTAATCTTATTTCAAAAACGGTTTTACTCCTTATTTGGCTTTCTTGAGAAGGGGTTGAGGTAAAGTTTTCCTGGGATTGCTAGGTACTTCTGCTTTTTCAAAAATCATATTTATAATCTAAAATGTTCTGACTTCGTAACCGCTATATTTCAAAAACTCATTTACGTACTACCTGCTTCCGAGGTTTTATTTTTTTAATCTTTCTAGTATTTGTTTTAACTTTTCTTCGCAAAAAAAAATCTTCCTTCACTTCCAAATTGTCACAAGCTTTTTCATTCTTTTCTGTTTCATTTCCTGTAACTTTATCACGGTTTTACGCATTCAAAAAATGTTCTGTTCATATCTCTTTAACACTTTCCTTATCACTAAATGAAATATCATTTCCATCTTTAACTGGGACATGTCCAGGTTGATTACTACCTCTCAATTTCTTAAATGCTAATATCGTATTTTATTATTAAATCGTCTGGTAACATCTTCCAGATCTTCGGGCGGAACCAAGAAGCATTTCTCAGGCAGTCCGAAAATGAAAAAGAACAGGAAGGCTTCTCAGATCCCTTCCCAAGTCATCAACTTCTGTGAAGCATGCTGTAATCCGTAAAAATCAAACAGCTGAAAAAGAAAAAACAATCCAAGCTACTAAGCAACAAAAACGAAAATTTTCAGATAGTATCTAAACCTACACCAAGAAAAAGATCAAAATGTTCACCAAACACATAGCAAAGTACTGAAGAAAACGTAAAAAACAGATCCTCTCTCAGTTTTGACAAGGAAAACTAATGGAGAGCCGTTTAAACAAGAAGAGATCCTAAATTTAAGGAAATTAATATTTTCGGCTGCAAAAGCTAATTTCGATGTGTGTCTTCTTAGATCATGTATGGCTGGAATTTATTTTCAAAATGAAAATTTTGCAAAATTTTTGAATCAACATGTTATCTTTTACAGGTACCACAGTCGAATGTAAAATTGTAATAAAAAAGGTCCTCCACAAATATGTGGTATATGGACTTGACCTGAATCTTTCTAATGAAGAAACTCCGCTTGAGCTAGTAGATGCATTAGGACGGCTAGTAGAACCAGCAACTGTAACTAGACAGTGACAAAAGAAGGATGGTGATTTAGTGGCCAGTAAATCTGTCCTGATAAGCAGCCAAAATGAGATAAAAGTTGCTTTGTTTCTGTACGGCCAAAAAGTTTTGTTCAAACAATACAAACCAAAACCATTCCAGTGCAATATTTGTCTGATGCACGGCCATACCAAATATAACTGCAAGCAAACGATTCCTGCAGCACGAGAACCATACTGCAAAAATTGTAAAACATATGGATTCAGTTACCTGAATTACCTAATGCATTCAGTTACCTGAATGCATTCAACGGAGTAAGAGCTCTTCGCGCCAGGACCTATTACAAGTGAATGAATTGGTCTAGTTGAACAGTTAATATTAACCGTGATAAATTAGTCTGATGTGAGCTGAACTTATGAACTTTGATATTTGAATTTGGATAAGTTTCTAAAGGATGGGAAAGAGAAAGAAGAAAATGGAAGAATCTCTAAACTTGTCTGCGTCTACGGCAACGAGTCAAGGTGATGAAGTTTCTATAAAGGCTTTAGCGGGAAGTATCAGTTTGATTTTAGAAACAGTTAAAGGAAATACTGCCACCTTAGAATCATTAAAATCTAACATCAAAGCAATTGAAGATAATGTAAAAAAAATTGGAAGAAATTGTTTCTGAATCGAGTAAAGAATTAGCGAAGCTGATACCGCGTGTTAAGAATGTTGAATTAGAGATGGCAGGCTTCAAAAATGAAATATCTGTGTTGGCGGAGGAAAATATAGCGCTTAAATCACATATCGACAATATGTCGCTTACTCTGATGAAATTGGAAAGTAATGAAAAGGATAAACATTTAGTGATGTGGAATGTGAAAGTTCAATATGAAATAAGAGCACAGGAATTACTGTCTAAAGTTGTTACTGAAGGCCTTAATCTCCCAGCCCCAAACCCAGTTAAGTTGGTGGATTTCAGGGAAAATGCCAAATTCTTGAAATTTGAATTGCCATCGAGGTTAATCAGGAATGATATTTTGAAGAACGCCAAGAAACGGATAAACAAAAAAAATTGGAGGATTCGAGAAAATATACCTGACGGATGATGCGCCGAAGTCTGTTCGTGAAGTTCGAAAGAGGTTGCTTCATGTGAAATTAAAATTGCACGATTTTGGAATTGACTCTTGGTCGTCGAAAGGTGTACCCCCCTGCCTAGTTATCAAGCGGCGAGATGGAACGAGTGAACGACTAACAGTTAGTGAAGGTTTCGCTCTAATTACTGACCTTGAAAGGAAACATGGTGGTCGAATCGCAAATATGGATACATGATTTTTTTTTTAAGATTAATTGTCTTGATATGATAGCGGATTAGCTTTGTTAAATAATGTGAGTATGAGTGTTCGATATTTATTTGGGTGGAAATAAAAAATCTGGTGGGTTCTGTGCGGTTTGATGTATTTGGGTGATATTACTATGATTAAGAATTTATTTAGTGTGAGTTTTAGTGTTTGTATTTTTTTGTGGGAGAGGCATGGGGTTTACTCTTTGGCGTGAGATCAGTACATGATAATGGTTAGTCAAGTTCACGACATCTCTACATCTAGGCTGGAAGAATTTGAAAGAAATTCAGTTCAGTTTAGTTATTTTTTCTACACGCCCCTAGCACTTGATAAAAAGGAAATTTTAAACTCTTTTTTAGTTCTCCCTAATAAATACTTGTTTTCTCATGAAATAGTTCACAAAAACCCAAACATGCAGAGGATATCTGTTCGGAAATGTCGTGGATGGAGGAGCGGGCAAGATGCAATTAAAACATTTTTATTTGAATCTGGTACGGATATTTTTGGAGTTTGTGAAACATTTTTCGATGAAATTTCGGCAAAAAAAATTAATATTAGTAATTTCCATTTTTTTCACGTAAGTAGAACTCAGCAAAAGCAAGGTGCTTTAGTAATACTGGTTAAAATTATATTCCGGCACGACTGAAAGAAGAATTTTTATATTTGAATACGGAGATGATTTTCGAGATGATGACCAAATAATGATAATCTTTTAATTGCTGTAATTTATCGTCCTCCCTCATCAAATAAGGCAGATTTTATTGATAAACTTGAAAATATGTTAAGTGTGATATCAAATCTTCGAACGCCATTTTTAATCCTTGGGGACTTCAATATTGATTTAATGGGATGTGTCCCATCTAGGCAGCAAGGAATCGACCGACATGTCCTTCAGTTTTTGGAATGTAACCTTTCTCATGGTATGAACTCAGTATGTTTTATTCCGACGCGTATAACAAATTCTTCTTTTTCTCTGATTGATGATATTTTTGCACCTTATCCATGTGAGACTACATTCGTGGTTATGGAGAATACATCTGACCATTGTATTTTAATGTCTGACTTCAAAGCGCAAAAGATAGTCAATAAAGAAAATCATATGAAGAGGAGAAACATTTCACAAGTAAATATGAATGAATTGAAATCTAATCTTAGCGATGTAGGATGGAGTTAAGTTATTAATGAGAATGACCCCAACATATCTTTAGATATATTTTATCGAATTTTGAATGAAAAACTGGACCTTCATTGCCCATTTAAAACTACGCGCCGGAAAAGAACCTCACCCAAACAACCTTGGATAAGTCAATCACTTCTAAAATCTATCAAGGAAAAAATAGACTGTATAAGATAAAAATGAAATACCCCTCAGCTCATAATGTACAGCGATTCAAAAATTATAAAAATTTGCTAGTTAAAACTCTCAGAACAAGTGAAAAAATGTATTATGAAAATGGATTTAAAAAATCTGATTCACCTCGGACTACATGGAAATTAGTTAAGGAAAAAATTGGAAACAATATTAAAAATCCACACCCTGAAGTGATCATAAATGAAAATGGTGTTGAGTTGAAGGGGAAGGATGTTCTTGCAGAATATTTTTGTCATTATTTTTCTCATATTAGTTCTACCGTTGAACTGGAATCCCCTGAATCTCCATCTCATCCATATAAAGAATATCTCCCGCCATCCGAAAATTCCAGTATGTTCCTGCCCCCTGTCACTCTCGATGAGTTCCAGAAAGTAATTATAAATCTAAAGAGTGGTAATTCTCTAGGTCTTGATGGGCTCTCCACAAATATTCTGAAAGAACTTGCACGTGAAATTAACTTCCCGTTGCTTCATATTTTAAATGCGTCGATGTCATCAGGGATCTTTCCAGAAGTATCGAAATCTGCAAGAGCTATTCCAATTCATAAGAAAGGTGATAAGACAGATAAAGGTAACTATCGCCCAATAACTATTCTTTCCCCTATATCTAAGGCTATTGAAAAAAATTTTCAAAAAAGAATTGTCTCGTATTTTGATAAAAGGAAATTATTTACTAAAAATCAGTTTGGATTCAGGGCGGGTCATTCTACTGAACAAGATATTGCAGCGCTAATTTTGGAGAATAATGATTCATTAAATGATGAAAATCATGTATCTACTCTTTTCTATGATATAAAAAAGGCATTTGATACGCTAAACCATGAAATTTTATTGGAGAAAATTAATAATGCAGGTATTAGAGGTAAAGGCTTAGATCTAATAAAATCTTACTTGCATGGTCGAAAAATTCAGGTAGAAGTAAATGGGCACCTGTCAAGCCATTTTGTTATTGATGATGTTGGAGTCCCCAGGGATCAGTATTAGGGCCATTACTATTTTTGATTTATATAAATGACCTCTTGAGGTGTTTACCCCAAGATAGTAGTTTAGCGGTAATTTTTGCAGATGATACGGCGGTGACAGTAAAAGCTAAAACCCCATCTTTGTCGGCTGAGAAAATGGTGACAGCAATGAATTCTTTGAATAAATGGTTTGCATGTAACTACCTGGCTCCGAACTTTTCTAAAACTGAATTCATGATTTTTCGGCGGTCACAGCGGGCAGTAGATAAAATTACCATAGAAGAGTTAATTGTAAATCAATGTAGGATAAAAAGAGTGTATTCATTTCGTTACCTTGGGATTATTCTTGATGAGCTTTTATCTTTTCGTAAGCATTCTGATTATTTGAGATAGAAACTTGCCCATAACTTAGGTTGTCTTCATAGAATGAAACATGTACTTCCTTTTTCCATCCTTAAAATTTTATATCATTCTCTAATTGGATCATATTTTAAATATTGCCCTGTAATATACCTCAACACATTTATGGTTCATCTCCAACCTCTTCATATAATTCAAAATAAGGCAGTTAGAATCCTGGGTACTTTTGTTCATCGCCCAGTGAGGCTTCAAAATCTTTCAGAAACCCAAACTTTATATCTTTTTCTCAATATACTTAATCTCAAACAACTGAAAGACCTGCATACAGCAATGTGGTATTATGATATCCAATCTTCGGCAAATTATTTCCATGATCTGGGCATAATTGAGACTCCCATTTCTTCTTCCCACCACATCCGCTCCAAGAAGTATCGCCTTCCCCCAATTAAATCTGAAAGAGCTAGATTCTCAATCAGATACCAGATCCCTCATATTGCAAATAAATTTAATTTAATAGATGTGTCCCCAAGATTCAAGAGCCGATTTTCTTTGAAAAAACATATTTCAAAAATTATTCTTTGCCTGGATGTTGGGATTCGTGAATTCGGATTTTAGTATGAAATTTGTTGTGGTGTTCTCGCGCTGGGGTGGCCTCCTCTGTTATCTCCTACCATGTGTGTCTGTTTTTTTTTTAATTATTGATATGCTTTATTTGTTATTTCGGCAATTTTTTTTTATGTTTTTGGCCGACACATCGAGCCCTGCTCCCCGTCGGTCAGTTTAGAAAACTATTTATTCATGTAATTTGTTTGTTAAATAAACTTATTATTATGGACAATCTTCCCTGCAAAAGCAAATGTGTCCTTCGTATCAGAAAAGAGCTGTTGTACGAAGCATGTTTTTTAAGCAAGTACCGTTTTGGAATTAAAAAAAGACGTGCAAAGATATCGCAATAATTTTATTTTTACATGAAAGCTTGTACCCTTATCTACTTTTCTACATAATTTTCGTGAATATTGAGGCACTTGTCGTAACGTGGCACCGGTTTTTGAATACCTCCTCATAAAATTCTGCCACCTGACTTGTTAACCACTATATCACACCTGTTTTGAATTTTATATTATCTTGAAGATTCAATTTAACACAATGCAATACAAGACACTACAAGAATATTGAGGAAACCAGTCACATATTGGTGAAACTATAAAGCGTCTGATTTCTCTGACCTTTTCTTCCACTTTCTGCACCAAATCTTCATTAAAGACTAAAGGACGTCCAATTCGTTCTTCATCATGCACATTTGTGCGGCCATCTTTAAATGCTCTCACCCATTTCCTTACCATTCCATCACTCATAATGTTTTGTCCGTAAACTTGACAGATCTCACGACAAATATGGATTGATTTTACGCCTTTAGCACTAAGAAATCAAATAACAGCCCGTACTTCAGATTCGGCGGGAATCACGATTGTCGGAGGCATCTTAAACACTCAGTAAACAACGTATACAATGAAGAATCAGACTGTAATGGCGTCAGTGCGTACACAAGAGATGTAGATAACCAACGCGCATGCACAGAACGCCAACCGTAGCGCTGCGGCTGCGGAATCACAAAACGGTACTTACTTAAAAAACATGCCTCGTAGTAAGGCTATCAGACCAAATGAGACTTCTATGCTCTGTGGTAGCACCAAGAATTCCCAATTCAGAATTAGCTCAAAGATTGACAACAACACCAGGTCACTACACAAAGAGAGTGTGAGTCAACCTCACAATAGAGATTTGGAAAGCAGCCTCACCAAAAACAGCAAATATATGGCATTACACCTCTACCATCAACACAACAAACACAAAGAAACTACACACAATCTTCTCAGCACCGACCACAGGCAGCCTCAGATTCAAGCGAGTTGTAAAAAATAGCAACTTATTTAACAGTTAGCCATCTGATTCCATCCAGTGGAGTAAACGCAGCAAATGAAGGCAATTATGACTAGGAAATATCACAAAATTTCTTGGCTCAACCACTTGGGCTTCTGCAACTGCTGAATTTCAGCTCCTGAAAAGTGCAATAGCCATCCCCGTTTTGTCCCAAAGAAGTGAAAACAAAGAGGCAGATGGAAAAGATTTGGGGAACTTAAAGAGAGTTAGCAAAGGGAAAAAAGCACCTCGCACCTAAACTAGTCGAAAACAGCAAGCAGATAGAGAAAGGGAAGACGATATCCTCTCCTTTGCAAGCGACAGTGATTCAATTGATATGGCAAATCTAGAAGGAAGTGATGGACTATAATACATTGAAAATCCTCCAATGGAATGTGATTTCCTTAAACTTGACTAAGCTTCTAGACTTAACAAATTGGCTAAGCACAAATATTGCTGACATTGTATGTCTGCAAGAAACAAATCTACATGAGCTAAAAGAGATAATCATTCTTGGTTTTAAAATATATAGAAAAGATAGGTCTTCCAACCACAAGGGCGGAGGTCTCGCTGTACTTGTCAAAAATGATCTCACTCTGCAGTGCCAATTAAACCGTATAATCACGATGTAGATGTGGTTGGGTCATTCTTCACCTAAAAAATGGTGACCACCTTAAATTCTGTTCCTTTTAGAATCCCAATGAAAGAAATCCAATTTTCGATATCTTACGCGAACAGCTAACCGAGCAAAAAAACAATTTTGTGTGGTGATTTTAATCCCCATAGTCCCCTGTGGGAAAATGTAAATCAGTGAAACACTGCAGGAAAGTGGATTGAAAAAGTAATTCTGGAAGTCCCAGATGCTTTGGTCCTTACACCGTTTGGGTCTAAACACCTATTACAATATTAGGAATGGAAGCTTTTCAACAATTGACCCACAGATAAGACCATCATATCTACTTCCACATTTAACAATCCAAAGTGTATAACACCTACAGACAGACCATTCTGCAATTCTGACCACAATAAATGAGACGAGCTATGAAACTGTGCCATCTACCTTTAAATTTAATTATAAGAAAGCTGACTGGAAAAAGTTCAAATATATCTTAAGTAATACAAGTTATGAAGCAGCTCTTCAAGCTCCTGGGGTTGACCAAAAAGCCAAAATCCTAACACGAGTTAAAAAAAAATACTGCTTTAGAATACATTCCAAGATCTTCCAACCAGCCTACAATACGCCAACCTAAAAAGGCAAACAAAGTATGGTGGAATGATGATTGTAAAAAGGCCGTTGATGAATAACACAAACTTACAAATAGATTTCAGAAACTCCCTAGCATAGAAAATCTTATACATCTCCGTAGAGCAGAAACTAAAGTGATAAAAGTAGTCCTAAATGCCAAGAGATGAATATGGAAGAATTTTTCAAATAAACTACATATGAATAGCCCACTGTCAAATGTCCATAGCTTCATCAATCGAATGGCGGGGAAAAATCCAAAAGATGGTGTTATACTGACATTTCAGCATAACAGCATTCCCCTATACCAGTAACCAACAAAAAGCGGAGATCTTTTCCAAATATTTCGAACATTCAGCCCCCAGTACATTTCCTCATCTCACCACGCATGTTTTTCAAACTCCACAACAAAACAAAGGCCAGGGAGGAGCTTCTGGGACTATTTATAGAACGAGAGCTTTTCGAAGCTCTGGAGGAAGTGAATGCGGACTCAGCATCTGGAGAGGATGAAATAAGTTACTTCATGCTGACTAATTCAGAGCCGAGATTTAGAAGACCTCTAATTGATGTATACAACGAATAAATATCACAAAATTTCTTGGCTCAACCACTTGGGCTTCTGCAACTGCTGAATTTCAGCTCCTGAAAAGTGCAATAGCCATCCCCGTTTTGTCCCAAAGAAGTGAAAACAAAGAGGCAGATGGAAAAGATTTGGGGAACCTAAAGAAAGTTAGCAAAGGGAAAAAAGCACCTCGCACCCAAACTAGTCGAAAACAGCAAGCAGATAGAGAAAGGGAAGACGATCTCCTCTTCTTCGCAAGTGACAGTTATACAATTGATATGGCAAATCTAGAAGGAAATAATGGACTATAATACATTGAAAATCCTCCAATGGAATGTGATTTCCTTAAACTTGACTAAGCTTCTAGACTTAACAAATTGGCTAAGCACAAATATTGCTGACATTGTATGTCTGCAAGAAACAAATCTACATGAGCTAAAAGAGATAATCATTCTTGGTTTTAAAATATATAGAAAAGATAGGTCTTCCAACCGCAAGGGCGGAGGTCTCGCTGTACTTGTCAAAAATGATCTCACTCTGCAGTGCCAATTAAACCGTATAATCACGATGTAGATGTGGTTGGGTCATTCTTCACCTAAAAAATGGTGACCACCTTAAATTCTGTTCCTTTTAGAATCCCAATGAAAGAAATCCAATTTTCGATATCTTACGCGAACAGCTAACCGAGCAAAAAAACAATTTTGTGTGGTGATTTTAATCCCCATAGTCCCCTGTGGGAAAATGTAAATCAGTGAAACACTGCAGGAAAGTGGATTGAAAAAGTAATTCTGGAAGTCCCAGATGCTTTGGTCCTTACACCGTTTGGGTCTAAACACCTATTACAATATTAGGAATGGAAGCTTTTCAACAATTGACCCACAGATAAGACCATCATATCTACTTCCACATTTAACAATCCAAAGTGTATAACACCTACAGACAGACCATTCTGCAATTCTGACCACAATAAATGACACGAGCTATGAAACTGTGCCATCTACCTTTAAATTTAATTATAAGAAAGCTGACTGGCAAAAGTTCAAATATATCTTAAGTAATACAAGTTATGAAGCAGCTCTTCAAGCTCCTGGGGTTGACCAAAAAGCCAAAATCCTAACACGAGTTAAAAAAAAAATACTGCTTTAGAATACATTCCAAGATCTTCCAACCAGCCTACAATACGCCAACCTAAAAAGGCAAACAAAGTATGGTGGAATGATGATTGTAAAAAGGCCGTTGATGAATAACGCAAACTTACAAATAGATTTCAGAAACTCCCTAGCATAGAAAATCTTATACATCTCCGTAGAGCAGAAACTAAAGTGAAAAAAGTAGTCCTAAATGCCAAGAGATGAATATGGAAGAATTTTTCAAATAAACTACATATGAATAGCCCACTGTCAAATATCCATAGCTTCATCAATCGATTCGCGGGGAAAAATCCAAAAGATGGTGTGATACCGACATTGCAGCATAACAGCATTCTCCTTACCAGTAACCAACAAAAAGCGGAGATCTTTTCCAAATATTTCGAACATTCAGCCCCCACTACATTTCCTCATCTCACCACGCATGTTTTTCAAACTCCACAACAAAACAAAGGCCAGGGAGGAGCTTCTAGGACTATTTACAGAACGAGAGCTTTTCGAAGCTCTGGAGGAAGTGAATGCGGACTCAGCATCTGGAGAGGATGAAATAAATTAATTGATGCTGATTAATTCAGATCTGATATTTAGAAGAGCCCTAATTGATGTATACAACGAATCCTGGAAGCAAAGTACTTTTCCCAAATTTGGAAGAAGTCAATAATTACTCCAGTGAATGAACCGAATAAACCACCAGAAAGACTATCTTCTTACAGGTCTATATCACTCTTACCCATCCTGGGAAAAATTATGGAAAAGATGATAAAGAAAAGGCTTGAATAGTTTTGAGAATATAATGGCCTCTTTCCGCAAAAGCGGTGGGGTCTTAAGAAAGGTTTCAACACAATTAATTGTATACTCATGCTGGATGAGGCTATAAAAAATGCTAAAAGTAAAAAGAAGGTCCTCGTAGCAGCATTTGTTGACTTCGAATCTGCTTTTGGCAAAATATTAGAAAAGAAGCTATGTCACATTTTAAAAACAATTGACTTCCCAGACAAATTCATCTCTTTTACTTCTGATTTCCTTAATAATAGAACATTCAAAGTGAAGATCAATCAAGCATCATCCTCTATTTGTAGAATCTATCAGGGTTTACCACAATGATCGCCTCTTAGCCCACTTCTATTCCTCCTCTTTCTAGCCGAGCTCGAATTTTCAAGTGAGAGTTTAGGGCTAGCAACCTTTGTAGATGACCTCCCCATTTGGGAAGCAGGAGACAGCAATAATGAAGCAATTGGAATGTTAAACACTGCTCAAAAGAATTAGTTCGATTCTCCAAGGCATTTGGAATGAGTTTATCAGTCCAAAAAACAAAAGCAATGATGTTCAATAACAAAAATATTTCCACTCCCACGGCACAAATACGTATTGGAGGAGAGAAACTTGATTTAGTCAAAGAATGCAGATAACTTGGATTGAAAATAGACCATCGATGGACTTGGAATAAACAAGTAGAGGTGACGAAAGAGGTCTGCCGGAAAGGATTGTAATTCCAAAAGACTTGCCTCTACAAAATGGGAAAACTCACCAACTGTATTGGGAACTTTTTACAAAAACTATATAAGGCCAAAAATGGAGTATGGGATAGTTGCCTACGGCCATACCAACAAAAAAAACTTTTTGAAATTGGAAACTATCCAGAACTTGGCACTCCGACTGGCTCTTGGCTTGTACTCATACACTTCTAGTGATCGTACCAGGAAACTAGCAGGTGTTGTCCCTATAAGCGAGAGAATACGCAAAGCCACTGCTTGAATATTATAACAAGATCCAAGCCTATGGGGAGCGGCACTCAATTTTCACTCTTTGTCATGGGAGCGCTAGGCAGCAAAATAAAATAAAGATTGCATCTTGGCAAGCTTTTTCAGTACTCTACCCAAACTGGTCATTGGATAAAATTTAGGTTGATTGTTTTAAGTTCCCTCCTCCATGGAAGTTTTTACAACCATATGTCAGCCTAAGGCTGATACAAGACAAAAAGGAGAATATCCCACATCAACTAATTATGGCTGAATTTTAAGAAAAAAGGCTACAGAGTTGAAAGATCATCTGCACAGTGATACTGATGGATCCCTAGTAGGGAATAAATCTGTCGCAGCAGAGATAATTCCACACACCTCTCTGTCAATTCAAAAGCCTTTCCCACTGGACTCCTCAGTTTTGACGCCTGAACTGGCAGCAATAGTTGAATCACAAAGGCAAAATAAAATCAAGATTGCATCTTGGCAAGCTTTTTCAGTACTCTATCCAAACTGGTCATTGGATAAAATTTAGGTTGATTGTTTTAAGTTCCCTCCTCCATGGAAGTTTTTCCAACCAAATGTCAGCCTAAGGCTGATACAAGACAAAAAGGAGAATATCCCGCATCAACTAATTATGGCTGTATTTTTAGAAAAAAGGCTACAGAGTTTAAAGATCATCTGCACATTGATACTGATGGATCCCTAGTAGGGAATAAATCTGTCGCAGCAGAGATAATTCCACACACCTCTCTGTCAATTCAAAAGCCTTTCCCACTGGACTCCTCAGTTTTGACGCCTGAACTGGCAGCAATAGTTGAACCACAAACGCGGTCAAAAATACACCTCCCCATTTCACCAAAGTAGCAATCTTCTCGGATTCTCAGACTGCACTTAAACTAATGAAAACCTTAACCTGGAACGCAAAAGACACTGAACATGAGAGATTGAACATGGACACTGGACACCGAGAGATAAGAGAACAGCTTGATTCTCTATATAACATTGACATAGCAGTGGCTTTCCAGGATATTCCTAGCCATGTAGGCATCGACTACAATGAAAAAGGTGACATTCT